>NW_026606837.1:250000-850000 GCF_029890125.1 Rhinichthys klamathensis goyatoka
CAGAACTGTCCAGGAGGGGGCAGAATAACTGATGATTTCATCGTTAGTATATGGTTGGGAGTGAGAGGCTCTGGTCCGGTGGGATCGTGAAGATGTTCAACACTTAGTGGCCGGCTGTTGATTATAGCCATTGTTTCGTAGAGAAACGTTCTCAGCGATGTGGTGTCAAGTCTGCTTGCGGATTTGTCGAGCATAACGGTTAAGATGCTTCGGATAGTTCGAATTTGACGCTCCCAAACTCCACCCATGTGACTTGCTGATGGGACGTTCGTTACAAATTCGCAACCAAATGCTCGTTGACGTTCTTGGTCAATTCCTTTGAGCAACTCATAAAACACTCTCCTGGCACCCATGAAATTTGTTCCCTGATCGCATCTCAATTGACGCACAGGTCCTCTAATAGCTACAAAGGTTCGAAGCGCATTCATGAAAGCATCTGTTGTTAAGTCGTCTAGTGTTTCTATATGTATTGCTCTGGAGCATAAGCAAGTAAACAACAATCCGTAGCGTTTCAATTCCTTCCTTCCTTCCTTTACGATGAAGGGGCCAAAGCAATCAATGCCACAATAGGTAAATGGAGGGGACATTTCTGTTCTATCTTCGGGGAGATCTGCCATCTTTTGGACTTCTGTGGCTCTTCTGTATCTCCTGCAAGTTACGCATTTATAAACGTGTGAGGAGACCGCACTTCCGCAGCCAAGAATCCATATTCCATTTGCACGCAGCTCGTTCATGGTCATGCCTCTTCCTTGGTGATGTACACGCTCGTGATAATGTTTAACTAGAAGGGCTGACACATGAGATTTTTTCGGAAGTATTGCCGGATGTTTTACATCATAGTGTAAGGCTGATCGAGATAATCGTCCTCCCACCCTGAGAACATTGTCCTTGTCCAAGAAGGCATTCAGCTGGCTTAACTTGTTGTGCTTGTTCAGGGTATTTTCTTTCTGGAGCTTGATTTTCTGAATGTCTTCAGCAAAGGCTTGTTCTTGCACCAGCTTGATAATAAAGATTTCGGCTTCTCTTCTTTCTTCAAGGCTAGTTGGTTCCTTTGTTCTTGACTGATGTCCTTTGAATTCTCTGATGAATCTCTTTAGCCTAGCAGTAGCTCTCACTGCTCTGGACCAGTCAGAAAACTTTGTGAAGCGGTTCACCATTGAATTCACCTCTTTCGTCTTCACTGCATGAACATGGGATTTGCGAAGCTCAGGATCGGTCGTGTCAACTTCTCCCACCATTTCCTCTTTACATGGAAGATTCTGCTGCCAGAGAAAGTCAGGTCCTTTCAGCCAGTTAGACTCCTTCAACTGAACTGAAGTCAGTCCTCTTGAGGCGTGGTCGGCTGGATTATTTCCAGAGCTGACATGTCGCCATTGTTCAGGATTCGTGCTAGATCTTATGCGTTGGATCCGATTGGCTACGAATGTGTGGAACCTCTTGGCATCATTGTTCACATAGCCAAGAACCACCTTCGAATCAGTCCAGTAATACTCTTCTAAGTTCTCAATCTCGAGCTCCCTTTTGACAACATCGCCATTGCGGACTGAAGTCACAGCTGACGACAATTCAAGTCTTGGGATGGTCGTTAGCTTGGTAGGGGCTACTCTTGCTTTCCCCATGACGAGTGAACAACTGATCTGTCCTGTTTCACTTATTGCTCGGAGATAAGAACATGCACCGTATCCATTGAGACTTGCATCTGAAAAGTTGTGTAGCTCATAACGCATGACTGAGTCAAAATGTGATGGAAGGTAACTTCTTGGAATATTCAGTGCTGCCAGGTGTGGCAAATCCTTAAGCCATAACTCCCATCTTGGCAGAATGTGTTCGGGGAGATCTTCATCCCAGCCTACCTTTTCTCTACATAGCTCTTGCAGAATCTGTTTGCCGACTAATATGAAGGGGGCTACAAATCCTAACGGATCGTAGACAGAGGCGACTGTAGAGAGAACTCCTCTTCTTGTCAGTGGGCTCTCTTTAACCACGACTCTGAATTTGAATTCATCAGTTTCAATGCACCACTGAACTCCAAGTGCTCGCTCGATGTGAAATTCTCCTAGGGCCATGTCTTGATCTTTGGTCTGTGCACATTCTTCTGGTGGTATTGAGGCGATCACTTCCTTTTCGTTGGACACGAACTTGTGTAGCCGAAGATTTCCTGTTCTGCACAAGGCTCTAGACTCTTTCACCAGATGAACGGCTTCATCGATTGTTTTTACGCTTATTAAGCCATCGTCGACATAGAAGCTTCTTTGGATGAACTTTATGGACTCCTCGCTGAACTTTCCATGACCCTGAGATGCCAGATGTTTGAGTCCAAAGTTGGAGCAGCCTGGGGACGATGCTGCCCCAAACAAATGCACCTTCATCCTGTACACTGAGGGTTTGGAGTCCAGATCGCCTTTGTCCCACCAGAGGAACCTTAAGTAGTCTTGGTGTTCCTTTGCGACGTGAAACTGATGAAACATTCTTTCAATGTCGCACATGATGGCTATTGGGCTCTTTCTAAATCGACATAGTACTCCGACTAATGTGTTGGTCAGATCTGGACCGGTCAGCAGATGATCATTTAGAGAGGTTTCTTGGAAACGTGCTGAACAGTCGAAAACGACACGGATCTTCCCAGGTTTGTGGGGGTGATAGACTCCGTGGTGCGGAATGTACCACACTGATTGACTATCGAGTTCATTCCACGGGACCTTCTCAGCATCTCCTAGGGTTATGATGTCATTCATGAAACAGACATAATCCTTGTTATACTGCTCATTTTTTCTCAACTTTCGCTCTAAAGAGGTGAGCCTTCGAACAGCACATTGCTTATTGTCTGGGAGATTAGGTTTATCTGTCTTGAAAGGAAGTGGTAGTTCGTAGTGGCCGTCTTCCTTGTGCTTTATACCCTTCGTTACTTTAGACAAGAAGAGAAGGTCTTCCTGAGAAACCAGGTTGTCATCTGTAGTGTTATCTGCGAAATCGTATTCGAGAACCTTAATGATGTCTGTTGGACTAATCTCTTTGACTTGAGTTCTGCAAGCAAAGTGTACTTCCCTCTTTAACTCAACTGATTGATGCACTGCAGGCGTCACCTGTCGCACTATGATTCTATGACTGGTTCCTATTGCATCACTGCAGTCACTTTCTGTATTTGAGCAGCCGACTATGCTCCAGCCGAGATCAGTTCTCTGTGCGTATGGATGGTTCTCTTTGCCAGCCAGGATTTCCCTTGGTAGAAGAGCTTGCTGACAGTTATAACCAATCAATAGGCCTACTTCGCAGTCCAATGGTGGTGGAATCTTGTCTGCTAATTGTTTCAGATGAGGCCATTTTAGGGCAGTTTCAGAAGTCGGAATGTGCGACCTGTCTGCTGGGATAAATTCTCGTGTGAAAAGTGATGGTAATGGAATCCTTTTCTCTAAGTTGTATCCTCTCACTTGCAGGTTTGTTAGCTTTTGACAGGGTATGACTGTCGACCTTGTAGACATTGTGGATAGTCGCAAACTGACATTTTCTTTGTTTATGTTGAGATCCTGGGCCACTTCGTCTAGAATAAAGGTTGTGTCGCTCTGTGTGTCTAGAAGCGCATAGACAAGAACTTCTTGATCTGGTCGTTTTATGGATGAGATCCAGACCGGAACAATTGGAGATGTTTGTGTGCTTACGCCGTCTTGTACGACTCTGTTTGTGGTTGCAGTTGCAGTTATCTCTTTGATGTTTGCTTTGTACTTTAAGTGTTCTTCTCCTTTTTGAGGTGATGACCTTTGACGTTCACTGAACTTGTCATCATGCAAACATGTTGGATGTCTCCTCTGGCACCTTTCACATGTGCTCTTGTTATCACATCTTCTCGAGTGATGTCCAGCCTTCAAACATCCAAAGCAAAGCTTCTCTGCATGCACAAACTTGACGCGATCTTGAACTGTCTTTTCCAGGAACCTTTTACACTTGGCGAGGACATGTCCTGTTCCTTTGCAGAAAACACATGATGGAATGCTGCTCTCCGTTGTGTTTGTAGACAATGTCTTGGCTCGTATGGGTTGGCTTCGTGGATACCTTATTTTCTCACTTTCCACATTCTTGAGCGCCTGTACTGAGGATATGGGATCACAAGCGAGATCTGCTTCCTTCGACAGAAAGTCTACAAACTCTTTGAACGGTGGGTACTCAGCTCTTGTTTGTCTGACTTCCATTGCTTTGCGATTCCAACTGGACACCAACCAGTCTGGCAATTTCAGCAGGATTTTTTGACTCTCATTGCAGTCGTTGAGAACTTCCAATGTTTTAATGTAGGGCATTGCTGCCTCACAGCTCTTAAGAAAGTCTGCGAATTCTCTTAGTTCACAACCATCCTTAGAGCTTATTTTTGGCCATGCGTGCAGCTTGTCTCTGAAGGACTTCCCAATAATGAAAGGGTCTCCGAAACGTTTTTCCAGCAGCTGCCAGGCTGAGTCATATGCTGCTTCAGTTCCTAGTAGGACAAATCCCTCGACAGCTTTCTTTGCGGCGCCACCTAGGTACTTTCTAAGGTAGTACAGTTTTTCATTCTTTGGAATGTTTTTCCTGTTAATTAACGCTTCAAAAGAGAGTTGCCAGTCTTTGAATTTCAAAGGATCTCCAGTGAATAACGAGGGCTCTGGAGTTGGAAGACGATTAGCACTTATAGCTTCTGCTAGCACATTGACCAAATCAGAGCTGTTCTGCACTTGAGGTATAGGCACTAAAGTTGGTGGGACTTGAGATACCAGTTGTAGGCTTTGTGGACTATGAAGGGCTTGCATTGTAGCTGGAAGAGATTGAGGAATGAATGGGGTGCTTGAGGCACGAAGAGTTTGTGATGCGACTGGTAGAGATGGAGGAATGAATGGGGGACTTGAAGCATAGAGAGTTTGAGATGCGACTGGCAGAGATGGAGGACTAAATGGGGGGCTTGAAGCATGGAAAGTTCGAGGTTCTCCTGCTGATGCAACAGTATGTAGCAAGTCAATCGGTTCAAAATTTTCTTCGATTTGGTTGTAGACCTTTACTCGAGCTCTTGCAGCGTTCAATTTCTTCACTTCTTCAAGACGTTCGAGTTTTCTACGCTGCTCTTGCATTGCTTGCTGTCTAGCTAGGTTCTCAGACTCAAACTGTGCCAGTCGTTGCTTATCTTCAACCTCTAACCTTTGAAGTGCTGTCATTTCTCTTTCTTGTTCATCCAACACTGCCAAAACCTCCTGTGATGCAGCAGCTTCAGCAGCAGCCTCATTTTTTTTAAGTGAGTGGATGCTAGAGTGGGCAGATCCACATTTTGATTGATGAGACAGTGGCCTTGATGGAGCACATGTAGAGTTTAGGATCGATCCAACATCAGGCCAGGGTTCTTCTTCTGTTGTAAGGCCTTCAAGATGCCTTTCTGCCTTTTGAATAATAAATCCTGACAGCGATACACACGTGTCCACTCTGCGCCGCAGTTCTGGTTCAGGAACTTGGACTCGACGTAACTCTTCGTAAACTATCTTTAGATCAGCACACGTACCTTTAATGTTCTCAATTAGCTCATACAATTCGTCTTTGGAGGCCTCATCAGTCAATATTTCTTTGCTTGTTCTTGCATGATACCTCCACTTCTCATAGAGTATTCTATACCGACGTTGTACGCTCTTTAGCTTTTCTTCTTTAAGTTCTTTTCCCTTTTCTGTTAGGGTTCGGGTTCTTTCACTTCTTCGTAGCTTTTCTACTTCTTCTGCAGCTCCATTGTCTATAGCTTCGGCTTCAGCAGGGGATTTGGCATTCTCATGACAGGTCTCAGTGTTTGAGTTAGACATTTTGAGGCTGCGTGTATATGTAAGCTACAGTAGGCTAAGTGTGATTAACTAGGAAGTTTGTTAGTAATTATGTGAATCTTAACAGATGTGCGGAGACTGTGAGCGAAACCTAACTCTAAATACTTGAATATTGCATCACAGTAACTGTGTCAGTATTTAAACTTCTTTAGACTTCAAGTTAGCTTAAAACTAGGAATTAGTTTGGCACAAACAAATATAAACCTTAATTGTGAATTAAATATGTTCAAAATGCATTAAATCACTTGTTTTTACACTTGATTTTTTTTTTTTTTTTTACATCGATGAAATTACCCTTTAAACTTAGCTTAAGTTGTACTTTAACTTCTGTTATCTTTCAAAGTATAAATAAAGAAAATAAATTATAATGTACTTTCCTTTAACTTTACTGAAACATGTTAATTTGCTTAAGGGGTTTGAACTTTCTTCCTTTTAGATTTGTTGCAAGTAACAATCATGAATACCAGCAAATTAGATATATCCTTAAACACAAGCCAAAACAGTATGCAAGGGTCACAGACTTAAATCCTTAACTGCAATTTCCAAGTTAAACCACTTCTCACACCACTTGACTTAAGATGGCTTTGGTAGAGCTCTTTCTGGCCTTTACACGGAAAGCTGCACTTTCAACAAAGTCTAATAACCGTTGCTTGTGGTAGCTATGTCGACAGTGTGTCCAGGGCTTTGCTTATCTGATATGCTGGATCTTCGTCTCGTCGTTACCCGCCGTAGTCTCGTCTTCTCTCATACCCGCGCCGAGCAGGTCGAGTTCTCACTGTAGCTCTCTTCGCGACAACACAGACACAGGTCAGTTCTTTGAAACGGGCGTTTATTGCTGTGGGCACGTCTGGTCTCTTGGTACATCCAAGCTTCGTTCAACAGTTCTGTACACCGTGCCATACACCATGCCATACACCGTGAGAACTCGTTGGCCGCTTGTCGTGAAAAGAGGTTACTGAATTCTTGAAAGTCTCTTGAAAGTCCATTTAACCGTCTGCATTAACTTCAAAAAGCACATTTGCAACTTTGATGCAGTTTAACAAAGCCTCGAAGCCATCTGCTCCACTCGAATCCAAAGGAAGTGTGTGTCGACTTAAACCGTCGTAGCGGTAACACATACATAAAACATTAGTTCCGGGACAAACGTAAATACACAGAATGAGATAAATACACTGTTAACCATGTCTTATTTAGCAGCTTATTTTACCCTTTAGTTCTTAAGCATGTAATATATTTTATCTTTACATTAAAACAATTTCTATTTTTTTACATGAAATTATAACAGCAATTATGAACTATGCATCATGAAAACACAAACTGTATTTATGCAACAACACTTACAATATAGATTCATTAGACACTATGCGAAATATTTATATTATGTTTGTTAATTTTGATTACTACGTCTTATATCTAAAGAAAACCCAAAATTCAGTATCTTACAAAATTAGAATATCCCATACAACCAATAAAAAACAAGAATTTTTAATACAGAAATGTCGGTCTTCTGAAAAATATGTTCACGTATATGCACTTAATACTTGGTTGGGCCTCCATTTGCTTGAAATACTGCATCAGTGTGACGAGGCATAAAGGCAATCCACATGTGGCACTGCTGAAGCTGGTTTCTTTAAAAGCAGCTTTCAGCTCACCTGCATTGTTGTATATCGTACCGCCGATCTTCCTGTTGGCAATGCCACATAGATTCCCTTTGGGGTTCAGGTCAGACGAGTTTGCAGGGCAATCAAGCACAGTGACTCCTTGGTCATTAAACCAGGTATTGATACTTTTGGCAGTGTGTGTTGTGAATTTGGTCCTTTTCTTTAATTTGACCTTTTTTTTCTTTATATATATATATATATATATATATACTACATATCCCACAATTCCAAGTATACTACACTACATTACCCATATACCTCCTGGTCGAGGTCTATAAGTAGACCTCACTTCCTTCCTTTGTTTCTTTTGTATTGGTGAGGTGTGGGTGTTTGAATGGACACCCAACCATGTCCTTTCCTTAGGATGCGTTAAGTAAGTTTGTTTTGCCAATTGTATTATTTGAATTTGTTTATTTGAATTGTTTAGATTGAGTATATGTTGTTGATATGTTTATTGATGAATTATATGAGTTTGATTTCCTTTATTGTATTGTTTGTAGTGACTAAAGACCATCTTGTACATCCGGTTCATCCTGTCCATCCATTAACATCTGTCCATTGGCATGTGTATCAGTTCCATGTGAATTATGGAACTTCATGTCATATGAATTACCTTAGACTTAAGCATCCTGAACTTAAAATAAAGGAGAGCAAAGGACTGGTATTTGTCCATGTGTTTTAATCAGACACGCCATCAAGTTTCTGCAACTCCAACGAACTTTGAATACATTTAACATCTGAGATTCAACAGTGTGGGCAGGTTCCAATTTCTGGATATTTCAGTTTATTTTTTATTAATTTGCAAAAACTTCTACAATTCTGTATTTTGCTGTCGCTATGGGGTAGCCTACTGAGTGTAGATTAAGAAGAAAAAACAACAACAAATGTCTCTAGGTCTAGGAGATGGCTGCAATGTAACAAAGGGTGAAACATTGACCACGTTTGCATGCACCCTCCCTCATAATGCGCTTATAATGGGATTTTAGCAATATTGCGATTATACTTTACCTCATGAAAACACAATACTTAATGTGATTAAGCTCATAATCAATCACATAAACTATAATCGTATTAAAACAGGTGGCGTAGGCCTACGCCGCTTTTAATTGCAGTATGCGGCCATGTAAACACTTTAAAATCACAATAACTGAAGTGCGCATGTGTTTTTGTCACGCACCTTAAGCGCGTATTCATTTTAAACTTGACATTAGGAAGTTTTCCCTGAACTCTGTAAACACGACTCACTGTCAGCAGTCTGCCTTCATCCAGAAACAGCTCAAATAACGTGACATAAAACAGAATAAAACTGTTACAGGCACCGACATAAAATTTCTTTCTTCATCACGGCACAGAATAACAAAATATGTCCATAAGAACCCGTTTGTTATTTAACGTATGTAAATTAAAAGAGTGGACAGTATGAGTTCATCATTTGTGCTCTGCATTGGGCTATGTGTGAATAATCAGAAAATAAAAACTGCATGTAGGAGTGAAGAGGTTTGCTCCAGTCATGTAAACATCTTACTGCGATTAACTCTTACTCTGATCATTGGAAATAATCGCATTATTGGTGTACATGTAAACGGCTGTGAATACTTTCCGAATGCACTGTAATAATGTATGTGCACTAATTTTTTAGCCTGTGTGCACAAAATGTATCCTGTCCCAAATGTTTTCTTATATACCTTAAAATGTAACACCACTTGACCCATGGTGAAACGTTGTTTTGTCTCACTACAGTGTACTGTATATGGTTGAAATGACAATAAACCCACTTGACTTGAACTGTTTGTTACGATCTTCTATTTTTGAATATATCACGTGACATAACATGTTGTATAAATCTATATAATGTATCAGTTTCAAGGTTTACATTTAATTCAGTTATTCACACACTTTTCCACAATATTAAATTTTTTTTAGACCTACCTGTATAGAATGCATACGTGAAAATGGTTGTCTGGTTAGTTTGGCCATACCTTGATTATTTGGGGTGAAGAAATCCTATAAATAGGTGGTAGGTTGCCTGCCATCAGCTGTTCTGCCTCCTCTGTCCAGAAGGCAAAGCGCTGCCCGAAGTTCTGCCCATGCCTATTCGAAAGTATGGTACTTTTAATATAACATAATTGTAAAGCAGACCAATGTTTTACTACTTGAAATGTGTCCTACCTTGCGATCGAGAATTTCTCCAGAATCTGGAGACACCACCACTTCCGAATATGCATGTCAGTCTGTAATACACATGTAATATTGGAGTCTTGCATTGTTTGTTTTCTAACATTCTTGGATACATATACATTCCATGAATTACAACTTACATCCAAAAAGTGAAACACGGCACCAGTACAGATGCAGAGGGCATACTGCTAAAGAGAAAAATAATGATTATGGAGATTTCGGACAAACAGGAAAAATTGAGTAGAAATTGTATAAGTTTACCATAAGCATGAATATCCCACAGCTTTGTCCATCTGACTGAAACTGGAAATGGCTGAAAAGTAATATAGTTACTCAGATGTGATGTTGACAACCATAATATAGTTACTCAGATGTGATGTTGACAACCATAGTGTCCGCTGAGCAAAATGAAATGGCAAAATTACATATTAAGCAAAGTTACATCAAAATCTTTGACCGTCTTCTCCACCCACGGTCCACTAGCCACTGTTCCTGCAAGTTGTCTGGAAAAAAATTATGCAAAACTGAATCCAGACAACAATGTTTTTTTTCTCAATCCTAAAGCCAGAGAACAAGGCTTTTACTCAAACCTAAAGCCAGAGAACAAGGCTTTTACTCAAACCTGAAGCCAGAGAACAAGGCTTTTACTCAACCCTAAAGCCAGAGAACAAGGCTTTTACTCAAACCTGAAGCCAGAGAACAAGGCTTTTACTCAAACCTGAAGCCAGAGAACAAGGCTTTTACTCAACCCTAAAGCCAGAGAACAAGGCTTTTACTCAAACCTGAAGCCAGAGAACAAGGCTTTTACTCAACCCTAAAGCCAGAGAGCAAGGCTTTTACTCAACCTGAAGCCAGAGAACAAGGCTTTTACTCAAACCTGAAGCCAGAGAACAAGGCTTTTACTCAAACCTGAAGCCAGAGAACAAGGCTTTTACTTAAACCTAAAGCCAGAGAACAAGGCTTTTACTCAAACCTAAAGCCAGAGAACAAGGCTTTTACTCAAACCTGAAGCCAGAAAACAAGGCTTTTACTCAACCCTAAAGCCAGAGAGCAAGGCTTTTACTCAAACCTAAAGCCAGAGAACAAGGCTTTTACTCAAACCAGAAGCCAGAAAACAAGGCTTTTACTCAACCCTAAAGCCAGAGAGCAAGGCTTTTACTCAAACCTGAAGCCAGAGAACAAGGCTTTTACTCAAACCTGAAGCCAGAGAACAAGGCTTTTACTCAACCCTAAAGCCAGAGAACAAGGCTTTTACTCAAACCTGAAGCCAGAGAACAAGGCTTTTACTCAAACATAAAGCCAGAGAACAAGGCTTTTACTCAAACCTGAAGCCAGAGAACAAGGCTTTTACTCAACCCTAAAGCCAGAGAACAAGGCTTTTACTCAACCCTAAAGCCAGAGAACAAGGCTTTTAATCAAACATAAAGCCAGAGAACAAGGCTTTTACTCAAACCTAAAGCCAGAGAACAAGGCTTTTACTCAAACATAAAGCCAGAGAACAAGGCTTTTACTCAAACCTGAAGCCAGAGAACAAGGCTTTTACTCAACCCTAAAGCCAGAGAACAAGGCTTTTACTCAACCCTAAAGCCAGAGAACAAGGCTTTTAATCAAACCTGAAGCCAGAGAACAAGGCTTTTAATCAAACCTGAAGCCAGAGAACAAGGCTTTTACTCAACCCTAAAGCCAGAGAACAAGGCTTTTACTCAACCCTAAAGCCAGAGAACAAGGCTTTTACTCAACCCTAAAGCCAGAGAACAAGGCTTTTAATCAAACCTGAAGCCAGAGAACAAGGCTTTTACTCAACCCTAAAGCCAGAGAACAAGGCTTTTACTCAACCCTAAAGCCAGATAACAAGGCTTTTACTCAACCCTAAAGCCAGAGAACAAGGCTTTTACTCAACCCTAAAGCCAGAGAACAAGGCCTTTAATCAAACCTGAAGCCAGAGAACAAGGCTTTTACTCAACCCTAAAGCCAGAGAACAAGGCTTTTACTCAACCCTAAAACCAGAGAACAAGGCTTTTACTCAACCCTAAAGCCAGAGAACAAGGCTTTTAATCAAACCTGAAGCCAGAGAACAAGGCTTTGCCTGAACAGGATATCAGTCCATTTCAGTTTGATCTGTATTTGTTAAGGCTGTTACACAGTGTCATCAGATTGAAGATTTTCAGAGTGCTGTTCAGGCTTAACTGGATGAAAAAAACAAATAAATAAAAAGTAGAAAACGCCCCCTATCATGTATTAACTTTAAATCCCACAGTAGCATGTAACTACATGAACTTTCTGTTCTCTGTGTTAGCCTTAATCGGTCACAGGTCAAACCTTGCTAATGTCCTTTGCTTATGCGTTTCAAACCTAAATATTGTTTGGAATTTCACATCTCCAAACCCATTTGGACATAATAAATCCAGAAAAATAGCCTCCTTCTTAGCAACTAATAACACCTGTGAAGAACATACCCTATTAATGTCAGCTATAGGGGCACCAACTGGTTTAAAAATAGAGGGGGAAAAAAAAAACAATGTAACTATACACAAAGCATGTAGTGGTTTGCTGTTTGTGTCCCCCTAGACCATGCTGGCAAAATGATGACATCTTTAGATTCCACATTGTCCTTTGGAAAAAAAAAAACTATGTTCAGATCTCCTTGGACATACAGTATTACTTCAGACATACTTCACTTAAAGAGGTGTATCTGCTGGACTTGTCAACACATTATGCAACTTACCGGCAAACTAGGTTCCCTTAGTTTCCAATTAGGGACTTCAAATAGGTCAGCAATGTGGACATCCATTCCCTGAATAAAATTGTATGTCTGCATTTCATATACATAGGCCTATCTCACAAAAGTGAGTTGTATTATTACAATACCTTGTGGCCGAAAGTAGGGCCTTAGCTGCGCAACATTAACTTTCTGTATTTTTCCTAACACAGCCACACTTGCCACACCCTTCTCTGTCAGAGATGTGAGGGTGAATGGCCCTTGGTGGAGATCCTGTAAACAATTTCCCTTCTTCACCTTCTTTTTGGGCTCCCCAATTAGGACCTCATCCCTTGCCTTAACTGAGCACTGGCGAACCCCTGGGCACCCCCGTCTACCACAGGCATTAAATGTCTGTGAGACAGACGCTGCCTTTGAATTGGCGGACCCAGAGGAGGAGCTGGAGCTAAAACTAGCTGGAGTCAAGGCCCTCAATGAAACGGTTAGTTCAGAGTTGTGTGGATGACATGTTCAATTTGAATAAGAATGTTCGCATAGTAATATATTCTTATCTTTAAGGTACGGAAAAACATTGAAAAGGCACAGGGGAAACAAAAAAAGGCTTTTGAGGAAAAGAAAAGGAAAAAGTACGGACTGTACTTGGTGGATCTCTAATTTGAAACAAAATGTTTTGCATCAAATCACAAAATAAAACTTCTAAAAAATGTATGCAATATACGTTATAGTCATTTTGAATAATAACCTGTTTTGCAGTGTTTATTCCATAAACTATGGCTTGCAAGTGGATGTCCCAATCATTATGGTGCTGATTAACATATTTTCTGAGAGTCCTCTTTACATTTTGATTTGTTCTCTCATCCTTTAACATAGAAAGGAATTGCTATGCACTTTAGTATACATTGGCTAAAGTTGACTTTACTGTTTTGCGGGATGCCATGATGGCACACCTACTTGGCCGTTTGACTGGGGATGGTATGCACTTGTGATGGCATGCTTGATGTTCAGCGCCGCAAATATGTGTGCATTAAGCTGTACATAATTCAAACACACATGGTTATTTTCAATATTTATTGGTCTCAGAAATGACCAATGACCGCTTAAAACAGCGTGAATTGTGATGATGTCATTTGTCCTGTGTGAAGGGAGAGGGAAATAAGGACACAAACCTCGTTAACAAATGCACGGCCCCTGTCAGTGATGATTTTCCGGACCATACCAAATGTGTAGAGCTTTGACACAAGTGCCTCAGCCACCTCAGTGCTGGAGCCACACTTCAAAGGCTCAGCGATAACCCACTTTGTAATGAGGTCTGTCACCGTGAGGACGTATTGATGGTCTTTCATGGTTTTTTTCAGTGGACCAATGAGGTCCATACCGACCACCTCCCATGGCTCTTTCACCTGTAGAGATATGTAATATTACCTAACTTGTTGCTTCAAGTGGTACACCAAGGTAAGCTCTACCTTAATAGGGTGAAGGGCAGGAGACACAGTCTTGTTGGCGGTTACTATGTCTGACTAGATGGAACGTTACTGACATGCTCACACGTGTTAACTAAAACAATGCTAATATTATTTCAAATACCCACACTCACTTAACTTACCTCTTATAATGAAATTTGCAGCCATTCGTGAGACCTTCTTCTTCAACGCCGCATCCACCAACCCGTCAACCAAATATTGCCTAACGGCAGCATAAAGGGCAAACTTCTCATTTCTTCCGCTGAACTCCATTTTCTTTCGCTGTGAGTGAATGAAAGTTTCACGGTACAAATATGCGCATGCGTGGAACAGATCGTGCAGTGTCGTAAATCAATATCAGCGTTGCAAAAAAGAATTATCATTTGCGCATGTGCGTTTTCTGCGTCTACTACGCATGCGTAGAACGGATCGTGCAGGGGGAACGGATCGTGTACCGACAGGGTGCATTTGGCGTCGCTTTTGAATCAGGGAAGCCTTCGTCACGCCGCGGTGACGCAACCGGCCTTCGAATACGGCCTTCGGAGGATGCAGAACTGAATTGGGACACCCTTCATCTCGCCGCGGTGACGCAATCGGACTTCAAATTGAAGTTGAAGCCTCGCGGGAGCCGCCATTGTGGCAGAACTTCACCTGCTGTTAGCATTCCATTGACATTTTGTCGTCACTTTGACAGCAAATAACTTTACATCTGAGGCGTCCAAAGACTCCATTTATCCATTATTTATTTCTAAAGAAACACGACAATGTATAAAAGGCTCCATTACCTTGTATCTTACGTTATGGCCCCGTAGAAGCAGTTTTTGTAAAAATAGGCTAACGATTGCGTCATAACGAATCGACTCTCCGTCGCACAGTAGAGAAATTACCGTATAGACAGGAGGAGAAGCTCGCAGGCAATCGGGGGGACGTGGAGGCATAAAGTCCGATAAAGTCAAGGGAGAAGCCCATAGAGAGTCATAAAGTTTATCCTGCTGCTAGCACATGGACAGCTAATACTCACTTTCTCCGTCTCTGTGAGATTCGGAAGGGAATTATTCAGATTTCACTCGGCACAGCTACTAGAAGACATACAGGTTGCTCACGTGACAGGCTCAGTTTGAGCCTGCGCAGTACGCCTGGCGATCAGCTTTTAACGGGCTTCAATTTTCTCCGTTGAAATCAATGGGGTCGCCGTGTCCATTTCTTTTACTGTCTATGCTTCAAATGCGGCCTTCGGAGGGTGCAGCCTTTGAATTGGGACGTTCTTCGTTGAGCCGCTGTGACGCAATCGGCCTTCACATACGGCCAACCAGCCTTCAAATACTGCCAACCGGCCTTTAAATACGACCTTCGGAGGATGCAGCCTTCACATTGGGACACAGCTTGCGTAATTGCCTATTCACTAAGCTACTCCAGTTGAGCGATCATATCGCGTGGACACATGTGCAGTGTTTGTGTGCAAGATAAAGTTTGTGACAAAAAACTACCTCAAGTACACTGTGTATGGTCAGTCACTCTTGTGCAAACGTCAAACTCTATCTGATGACTCCGACTCCCTGACCAGAGATCTGCAGCGGTCGATAATATATAATCCACCAGCTTTCAGTGGGGCAATCCCCAACAGTCACCAAAAACCGTTTTGGTGAATTACAGTAATTTTTTATAAAATAACTGTTTACTGTAAATACATGAAGGGTATTAGGCACAATTTCACCTGTAGTAGCCAGGTCATAATCGCCAATAGGAACCTTTTACAAGCTTTGGAATTTGAAAATGTCTGTTTTTAAATGTTAAAAGTAATTTTAAATAATACAAATTATAGGCTACGTTTAACGGAGTTGGTGGAATTGGCAGACATTCCCTTATTAGGCATTTTGTGCCCTGGAAGCACGTCAATTGCATTATTAGTATGCAGCTATAAGGCACGTATGTGATTTTGAATGAATATTTCATGTCGATATACAATGGTTAGTACTTACTGTTGTAAGAGACAAAGACAAACCCTCCAATAGTAGTGTAACTCAAAACGAGATTAGCCGGTCCATTCTTGCTTACCGTATATGCAAATTGCATGCATGGTTCTATGGAACAGCTGCCTTTTCATTCGTTTGCACGCCCCAATTCCTTGCAGTTATGATGAAAAGAACTGTGACATTTTCGAAATTCCTGACGTTAAACCACAATGAGTTTATTAGAAATGCAATTTCTTAGGCCAAATGTTAGATAGGACTGAGATAGAACAGGTAGTTCAGTTTAATTACGGTTATTGTGTTGTCATCTTGCTTTTATGACATTGCATTTGAGTTATATTGCAAAGGGAAAAGATGACAGCTTGAGCAAACTCCCAAGGGATTGACCATCCTGGACTGGAGCCTGTTTGTTTAAATGTGTATTCTCTTCAGAAACCATGTAACATTTATTGAGCCAACTATTGGCACAAACGAATGACTTTAGCCATTTTCTTCAGGAAATTTCCTTCAAAAATGAAATTTAACCACGTCCGCAGTGACTTAGATGGCGGGTGCATTGGTAGACATTTTCTGTTATCCGGGAGTGACGCGCTGCCAAGATGGCGACGGCCGGCTCCGCCCACTTTAGGCTTCAAAAATGCTCTTCATAAACCTATGGGTGATGTCACGGACACTATGTCCATATTTTTTTTACAGTCTATGGTTTGAAGAGACTGTTTTTGGGTCACTCTACCCCCACCCCCTTTTTTTGGTCTCCTAGTACAGGGGCACAAGAGCAAGAGGGTGTATAATAGAGTGTCTGTGCATGTGAGGGTACAGCTGACTGGATTATCCGACACAGGGTCTTTCAGCTGTCACTCATTTAAAGGGGTGGTTGATTATGATTTCCCTTTCTAACTTTAGTTAGTGTGATGTTGCTGTTTTAGCATAAACAATCATACGACACTCAAAGTTCAAAGCAAAGGGAGATATTTTCTTTTACAGAAATCACTTATTAAGGACTACAACAAACGGCTGGTAGGGACTACACAAGCTTCCTCCCGGGTTAGGGACATCACAAACCCTAAAATTTACATAAAGCCGGCCCCCGGTAACACAAGCAGTGTTGAGAAGAGGAAGAGTTGTTGTGTTAGAGCACATTTGTGAGTCTGCTCAAGCTGTCGCATCCGTCTTTTCACATTTATTGCAATACTGAACTTAATGCAATAGCATGTCACTCTGTAGGCATCTTACAACAGTTCCCACACTAGCAATTTATAGATTATCATGAAAGAATATGCTAATCAATGATAGTTAACTCCACATACATAAATGCATCAACTAGCCATTCAGAAACGTCCTGTTGCATTCTATGTTGTCACTTCTTGAGTCTCTCCATCATTGTTCGACTCCGGTTTAAACAAAAAAGACAGAACAGTTTCTGACATTTTAGTGCGTGTCTGTGTGAGGTAATCGGAGCTGCTAACACACACACACACACACACACACACACACACACACACACACACACACACACACACACACACACAGTGCGTGTCTGTGTGAGGTAATCGGAGCTGCTAACACACACACACACACCAAGGAAATCCACCAGCCGGAAACTGAAGCCTCCCTGGGGGCTCCCATTGGCTAGCAAGCCTTCACCTGCTGTTAGCATTCCATTGACTCCCATTCATTTTGGCGTCACTTTGACCGCGAATAACTTTACATCTGAGGTGTTTAAAGACTCCATTTGTCCATTGTTTATTTCTAAAGAAACACGACAATTTATAAAAGGCTCCATTACCTTGTATCTATATGGCCCCGTAGAAGCAGTTTTTGTAAAAATAGGCTAACGATTGCGTCATAACCACACGACTCTCTGTCGCACAGTAGAGAAATTACCGTATAGACAGGAGGAGAAGCTCGCAGGCAATCGGGGGGACGCGAAGGCATAAAGTCAAGGGAGAAGCCCATAGACAGTCATAAAGTTGATCCTGCTGCTAGCTCACAGACAGCTCCTCACGCTCTCCATCTCTGCAAGATTCGGAAGGGAATGATTCAGATTCGTCTTGGCACAGCTACTAGAAGACTTACAACTGTCAGACAGGTTGCTCATGTCACATCTACGTCGTCAAGCTCAGTTTGAGCCTACGCAGTACGCTCACCCATCAGGAAGTAAGTGCTTCTAATTGACTTCACTCTTCTCCATTGAAGTCTATGGGGTCGCTGTGTCCATTTATTTTACTGTCTATGACACACACACACACACACACACAAGCTCTTGAAGCTCCGCCCTCTGTGCCGGGAGCAGCAGCTCATTTGCATGTAAAGAGACACACAAAACGACGCGTTTTTGCTCACCCTCAAAAAGGAACAATTTTAACATGCTATAAAAAATTATCTGTGGGGTATTTTGAGCTAAAACTTCACATACACACTCTGGGGACATCAGAGACTTATTTTACATATTGAAAAAAAGGGCATTATACCATCCTTTTAATGGTTATTGCCAGTTCCTCATGGGAAAAGCGTATAGAGTTACTCCAGGTCACCTGTTTCTCTGTAAATGACTGTTAAAATTTAGTTTCTGTGACAAACTCTTTTAATTACCATCAAAAATTATAGTTTTATTTAGAGCCATTTTATGTATGAACAAAAAAATACAACTGAAATGTAGGTATCGTGCATTTATTTGTGTCAAAAAAGTAATACATGCTGCATTAGAATAGAAAATTCAGAACACAAATAATAATCTTTAAATATATATATTTAAAATCTTTTTTACAGCATTAAAATATCCTTTAACTTGGCAAATCAATACAAAACTTACAAAAGACCTTCAAATTTATCTTCACCATAACAAAAGTACAAAGACGTGTCACCAAAAAACTGACATCGCTTTGGGGGAAAAATGCCTGGTGTGCATGCGAAAGTGCAGTTGAGATCAGAAAAAAGTTTTTCACAGCTCATAAGTTTTATGTGCACATAGGGCTGGGCGATAAAACGATAACGATATGTATCGCGATAGACACGTGATCGATATCAATAAAAAATGTGTTCGATAAAACGTTCGATATTTTTTTTCTTCGTCGGAAGAAACCACAGGTTGCGAAGCAAGTTTGGTTGCATTATCAAAGGCACGCGCTCTCTGGTAACCTAGCAACGTAGGGAGTGACACGCTCAGGCAATCATGTAACGTGTCAGTTTTGTTGCGCCATATCGTTGTCTCGTGCTGCCTCTTCATCTTCAGTAACCGGCGATTGATAAGCAGAAAATGAGTGCCCTTCATCTGCATGCCATGCAGGCTAGAGTTGCGAAACATTATTGGATAATTCGCTCTATTCGCGTTTGATGTGAACACAGCATAATGAACAGGCTGCGATGTCAAGATTTCAATGCTGGAGTGTGTGTGTGTGTGTGTGTGTCCGACTCCGCGCGCGAGCGAGAGAGAGAGGCGCGAGAGAGAGAGAGACACGCGGGCGCGATCGAACAGTGGAGACATAAAAACATACTCCGTCATTTTGTTAATACAGGACATCATTCAGTCTGCAAAGTGTTTACTTATATTTGTGTAGGCCTATACTCGCAATAAAACACAACATTGTGCTTTTGTCACACTGTATTTCTTGTCAAACTGTAACCTACAACTGTCACACACCGTTTTAAAAGCAAAACATATTTATCCAACCCTTTTTAAAACAGTCTGTGTGTTCCATCTTTTGGACATTCATCATATCGCATTGGTTTTCATTTCTTGTCCTCAAAACAGAGCACTAATCTGTTTATTTTTAAGTTACACATTAATTAAAAAAGAAAGTGAAATATGTTGGTAGATTATTTTATACGGAAATCAACTATTTATAATTCTGATGAGAATAAAGTTAGGGTTAATTAAAATTAAGGAAAACAAATATATTGATCTGAAATATAGCAAATTAATTTTAAATTCATTCAGGTACAATTACCAAACATATCTCATATCTATCTTTTTATTAGTTTAATTAATAAACCAATTATATAAAACTATTATCAGTGCACTATAAATAAACTGGTTCTATGCCTTTATTAATAAAACTTGTTTAAAAAATACAAGGCTTAAGACATTTATAAAAATGCCTAATATATTTCTGTTTTGCTTTTCACTCCATTGTACCGAAATCGTACCGAACCGTGATGTCTAAAAAAAGAAATCAAGCAGGGGGCACGTACGATCACAAACCCCCACCACCCCCGTCCCGCCGCGCCGCGCCACTGTCACCTTTTTTACTCTGAGGAGTTTGCAGGTCTGATTGTGAATTTAGACTTATGTTTACATTCTAATTATTTGAGTTTTCCATGGTTGTGTTGACATTTCTGTCTTGGGATTGTAATCAGAGGAAGGGTAAGTTTAAAATAAAAATGTTTAAATGTAATATATTTTTTCTCCTGGTCCTTATTTTAAATGGGTCATAAAAAAATCAATAATTATCGATATCGACCGATATGAAACACTGATATCGTGATACAGTTTTCAGCCATATCGCCCAGCCCTATGTGCACATGAATGTGAAAGAGGTCTGCTTTGCAAATCTAATGTGAAAATGACAGCATTAATCATTTTTAAATGCATGGAATTAAAGACACTTGAGTTCTATGTACAGGCAGATCTGAATCTCTTGTTATAACCAGGTCAGCCATCAAGTATACACTATTGCACAATCTATTAATTTACATGATGCTCCGCCACTTTACTTTCGTTTTGTGTTTGTTTATTTATTAAAATTGCTGAAACCGGTGAACGTTTAACATAAAAACTGAATCCAAAAATAAACAAACACAAAACGAAAGTAAAGCGGCAGCCCCTCATGGACGACTGCCGCATATAAACAAAATAAAACAAAGTACAGACCTGGCCCTCTCTCATCTTTCACTGTCATCACTCCTTTTATTCTTCCAGATCTCCTTCCGTGAGACTCGAGGCAGGTGTGGGGCGCATGTGACACTCTTTAGCAATCGCGCCACCAGCATCGCCCTGCTTGCCACAACTGAACATCTTACATTTCAGCTCAAAGGCAAAATGCAAGATATTTAAGGCTATACAAAATGCCCTACAGGACAAAAACGAGGAATGTTGTCTTCCAATAAAATATTGACATTTCACTACAGGTTTAAAAGTGAGGCTATTGAAAATGTGAAGCATTGACCTGCGTGTAATTACAATTTGAGTTTGAATAAAGTAAGAGCTTAAAAATCCCTAATTTAGTTTTTTTTTCAAATAAGTGCACTATCAAAAGTATTTGTTATGTTACTGTACATATTACTCTACATGAACATATTAGTACACACATTATTGTGGGCAGTGACAGCTTTGTTTCACAGAAGAATTGTGCGTTAAAGGTTGTGGCTCAGCTGCTACATGGCACTTAGACTAGAAGCCTGTTGAATGTGCTGCTGCATGTGAACTTGGCTTTCAGTGTCTACTGTCCTGACCTGAGGCTTTGTTACCTCAAGATCTATTTGAAAAGCAGAAATGTGTCGAGGCGGAGAAAGTGCTCCGTTGGTCAGTTTGTACCATGGTGATGGAGGAGCTTCTTTGCTTGGTTTCTTGCTTGCGGAAGCCCAGGAATGAGCGCCGAGGGAGGAAGCTGGGCGAGCGAGGATGTTGACAGCTTTTGGGGATTATTTGGAGCTATCTTTCTGGGGCGGCTGGGTCTCGGGTGTAGGATGGGCTGGCTGCGGGTTGTTCGGGAACAGGGGGTGGATCTCCAGCATTCCATAGAGGAGGACGTGATGCAACCACCACGTCCTGAGTAAACATCTTTAAAACCTCCAGTCACAGCTTTCAGAAGACCTGAAATTGATAGGAGAAAGTTTGATTCAGAGCAGATCCAACTCATGTCTTTATTTGTACAAGCAAATATCTTTATATTACTGTCATGCAGAAAGTCTTGTGGCCTAGAGAAGGTATTTTGCAATTTAGTGCTGGACATTTACATTTTAAACTGCTTTAAGAAAAGGTGTTGTTTAATGTTTCAACTGTATTTGTTCATACAATGAAAGTCAGGCAAAACAGCCATGGACCCAATTGATTTTCATTGTATGGACAGACAGACAGACTTTTTCTTTTCTTTTTTCAAAATATATTTTGTGTTCCACAGATATAAATCAGTCATACAGGTTTGGAATGACGTGGGGGATAGTACATTTTCACTTAGGGGAAAACAATTTCAGAAATATTAACCAGCTGTTCGTGTCACATTTCCACCAAGTCACCATCCTCTGCACTTTATTTCCCAGCATCCCCCCTGGTCCCCACCTGCACGTCATCTCCAATCACACACACCTGCACGTCATCATCACTGCCACTACAAATGCACACTCCTCACCACAGTTCATTGTCCGACCTTGTTCATGCCATGTGGATTATTCCCGTCTCCAGCGATCTCCCTGTCTCCAGCGTCTTCCTTTCCTCTGTGTCTCTATTAAGATCATGCTTTGGATTCCACTACCCTGCTTACCTCATCACTGCACCTTTATATTATCAATAAATCACTATTCACCATCCATCTTCCTCTGTGTCTGCATAACGTAACAGTATGATTTTCCACGCGTTATACTGAGTTTGTGGAGTTTAAGTATTTCAAGCCTCAAAGATTCTTCAGGATAGTCACATATAACAGTGTGACACAGGTTTTCTAATGAAGTCATCTTTAATCTTCAACTTTGGTTATTTTTCGATGTGATAACAACCTGAACAGCTCTGAAGGGTTTACATTTGTCTCTGTTTGATTTACTGTCAACTAGGGCTGAAACTAACGATTATTTTTCCTATTGATTATTTATTTATTTGGTTAATCGATTGATCTAACGATTATTTATTTCCCTGGTTAATCTATTGTTTATTTTCTGAATAGCAGATTTACCAATTTACCAATAAATAATAAACAATAATTTAGCATTACATAACTGTAACTATTCTATGTATTAACTTTTACCTAATGATATTATTTATGGCAAAAGATTATGCAGTGTAGGCATAATTAGGAAAGCTGTTTACTATAGACCTTTTCAGTGGTATCCGCTGTATAAAGCTCCTAGATCACTTATAATTTTCCACAGCTCATATTGTCTGGAGATTTTTGTCTGCTGAAATTTCTCTGAAAGATATTTTGCACTGTTTTGTCAAGACTTGTTCTCAGGGGCTAAGCCCCTTATCTCTTCTGACCCTAGCAACGCCCCTGTGCCAGATCACCTCTTAACCACATGTTTGGTTCATACATGTCTATGTTTAACAGTGTATATAGTCTAGGCACCTACCAGTTCTTTGTTTCTTTTCCTTGGTGGGGCTCACAGCGAGATAGACGGGTGTCTGCTTGGGTGGAATCGTGATCTTCTCAATGTGCTTCCTCCCCTGGGTCTGAAACAGCTCGCTCTTTTTCTCTTTCTGCATGTTGTACTGTTTCTCCTGTGAGAAAGAAAGTATGTTAAACGCTCAGGAAACACATCTGACAAGGTTCTATGAAGGATAATCGTGTAGATCTTGGTTCCTCAAACTTACCCTGTACTCTTTTGAGAGTCTCTTCATTTTGTTGTTGAGGAGGAAGTAGACAGCCAGCGTGTGGCAAGTTTTGTTAGTGAGCACCGCACTCAGCACCTCACTGTGTTTGTAGCCCATTTTTTCAGTCATGTGGAGCAGAACCGTATGATTGATATCCTCAATGTGGATTCTGAGAGTTAAAACAAGGATATATGTCATAAAAGGTGAAATAAAAGCAATTTGTCTTTAAAGCATATTAGATCACTAACCCATTTAAGTAAGGAACTCCAGTGTGAGGGTTGCCCAACTGCAGCCACGAGTCGGTCATCACTTGGTGGATGTTGGGTCTCTTGTCGGGGTCAGGCTCTAACAGTCTCTTCAGCAGATTGACGGCAGCTGTGAACACAGACAGGAAGCAGTGAGGACTTTGTGCCATGTTACTTTAAGTAGACAAAAATTAAGCACGTCCTTGTAAGCGGACAGAAGGAGACGATACAGGTAGCTCGAATTACAAAGGTTTATGATCCTTGGTCAGTCTCTAGGTTTAATTGATTTATTAGGACAAATAAATAATTATTTATTAGGACAAACATATAATGTTGTGGCCATTATGATTCTACTACATCTTGCATTAGTCAAGGGATGACCACACAGCCTTGCGTCTTTGAGATGCTAAATTACGGTGTTACATAATGAGGCTAATCTCATTTCAACAGTGCATCATTCTGTAGTAATATATCCTGTCACCAATTTAGTAGTGTATAAATCACCCGTTGTTGAGAATACTCACGTAAGTGTAACACAGTGGAAAAGTCCACAGAATGTGATTAACCACAATGTTGACAGTGTCATCTCTTCAAGAGAATTAATCTGGAATTCTGCTTGCATATTTTCATTCAGTGTAATACAATGGTAATGGTATTTGTACTGTACGAGAGCTGTGGGAACGGAGCGAGGCTGGTGGCGCGATTGCTATTGAGCCTCAAGTTTCTCACAGAGGAGCACCGGAAGGATAAAAGTAAGAATGATGACAGTGAAGGAAGAGAGAGGACACGACCAGGAGGATATTTACGTTGTGTTTTGTTGTTTGTGGGGCTCCCGCTTTACTTGTATTTTGTGTTTGTTTATTTTATGATATTAAAGTAACGTTGAACATTCGCTGGTTCCCAACTCCTTCCCTGAACTATTTAACCTTGTTACAATATTCTTTTCTACAGTAAGACAACTGCTAAACTACATACTATGGAAATACTTTGTCTTTACAGATAGTATTAAAAAATAAGAATAAACCAGATCCTATAATTTCCTCTTGAGAATAAAACCGTTTTTTCCTGTGGTTGAAAAATAAGCCGCCCCTTGTCTGGCACATTTGCAGTAAACAGTGTTTATGAGCTGACGGCTTTTCACTGAGAATTTTGACTGTGTTCTTTTGAGTATGTGTTTGTTGCCATTAAAATTTACCATGCGTATGTCACAGTCTATCTTGTCTCTGCCCTCTTCACTACACTTCCCAGCATCCCTCATGTTTTCGCACCTGCCTGTCATCATCGTTGTCACCTGTGCCAAGATCTCCTAACATTTTCTCTAGGCTTTTGCCGTCTTGCTGCCCATAGCGACCTCGGCGATGAGAGACTGTGTACTTTGTTCCGGATCGGGGCCACTTTCAACCAGCGTATAGACCTCCCAGACACCACCGGACTGGACTGGAGAGCGACCGTCATCCGGTGTCTGGAGAGTGTCGAGCCTCGATCCGGGACACAGCCAGCCCTAACAGATCGTCACGTCATGCCTGATCGCCATGCCGGATCTTTTTGGCAGTCTTGACCTTGCCCGAGCCCTTGTTTCCAACCAAGATTGCAGAGCCTTCACCGCTGGCCCTGTCCATAACAAAGCCTTCACCGCTGGTCCCGTCCAGCACAGAGCCTTCACCGCTGGTCCTGTCCAGCACAGAGCCTTCACCGCTGTTCCCGTCCAGTCCTGCCGAGCCTTCACCGCTGTTCCTGTCCAGCCCTGCCGAGCCTTCACCGCTGTTCCCGTCCAGCCCTGCTGAGCCTTCACCGCTGTTCCCATCCAGCCCTGCCGAGCCTTCACCGCTGGTCCCGTCCAGCCCTGCCGAGCCTTCTTCACCGCTGGTTCCGTCCAGTCCAGAAACTTATTCACCGCTGGTTCCATCCAGTCCAGAGACTTATTCACCGCTGGTTCCATCCAGTCCAGAGACTTATTCACCGCTGATTCCGTCCAGCCCAGAGCCTGAATTCCCACCCAGCCTCCCTCTCCCACCTCCCACCTCCTCCCATCTGCCTCTCTACCTTTCCTCCACCACTGCCTGGCAGCCCCTCTGCTCCTGTATCCACCCTTGAGGAGGTGGAGTTGCCGAGGATCTGCCTGCCACTAACGCCTCCAACCTCCTCAACCAGGACTCTACCTC
Organism: Rhinichthys klamathensis goyatoka; assembly: GCF_029890125.1. Classification (NCBI taxonomy): domain Eukaryota; kingdom Metazoa; phylum Chordata; class Actinopteri; order Cypriniformes; family Leuciscidae; genus Rhinichthys; species Rhinichthys klamathensis. The sequence continues at coordinate 275,731 of NW_026606837.1, forward strand.
GGCCCTTCATCCCATCTGTTCCACCTTGGCTCTTACCTCCCTCAGCTCCACCATGGCCCCTCAGTCCCCCAGTTCCGCCAGGCTCCCTCGTCCACCCGGATTCACTTTTGTCCCTCGTCGGCCTTCCCTCACCTCTGAACTCCTCTCCTCGTCCCTTCGTCCCCCCGGCTCTGTTGGACTCCTCACTCCCCTCAGTTCCCCTTTGGTCCTCACTCCCTCTGTCTTCACTGTGTCCTTCTGTGTCCCTGTCTACACTTCAGTCGCCTGAACCTTCGGTGTCACCATGTCTCTCCAGTCCCTCAGCATCACCCGGTCTCGTCTGCTCCACGGCTCCAGCCTGGTTTCCTCTCCCACCTGCTCCGCCCCCGTCAGTCAGCCCCCTGGAGTCTGATGCCCTGCCCCCTCCATGGCTCCTCCCTCCGTCGTCTCTACCCTGGCCGCCTGCATTGCCTGATCCGCCCTGGTCCCTCTCTCCCTCTGCTGTTGGTCCTACGGCGCAAGGAGGCACCTACCGGAAGGGGGTGTAATGTCAAAGTCTGTCTTGTGTCCGCCTCTTCACTACACTTCCCAGCATCCCTCATGTTTTCGCACCTTCCTGTCATCATCGTTGTCACCTGTGCGTAGTTAATCACCTTCATTTGTGTCATCTGGTTTCTGTTCATTAGTGTCTGTATTTAGTTACTTCCTGTTCAGTCTGTCCTTGTTGGTTGTTAGTTGTATTCAACGTGTGTGTTATCCTGCCCGTCATCCTGCCTGCCTGTTTGTACCTGTGATTTATATTAGTAAAACTGTCTGATTTGGAGCCTTTTGACTTTGAGTCTTCTGCCCGCTACACACCCGTTACAGTGTAATAGTCAAATAAAAAAACAGAAAGTTAAAGGAGAATTACACAATGGTTACACAAAGTAAATGGTCAACCACTGTTGTTAACCTCATTATAATGACATAAAAATCTTATAAGTATCTAAATTATGACCTACAGTATATAATGATTTCATTAAAAAAAAAGATTATACATGTATTTGTGCTGTTGACACTCGGGAATGTTTTTCTGTGGCAAACAGGTTTACAAAATAGCGTGACAAGTCAGAAAACTAGATGTTTCATGAAGACTTTCAGTTTTAATAGATTTTCTTTCATCTCCTGAGATATTTAAAATACCTGTGGACACCAGACCATCCCTATTTTTTTCAATTAAACATTCAAAAGCACCATGCTGGACTAAAAAACGGTGCATTCTCTCAAAGACTGCATTCATGCTCAACTTTTGGAGCGTGATACCCATTAGAACGTAATTGGTAGGAGTACACAGGCTAATTTTCAGCATGTAATAGTTGCTTGTTCCCGTTTGGATGTGATCTTTGTGGTCATAAATATCTCATAAATATATTTTTGAATATCTCAGATATGCAGTTCTGTCAATACCTGAAGAGATAGATGGAGGTAGAGGGTCCATATCTTTGTCCACCATCCTCTGATGCAGAGCTTTCAGGCTAAATGGCTCCACAGTGAATGGTAGGGTATTAGTCAGCATGGCGTACATGTTCACCCCTCTACAAATAAAAACATACATATAGTCAAATCCAGAAAAAAATTACTCAATGTGAACTTGGAACATGGTGCTTCTCATTTAGCAAACTCACATTGACCAGACATCCACTTTGGGCCCATATTTCTTCCTTGAGAGAAGCTCTGGTGCGGCGTATGCTGGGCTGCCACACTGTGTGCTGAAGGGATCAGAGTATCCCAGAATTCCCGCACAGTTACTGAGGCCAAAATCTGTATGGGGAAACAGAGAGAGGGTTGTGTATAAGACAATGTATGTGTACTTTATGTGTACTGGCTCATAGAGGGATTGACTCTAAATACCTTCCCACTAGGAGGGATGCAAAAGTGTATATGGCTTCCCAACAACACTAACCCTGTCTGTCGCACACAACTGCTAAATAAAGGCCATGCGTTTGCCAACAGTTTAACAGAGAGGTGAGAGGTTGTTCGGTTTTAATGAGATTCTGATTACTCAATCAGTCTTCACCACTAAAGATGATAAAGATGAACACTTTCATGTCACATCACTTTAGGTCAGGGTTTAGAAACCTTTTTTGACCAAAGAGACGTTTTTTTCGTTTTTGGTTAATGCATTTTTATATTTATAAATATATTATATAATGCATATATTATAATTGGTGTATAAAAGAACATTTAAGTATAAAGGTGTATGTGATGCGGCAAAAGCAAAAGTACCCGGTGAAATGTTTAAGGGTGTCTCTTGTTACAGCAGAGCACCGGTTTCAATAAAAGTATATGTTTCTGTCCAGGCACTTTTTATATACTTTTATAAATTTTCGCTGTTGCCCTAAAAATCTTTCTTTTCGCCATTACCACAAACAAGCTAAGTAGCCGCTTGAATCTGAGTGCAGGAGCTCTAGTTTACCATAGAAACATAAGTGGTTTGACGTTGATTTCTATAGCACTGAGCATGCCCTTTTGCCGGTACAACTTGAAATATGCTATGGTAAATGTTGCATTACCTTCTGTAGACTGTACAACAAAGGATTTGTAATTGGCTGCTTTTTATGCAGAAAGCTGATGAGGTGGGTCAAATCTTTCATTGTTCATTTGTTGGTAAAGGGTGAGAGACCTGGCGGCATGATTTTTGTCAAAGAGCCAGGTGTGGCTCGCAAGCCATAGGTTCCCGACCGCTGCTTTAGGACTTATTAGTGTGACTTTGTGATGTTAAGCAGACCTATCAGGAGGAGCAAACCTTGCATAATGTAAATCTCTGACATTGCTTACCGATCAGTTTTATGTTGTCCTGTTCGTCAAGTAAGAGGTTTTCAATCTTCAAGTCTCTGTTGAAAATAAAAAAAAATATTGAAACAACTTTCATTTATAAAACCAACCATCTAAACTGTAAATAAACTATGCCACAATAGGTCTTAAAAAGATTTGACTGGTCATTGTGCTCTAATAAAGACTTATATACATTTTCGATGACCTCACACCCTGTGACTTTTTGTTTCTCACCTGTGAACAACTCCTGCCCTGTGCAGATGCTCCACTGCCATGACTAGCTGGCGTACGTATTTCTGCGTTTCTTTTTCATCCAGCCTTTTCTTCTCATAAATGTGGTTCATGAGGTTTCCACCAGGGCAGAGCTCCATGACGAGGTAGTAGCTGTTCTCCGTCTCCAGGATGTCCAGCAGTTGGGTGATGTGTGGGTGTCGGATCATCTGCTGAATCTGTCCTTCACGCCGCAAGTTCTTTGTGACATACGAATCCTTTTTGGCCTTTCTCTTGTCAATCACTTTCACCGCGACCTGTGAAGATAAATAAAAAGGAGATTTTGTCAAGATAGAAAACATAACAGGACTGTTTATTGGTCTCCTTATGTATGGAATTATTCTAACAATAAGGTGAGCCAGACTAAGACAGATGGGACTCTTATTTCACATTTGTCTGTCTACTCACATCTCCAGAGTTTATAATTTGGATTTCTTTTAATGTCTTGCCAGTGTTTAAACCACTTAGCACTCGCGTGCTCTCTTAGAGATGGAGCGCTCATGCACACTCACTCACAAACATCTCGCTAATACCAAATTGCGTATAAATGGTCAAATACTCACAAGTGTGTGTACAAAATTACCATCTTGACCAGCAGGCACATAAACAGTCATTTTTCTCTTAACGTAAACAGTTGAGAAAGAACATGCTTGCAGTATAGACCTTATGCACCAGAGAAACGTGGGCGCCATCATCTTTAGAATATTGTCTTTGAACTTCCGTTTTTGCGGTCGCTCTGTATATTTCTATGGCATCGCTGCTGTGAGTAATTAGCTGGTGAAGTGGATTTACTTATTGTAGAGTTAACAAAAGTTATCATGAGCATTGTAATGTTTATCATAAGCATTGTAAAGCAGATGTCTTAACAAATGTCGACCAGGAATTTTTTTACGAGCAGTTATCGCTAAAAATACAGATCGGAAGTCAAAAGACAACGAGCGCAGTGCTGAAAAGGGGCGGGGCTACATAAGGTCTATAGGCCTATTGGATCCGTCCATTCGCTCTTAAAGTGACTAGTAGGCGCGTTTCCATTACAGATTTGCGCAAAACTTTTGCGATTTTTCTAAATGTGATAAAAAACTATTGCGAAATGACGGCGTTTCCATTAACTGATGTTATGTTATGCGACTACAACGTCCTTTTTTCCCTCTCGCGATAAGTCATTTAAACAACGGGTAGGTTTATAGCCTATATCCCTATATCACAGCCACCACCACTAGACATTATTATTATTAATGGAAGGAGACGTGGTATGTTATCCAAGCATTAATGGCAGGGAAAGACCCGTATACTGCGAACGGCATAAGGAGTTTCTGGGTATTTCTCCCTAATTTCTGCTCCGAGGTCTGATTGTGGCATTTCTTTGAGGTTTAGAATCCAGTATTCCTGTAGCCTATTGTTTCTTTTATGAATTTAATAAAGAACTCTGTCCAAACGGTCAGTGTACATTTGTGTCCATTCGTTTTTCCTTAGGCTATTTAACCCGTATTGCAAAACGAAAAATGAACGGTGGTTGTTTTTTTAAAATGCAAAGTTGAACACCAATTTTAAATTTGAACTGTACACAAATGCTGCGCAAAAAAAATAAAAATCGACTAAATTTCAGATGTTTGTTTATGAATTTTTGCCCCTTTATTAAACATTTAAAATATTCACAACTTAATACAAAAAAATGTAGATTTTAATGGTTTTCTAAGGCCAAATTAGAACCTGAAAATTATATTTTTTCCGCAGTGCTGAACAGTGTTGAGCATGTTACTTAAAAAAAGTAATTAGTTATAGCTATTAGTTACTTCTCACAAATAGTAACTGAGTTAGTAACTGAGTTTCACCATTATAAAAGTAACTAATTACCAGAGAAAGTAACTATTGCATTACTTTAAAAAAAAAATTCAAATAGGCCTATGTCAAATAATTTGGATGCCCCCAGTATTAAATATGTTAAATTAATGAAATGGACACTTAATAGTGTAGATTAGCGTTCAATGTTTTATAATAATAATTTATTCTATTTTAATGTTGCTGTGGGACAATGTAACAATAAAACAATAAAATAAAACAATAAAACATCATGGTTTATACTTAATATCACACAGTATTTTTAAAGTTTAAAAATAAATTATGCTTCTTAAGAAATGTACCAAAAATGAATAAATAATAATAAAAAATATACATACTCTTTGTGCATATTAAAATGATAAAACTGTTACACAACTTCACAACTAGTAGACATACTGTAGCCTAAGTATTTTCTTCCTAACAAAAGTAAACAGTTTAACAAGTGCTCTCTCAATATAATACTGAACAATTTACCAAAAAAAAAAAAAAAAAAAATATTATTTTGGGGGTTTATTTTTATAACCTATAGCGAACATCATCATCAGAGGTTATTTAAGCCAAATTCTAGACATGTTTGCCGCACGTGTTTACAACCGGTCAAACAAAGATGTTTTCAGTGTTATAGATTTTATTTGTATAACCATGTAAATTAATTAACGTTGCAGATGATACCAATAGGCTATAGATAATGCTGTCTAATGCTGAAATAAGTCATTTATTTATAAACAAACTATATAATGCTCGGACACCCTCGGTCTCTCTTGCGCAACTGTTGAGCGCGCTCTCGGACACATTCGGTCTCTCTCGCGCATTGAGCGCGCACGCGCCGTTCGGGCTTCGCTTTTGTCCACTCCGGCGCCTCATAAACACACACACACACACACACACACACCAGAGAAAAAAACTTTGCAGGTCCTATGGCGGAGCCGGAGAGAGAGCCTACTCGGATGAAAACCGCTTCAGTGAGTTCAATTATAGTAACGCCACATTTTTTTTGTCAGTAACGGTAACTGCGTTGTAACGGGGGAAACAGTAATTCGTTTGATTACTCGTTACTGAAAAAGATAACGCCGTTATTAACGCCGTTTATTTATAACGCCGTTATTCCCATCACTGGTGCTGAATGAGAAGAGCCATATTTAGGCCTATATCTGGAACCACAGCCTACAGAAAGGTGATTTAGGTGAGTTATAGGCTAATGATAATAAATGTGTCTGAAAAAATAACGAGGCATTTTAATTTTATTAATAAACTATTATTTCTAAATTAGTGTCGGCTAAAAACATATCTCCATCTCCGCTGAGGCGCGCCGCGCGAATGCACCTTTAGAGAGAAATGCACCTTTCATACGGATCACATAATCAGAAGGTATTAGCTTTCGATTCGAATTTGTTCGTTTTAAAGTGGACATTTCAAGCTTTAGCCTACATAGGCTATAGGCTACTTTGTTTCAGTTCTCGCGGTACAGTTCACGGAGATCATGAAAGCGCGCATGATTGTTTTATTTTATTTTACACAACGTTTTCTTGTTATTGTGAGTTTACACAAATGAAAGCATAGTTGCGAATGATGTATTATTATTTTCTGTATGACCAGAAATTATAGAGTATCTTAAGTTGCTTCCACTGTTGATAGGAAAACGCAAGTGTTCGCGCCCGCGTCTCCTTGCCTGCAGCGCGCTCACACTCCGCACAAACACTTGGATATGCGTCAAAATCTTATGCTTATTTGTGATAATCTTAGCCCTGTATTATTATTGTCTAACCATTATGAATGACATTTGACGAATTGCTTTGTTCCTTTTTTTGGATAAAAGCATCTTCTAAATATGTAGCCTAATAAATGTTATAATAAGGATGATAATTATTAGCCTATTATTATTTGCGTATACCACGGACCCCAAACACACCGCGTCTTCTAAGTCAGGTGACTGTAAATGCGCAAAAACTGTTTCCATTGCAGTTTTGCGAAATATTCCTTTTTCGAATTGCCTGAAAAACCTCCTCATGCGAGCGTAAAAACTTTTTGAAACTTTCACGAAATTGACGTGTTTCCATTGAGCTTAATTTCAATTCGCAATTTCAATTTGCGCAATTTGAAGGGTAATAGAAACGCGGCGGCCAATAAATAATCCTGCATGCTGTCTCTGATTTTCTTTTTGTTTTTTGTTGTTTGATTAACATTACACTCACTGCTCTTAAATGAATAACTTTTGTAACTTTATTTGTAAGAATTATTCTGTATTTAATGTATTCATGGAAGACAATCCAGTATTATTTTACGTTTGATTCATTGATTACGTTTGACGTCTGTAGTATTACCTCAATAATACTGTTTGACAAAAAAACATTAAAACTTGTCATTTGTATCTTTATTCTGTTGAATTTACTTGTGCTACTGCTTGTAAATTGTTTATTTGTTCTTATTTTATTACTGACTTTTTAATTTGTCTTTTTTTGAATCCAATTCAAAATTTCAAATCAGGCTTGTGCTGTGTGTAAGCTATTGTGCAACTCAATTGCCCCATTGTAAAAAATAAATATGCACTGCATTATCAAACATTTACGTGAGATAGTTATAATTTGTTTTTTTGACAAATGTCTAAAAAATTACCCAGTCAAATTAAAAAACATCCCCCCAGTCTACCCATTTCCACCCCATTTTCCAAAATGAAATTCAGGCTCTGAATTAATGGCTGTAAAAACAGGAGCATATCTATAAATAATTCTACATGATTAAAAAAGGCTTCAAATAGATCAGCATTCTGATCTGTATCAGCAGATACAGCTTCCTGTGATCAACGTTCGGTGATCGGGCCCAAAAATCCTGGTCTAACAAACTATTAATGTCGTAATAGTTATGTTTCATTGACTACGTTTACATGCAGCCAATAACCCGTTCAAAACCGGGTTATTAGCAATAACCCGGTCAGGCACGGCCATGTAAACACCGGCAAAAACCCGAATATGCTCATATCCCGGATTTTAAAAACCGGGATATCATACCTGGGGGTACCCCTTTTCTAACCCGAATTTTTGGTCATGTAAACGCGTATCGGCATATCCCCATAGTGATTTGTGTTCTGCGCATGTTCTATTCACAAGGAATCTTGGTCTTTTTTATACTCTCAAGCCTTTGCTGAGGACTTTACAGAACTGCTATCAACAATTTCCTCAGAGTTTGACTGTTTTGCCATTGCTGGAGATTTTAACATTCACATAGATAATGCAGAAAACAATATGGCAAAAGAAATCAAAACTGTTTTAAAAACGTTTGATCTGACTCAGCATGTACATGGTCCCACACACAATCATGGACACACTCTAGATTTACTTATCAGTAAGGGTTTAAACATCTCATCGACTGTTAAGGATGTAGCACTGTCTGATCATTTCTGTATTTTCTTTGATATATTGATCTCTCCTGCCATTGAAGCTAGATCTGTGTCTGTCAAGAAGAGATGCTTAAATGAGAACACTAGTGTGCTATTTATGAAGGCCATATCTTTAAAACCAAGCATATCTGCTGACTCTGTTGATTTTCTCCTTGATTCTTTTAACTCAAAAGTTAAAAGTGCAATTGATGATATTGCTCCTGTGAAAGTCAGGAAGAATAGTGGTAGACAAAAAGCACCTTGGAGAAACTCAACAGCAGTGCAAAATATGAAAAGACAATGCAGAAGAGCAGAGCGCATGTGGCGGAAGACAAAACTTGTAGTCCATTATAACATCTACAAAGACAGCATCCATGCTTTTAATATTGAACTAGGCAAAGCTAGACAGACTTTCTTCTCAAATATTATAAACAGAAACTTAAACAACACACGCACTCTTTTTGCTACTGTAGAGAGACTGACAAACCCCCCAAGCCAGATTCCCAGTGAAATGCTCTCAGACAGCAAGTGCAGTGAGTTTGCTTCTTTCTTCTCTGAGAAAATCAATAATATCAGAAAGGTGATCAGCACATCATTGAGTTGCGCTGGGGTCAGACAGATCAGAGCACAACCTGAGAAAGTAGTTACTTTGTCTGTTTTCGAAGAAATTGAAGGCACAATTTTGGAAGAAACCGTACAGCACCTTAAAACATCAACCTGCGCCCTTGACGCACTTCCCACATCTTTTTTCAAAAGTGTGTTAAACAGCTTAGAAGCAGATCTCCTAGAAGTGGTAAATGCCTCAGTTCTCTCTGGGAGTTTTCCAAACTCCCTCAAAACTGCAGTTGTCAAGCCCCTCCTGAAAAAGAGCAATCTGGATAAGACTATATTAAGCAACTATAGACCGATCTCAAATCTTCCTTTCATAGGCAAGATTATTGAAAAAGTTGTCTTCAATCAGCTGAACAAATTCTTAAGCTCTAATGGATACTTCGACAATTTTCAATCTGGTTTCAGATCGCATCACAGCACAGAGACAGCTCTCATAAAGATAATAAACGATATTCGCTTAAATACTGATACAGGCAAATTATCAGTGCTGGTACTACTCGACCTCAGTGCTGCATTTGACACTGTCGATCACGACATACTTCTTGACAGGCTGGAAAACTGGGTGGGGCTTTCTGGGATAGTCCTAAAATGGTTCAGGTCATACTTAGAAGGGAGAGGTTATTATGTGAGTATAGGAGACCATAAGTCTGAGTGGACACCCATGACATGCGGAGTCCCTCAAGGCTCAATTCTTGCACCACTCCTATTCAACCTGTATATGCTCCCAATGAGCCAAATAATGAGAAAGAACCAAATTGCTTACCACAGCTATGCAGACGACACACAGATCTACTTAGCCCTATCGCCTAACGACTACAGCCCCATTGACTCCCTGTGCCAATGCATTGATGAAGTCAACAGTTGGATGTGCCAAAACTTTCTTCAGTTAAACAAAGGCAAAACTGAAGTTATTGCGTTTGGAAACAAAGATGAAGTTCTCAAGGTGAATGCATACCTTGACGCTAGGGGTCTAACAACTAAAAATCAAGTCAGGAATCTTGGTGTGTCTCTAGAATCAGACCTTAGTTTCAGTAGTCATGTCAAAGCAATAACTAAATCAGCATACTATCATCTGAAAAATATTGCAAGAATTAGATGCTTTGTTTCCAATCAAGACTTAGAGAAACTTGTGCATGCTTTCATCACCAGCAGGGTGGATTATTGTAATGGACTCCTCACTGGCCTTCCTAAAAAGACCATAAGACAGTTGCAGCTCATACAGAACGCAGCTGCCAGGATTCTGAGCAGAACCAGAAAATATGAACACATCACACCAGTCCTCTTTACACGGGCTCCCAGTTACATTTAGGATTGATTTTAAAGTATTATTACTGGTATATAAATCATTCAATGGGCTAGGACCTCAATATATTGCAGATATGCTCACTGAATATAAACCTAACAGAGCACTCAGATCATTAGGATCACATCAGTTAGAAATACCAAGGGTTCACTCTAAGCAAGGAGAGTCTGCTTTTAGCTACTATGCAGCAGCTGGAACCAGCTTCCAGAGGAGATCAGATGTGCTCCTACAGTAGTCACATTCAAATCCAGACTCAAAACACATCTGTTTAGCTATGCATTTACTGAATGAGCACTGTGCCACTGTCCGTCCGACTGTTTTTACTGTTCTGGTTTTGTCTTTGTTTGTTTTCTAATTTAAAATGTATTTATTTACTTATTTTTATAATCTCTGGAAGAGATTTTGAAGGAGAGCGGGAGAGTCTTCACTCCGATGAGGCGAGTGAAGGAGTAAGTTATACTGCTGTATAAGAAGTCGCTGAGAGCGTCGTTAAGGGTAACGGCAGCAGACAGCGCACACGAAGCGTGCTCTGTGGGGGCCCCGCTGGGCATTACTGGTGTAGCACCACCCCAGCAGAGTACGTCCCTGGGCTAGAGGTCCAGTGGCACCGTAAACCGGCTCAATCTCTTCCGTCTCAGATAGGGGTGGACCAGTACTACTTCATTTGATTTTTTATTCGAAACTGTTTTAATTATTCTTATTTGTTTTGATTATTTTAATTTCTTCTATGTAAAGCACTTTGAATTGCCATTGTGTATGAAAATGTGCTATATAGATAAACTTGCCTTGCCTTGCCTTGCCTTTTGAGTAGAGGAACTTCTCGGCGCATACAAAAACCCGCGTGCAGTATACCGAAAGTAAACATGGCGAGACGCAGCACAGCATACTTTTGGAGCGAGGTCAGTACCAGCACCAAAGCGCAAACAAAGGCGATCGCTATCTGCCCCGAACTATTCATTATCTGCGTGCTGCTGCTGTTGTTGTTGTCTTTGGATACAGGAAGAAGAATCGGAAATGACGCATATTGCGTCTTAAGGTTGTCCCAGAGTCCGTACGTCCAGACGCTAACCGTGCGTCGCCGTTTACATCGGGATATTGCAATTCCATGTATACAGGAGTAACTCTCTCTGCTCACGCATGTAAACGGGTTATTTCTAATGTTTCAGAAACCCGAATAGTGACCTTAACCCGACCATAACCCGAAAATTGGCATTGACTACGTTTACATGCAGCCAATATTCGGGTTATGGTCGGGTTAAGGTCACTATTCGGGTTTCTAAAACATTAGGAATAACCCGTTTACATGCGTGAGCAGAGAGAGTTACTCCTGTTTACATGGAATTGCAATATCCCGATGTAAAAAACCAGTAGCACCTCTATGCAGTACATAAGATCCACGGGGAGGAGTCGGATCAAGATCCAAGGGGTGGAGATGGGTAGGATTAGGGGTGGGTTTAGGGATTAGGGGTGTGTTTAGGGATCAGGGGGCGGAGATGGGTAGGTTTAGGTATATGTAAGGTGGGAGGAGTTGGATCCGACTCCTCCCCGTGGATTTCATGTTCTGCAGTGAGGACCATCTCATGTAAACAGCGACGCACGGTTAGCGTCTGGACCAGGGTCTGGACGTACAGACAACGAAATATGCGTCATTTCCGATTCTTCTCCCTCTATCCAAAGACAACAACAACAGCAGCACGCGGATAATGTATAGTTCGGGGCAGATAGCGATCGCCTTTGTTTGCGCTTTGGTGCTGGTACTGACCCACCAGCAGCACTTGACACTACTGTGCCTCATGGTCTTCATTAATAATGGCGTCTCGCCATGTTTACTTCCGGTATACTGCACGCGGGTTTTTGTATGCGTCTAGAACTTAAGTTCCTCTACTCAAAAGACCAAGATTCCTTGCGAATAGAACATGCGCAGAACACAAATCTATGTTCCTTTTCATGGGGATATGCCGATACACGTTTACATGACCAAAAATTCGGGTTAGAAAAGGGGTACCCCAGGTCAAATATCCCGGTTTTTAAAATCCGGGATATGAGCATATTAGGGTTTTGGCCGGTGTTTACATAGCCGTGCGTGACCAGGTTATTGCTAATATCCCGGTTTTGAACGGGTTATTGGCTGCATGTAAACGTAGGCCCTGTCCACACGGACACGGGTATTTTTATAACCGTGACTTTTTTTACGCGGTTCGGCCGTTCGTCCACACGAAAACGCACTGAAACCGAACATTTTTGAAAACCCCTGCCAGGGTGAGGATTTTCAGAAACGCCGGTTACAGTGTTGTCGTGTAGACAGTGAAACCGGGGGTTTTGGCTTGCGACGTCAGAGTGTGCGCCGTTATCAGCTGTGTTTGACATCAGATTTGCGCTTCTGATTGGCCAACGTGGCTTTAGGGTTAAGGTTTATATCGCCGCCTGCTGGCGTGGCATGCTCTTGACCGCGCTTGATTGTGTGTTTTTACGTTTTCATGTAGACGGAGACCGAGCATGTGTGGACGGGATTTTTTTTTAAAACGCTGTAGGAAAAACTCTGGTTATAAAAATACCCGTGTCCGTGTGGACATGGCCGTAGTGATTGTGTTTTTCCCCTGTGACCCTGATTAGTCATTTAGTTCACCTGTCATCTCATTAGTTAACTCGTTAGTAGCCTACCCGTGTATTTAAACCCTGTTCTCCCTCATTCTCTGTCCATTCTTGTGTATGTTGGATTTACCCCTCTGATTCCCTGAGTTTGTCATTAAAGACATTTATATTGATGCTCCTTTGTCTCCGTGCATTTACACAACCGACGCCTGACAGGATTATGTTTCTAACAATTTTTGTCATATAATTTGGTATCAGTAACCGACAACAATTTGTAGGTAATCTACCCGGCTCTGCCCGGGACAGACCTCTACTCCTTCCCAGCAACAGTGAAAGGGGGCAAAAGGACTGAACAAATCTCAGATATGCTTTGAATATATTTAATTTCACTCAATGGAAGAGCAATAAACTTTTTTTTCTAAGTATGCAAATAGAAGCTTCACCCAAGAACATTATACAAAGGAAAACAGCAGCCAGTAAAAAAGAAAAACACACCCTACTCTGGAAGTGACATTCGCAGTCAACAAACAATAATTAATAGGCCTATATTGTCATAAACCAGATATCACACTACAGCTTCAGACTTGATCCGATATCTGTGTTACATTAATTCCCGCCCAATATGATTTTCTGTGATCGTTTTACTATCCACATGGTAGACCCTGTGATATTAAAATTATTTATATAATTCATGTTGGGTGGTCAATGGTCATGATTATTTTCCAACATGGACAAGATACTGTCTGTCATCATGACTCGTTTTGCAGCGCAAAATCTGACGGAACAGACAATGAAAACGAAATATTTTTTGTTTATCTACAGCTCAGATCTAGAATTCTGAAGTGAAACAAAGTAGACCAGTATTTGAATGAATTAACCAGAGAGAGACAGTGGGAGAGAGGGAGCGCGCGCTCGCACGTATAGTCCGATCAAGTTCCGCGAACATTGTTGTGTTAATTGGCTTTATGCACAGCTGCATTACTTCCTGAACTTCAGCCAGCTCCTTTGTTTCCTGTCTGCCATTATTGGACAAACTGATTAATCCAGGTGTGCCTGGCCTCAGTAACAATAATCAGGCACACCTGGATTAATCAGTTTGTCCAATAATGGCAGACAGGAAACAAAGGAGCTGGCTGAAGTTCAGGAAGTAGGCCTAGTGAAGCTATAAAGCCTATTAGAGCGAAGTTATCGCTGAGAAATGTAGCTAATGTAGCTTTCAGTAGTGAAGCTGTTTGATTTATAAAAGTCACGGGCAGAGGTTGAAAACCATGCAGCTCTTGAATGTTTCGGTGTTCGCGCAATTTATTTTCTTTAGCTACAAAGATAAATATAAGTTCCCACCTCAATATTGAGCGAGCGCACGTCTGCCTCATAATACAACATTAACCCTCTGGGGTTCTTCGTTTTCCAGTCACACTCAGGACCTTCGCGGTCAAAAGTGACCGGACCCCTGAAATCAATGTTTTTTTGTTTTTTGTTTTGTAAAATCAATGAAATTTATTTTTGTTCAATAATATTTTTTCTCTCTTTTTTTTGGTGTTTTGAGAGAATTTTATGAAAATAATTAATATTTATGCAATAATTATGATACATTTTTTCCCATTGAATATAATAGAAAATGTATATATATATATTATTTTTATTATTTTTTAATTAATGCTGTATTTCAGGTTAAAGTGGATCCTTGGCCTATAGAAAACATTTTTTTTAAATCACATTGGAGCCTTCTGGTGGATGTAGTGAGCATAATTATCATGCAATATCATATTTTAACCACTAGATGGATTTACAGCCTCTGTAGAAAGGCTTGTGAATTCTAGTTGTTTTTGCACATATTTGCCTATTTTTTTCAGGTTGTGGATTTTAATTTATAATAAGTGATTCTCAAAGACTATTTTTGTCAAGTTTTTTGTTTGTTTGGTTGTTTTATTTTATTTTAAAAATAAAAAAATAAAACTTATATTATTTTCGCATAGACATGAAAATCACTATCCAAACTTAAATGGTTGTAAGTCAAGAATGCTTTGGAATATAGACCTATGGTTGGTCTTGTTTTAAAGAAGACATTTGCCAGATTATTGCAGAAGTGAAAAAAATTATGAAAGTGAAACAGAAAAAAAGTTATGTAAGTTTGAGTTAATGAAAATGAACAATGTAAAAATTTTATTATTTATATTTTATATAAAATATATATATTACAAAATATATTTTAATCTAAAACTGCAAGAAAATGAAAGGCAAAAATCTTAAGAAGTTGTGTTCCAAATTTTAGGTTGATATCTCAAAAAATAAGCTTTCAGTCAAGATTTTATTTTGGCGCATACCAAACTTTTTCACTAGATGGAAAGCCAAGCTTCCTTACTGACCATATAAGGGCGCCTCCATTTCATATATGTTTTGAGTGATCATCTGAACCATGCATTTCCATAATTTTCATACAATTTATGAAGTAGACATCCTATTCAGAAGTAGTATGGGTGGTTTGACAGTATTTGATTTGAATTCAACCTCTAATAAACGCATAAAAAGAGTACATATGTGCTGCAATAGGCCTGGAGGTTACTAAGGAGGAATTCCATCGTTTGATCTTACACTGTGTGTGTGTGTGTGTGTGGGTGTGTGGGGGTGTGTTTTGCAACCTTGATTGTTTACAGTCTCATGCGTTCAGTGCTGTGCGCTTTATTTCTTACATTGATGAATAATTGCTTTTATTTCACACGTTTCCCAAAATTAGCTTTTGCAATGACACGCGTTCATTTGTGTACATGCGTGTGTTTTTGTGTGTATAAGTGTGTGTGTGTGTGTGTGTGTGTGCTTTTGTTTTTGTGATATATGAGGACACAAATGTGTATAATGACATGCATACACTGGTATTACAACTTACACGTGATATATGAGGACATTGCATGAGTCCTCATATTTCAAATAGCTTAAAAAACATAAAAAACAATGTTTTTTTTAAATGTAAAAATGCAGCATGTCTCCTGTGATGGGTAGGTTTAGGGATAGGGGCAGTGTAGGGGGATAGAATATACAGTTTGTCCAGTATAAAAGTCATTACGCCTATGGAATGTCCTCATATATCACAAAAACACAGCTGTGTGTGCGTGTGTGTGTGTGTGTGTGTGTGTGTGTGTGTGTGTGTGTGTGTGTGTGTGTGTGTGTGTGTGTGTGTGTGTGTGTGTGTGTGTGTGTGTGTGTGTGTGTGTGTGTGTGTGTGAGTGTATTTGTCTGTTTTGCACTCTTGATGTTTTAGAGATTCCCCCTTTACTGTTGTGTACTTTTTTCCTCCATCGTGGCTGATTTGTAGATTGTACGCACAAATAAACTCTGTATTTTCATATTTTTGCCAATTTCCCATTCATTTCCTATGGGCGGTCATTTATGACCGAAGGTCCTGAGTGTGACTATTTTTTTATGACCACTTAGACTTTTCAAATCCTGTCCCCAATTTTTATGTGTGTTCGTATACCAAGTACCATAAAAGTGACCAAGTTTCGTACCATTCCGACGAAGCTACGATTTTTAACATTTTTTTATTTTTAAAAATCCGGTCAGAAATGACCGAAGTACCCCAGAGGGTTAAAAATCTATCTTTGTGAATAAACGTGTCGTCCTCGCCTTGTAGTGGCGAATTTAAAGGGGAATCGGATATGCGTGTTTAGACCTATACGTAGCCTAGGTCGGATGTACAGATAGGCTATCTAAATCGGTCACAAATGCGTCTGTGTTTATCGTGCGTGTTTTTAGAATAAATCACTAAATAACAAATAGGCTACAACAGAGAATTCAACTCGTGGTTCATATTGACACTGAGGGGGGTTTGACCAAAACAATTAGACAGATGTTATTTCTCTTTTTAACTTTACATTTTCACATTCAGACAAACGGATAAACGAAATGTAGTGAATAACAAAATGCAACAGCATATTGGCTGAATTCTCAACAGTTTTTCAGCGAGCAATTTTCATATTTAGACAATAGATGAACAATATCGCTTGGAAATACAACAGCATTTAGCCTACGTCATGGTTATGGCTGATTTTGACCAATTTCTATTTTATTTCTCTTTCAAACAAGTGTCGTGCTTAGAGAATTATATAAACAAATAAATAAACAAATTAGGCTACTTATAAACTATTATTAGCCTGTGCCATTTTCACAGTGTTCACACCTTCTCGCCGGTGGTCGCATGAAGCCCCTCTCGCACTTTGGCGAACGACCCCTCTCCCAGCTTCCTCCCGATCAGATAATTCCCAACTCTTTTCGTGTGGTAAAAGTTTCGGAGGATGTCAGCTGGAGGACCGTTGTTTAGAGACGAAGGATAAATGTTTTCTGTGGCTACGAGAGCCTTAGCTTTCATCCCGAAAATCCTCCCGCTGTCCGTACCCATGTTTGTTCCAGCATCGGGCATCCCTGCGCCTGTTGAACAAACCCGGTGTCCTCTGAATCTACTGCTACTGCTTACTAAGAGCTCTATATGAGAATGAGACATCTGAATCCCTGTCCCTAATACTAACCTGACACACGCGCCACCCAGGGGCGGGTCTAGAAAAGTATTTATAGGGTGGCAAAGTGTGGCATGAGGTCTATTTGGTCTGGCAACACCAAAGCAAGTGCAAATTCGTAGGTTTTTTTTTAGATTTATGGCCTGACAATTGTGTGTTCACAAATAGGCCTACAAAGTAGCCTAATCATCTTTACTGTTATTGTTAAATAACAAAATTGCATTTTCCATCCTGGCACCATATCAAGGTAGGCCTACTCTAGTCTAGTCTATGAAAAACGTCAACAGATTCTAAATGTTTCTGAGCTTGTATCTCTAAAGAAGACAAGCCTTTTTATTAATATTACATAGGCTGTTTGGATGGTAAATCACGTTTTAGTGCAAGTTAAAGAGCAACAAAAACTTTTGAATTTACTAACGTTAGAAAGAAATTAGATGGGAATGTCTGTGTGTGTAGTAGGCTACACATAAAAAATGTTTACAAATAAAGGACAATCACAAGTTTGAGGGTGTACAACAACATGTGATAGCCTACAGTTTACTACAGTTTACTTTTTTTTGTCATCACGCTGAAAAGCAGTACCTATACTTGAAACATTGCTTACATCTATATTTTATTTTGTTATTTTAGCTTTTTCTTTGGGTGGCGTTTGACCCCCCGGTTGCATTCAAAAATCTATTTAATATAAATGCTGTTCCGTTGACTATGTTCATCAAATCATTCTGCTTTGCCATCACAGGAATAAATTAAATTTAAAATATATTAAAATAGAAAAAAGATAGCCTATTTTAAATTGTAGTATTTCACACTATTGCTGTTTTTAATGTATTTTGCCTTGGTGAGCTGTAGAGACTTCTTTCAAAAACATTAAAAATCTTACAGACCCCAAACTTTTGAACAGTAGTGTACAAGTAACATTTATTATAGGTATGTTTGTGCAATTCAATTTATTTAAATTGATTGTTAAAAGTTAAAATGGATTGTGTAATGTTCTGTAATTGTTGTTAACAAATCTGTCAGAAAAATTTTTGGGGTACAACTGCCTGTCACTGGCAGCCCTTTAAAAAAATGAACAATGGTTTTATAGTGTCAGTTATTTGGACTTATTCACCTTTAGTTTCACTTTAATGAACTTTCACTTTCATGTGTTCATTTGTTTGATTTTCCACCCACTCATCAGTTATCATGGACACTCATCAGATCATCACACCTGTTGGTCATCTCCTCATTCTCACTGTATTTAAGTTTCTCACCTTTACTCTGTGTTTGTTGGTTATTGTTTGTGTGTCTGTGTTACACGCTGTTACTTTCTCGTCGTGGTGGACAGGATTACCTGAGTTTGTTTTCATTAAAGTACCATTTTGTTTTAATAAACCTTTTTGAACTCTCCTTTGTCTTCATCTTATTCAACATAGTGACATATACCACACGACTAATTGCAGGTGTGTCAAGAGCACAAATCACAAAATCGTTTAGTGGTCATGAAAATGTATTTAGATTCAGCATATTATTGATGCATTCACCTCATATCATGACACACTGCTTTCCACTAAAGAAGTGCAGAGATAAACCCTCCAATAGTGTAGCTCAAAACAGGATTTGCCAGTCTATTCTTGCTAATATGCAAATTGCATGCATGGTTCTATGGAACTGCTGCTTTTCATTTGTTTGCACGCCTCAACATTCCTTGCAGTTATGATGAAAAGAACTGTGACCTCTTCGAAATTCCTGACGTTAAACCACAATGAGTTTATTAGAAATGCAGTATTCATATTTTATAGGCCAATAAACATCTATTTGACACTATGTGCACCACTTCAGTTTTTAAGTTTATTTTGGTTTCTTGTGACTTTAAAGTTTCAGATTCACACGCATACATTTTTTTTTTACTATGCCCTCCTGGCTGGCTTGCCACTAACTGTAACACTGTACTGTAACAGTTACTATTTTTACCATACCTTATCTACTGAATTTCACCAGGTAACACCAGGTAATAAACCAGTAGCATAGGTTCACTACAGAGGGCAAGTATTTATAAGGCACATATAAACACAGACAATGACTAGAAAATGTACCAATTTATATTTTGTTTGAAAGATTGGTTGAATATAGATTAAATAAAATTACAATAACAATGAAATAAAATAAAAGCACAAATTAATGATTTGTTTCTTTTATATTGAAGTGATATTTTCAGCTCTGATATTTGAATATATACCTATTTATATTCTAATTGTAGTTTATAGTTTGTAGATATTTCATTGTATTAACTTGTAGTTCAATCATTTAAATTAAAGCTTTTGCTAATCCTTTAGATTTAGATTTTGGTTTGTTCAGCATTATTATATTATTTAACTCTGAAAAATGGAAATACCAACCCAAATTAAAACATCAAAAATATAAAAGAGGGGAAAAATACAAATAAAATTCAATATCACAGTAACCCACTTCAGATCAGTAAGAGAACAATTCTCAACTCCTCAAACAATATAACAGCTCAATAACATCTCAATCTGAACGTGGCACGCTTTCTGTATTTAGTCATTTTTCCCCTTAAAATTACTCAATGACTTCGATTAAACATTTTGTTGCATCTTTTCAGCATTTTTGTTGAAATTATAATTATTGCAAATTTTATTCTTTTTTTCCCAGTCAGTTAAATTCTGACCTGTGTTACATTTACTTGGTATCAGATCAATACCAAATTTTGCAACATTGCCCACCTCTACTTATCCAGCTGGTGAGGAGCGCCCTCTGGTGGTCAGCAGCGGCATATCATGATTACGTCGTCTTTTGTAGCATTGATCGTTGGGGGTAAATATTTAGTTTTTCTCAGTCGCTTTGGTGCATTTCTCAAATTACAACTGAAATTCTCAAAACCACTTGTTTAACCTCCATCTAGTCACTTGTGCACATCATAAAAGGAACTTCTTATTATTTTGAACAAATTGCAAATGCTTTGGTACATCCATGCAATTGACAAGTTGCCTACTTTTCCTACATTATCAATTGCTTTTGATCAAAATATATTATACTGGTTCCCTGTTGAATATTCTTAACCCTTGAAACATCTTGGTATTAGTTGCATTAAATACAAAATGGTTGTTGAGCAACTGTAGTTGTCATAAACTGTCAAGCATATTTTCTACACATTTCTATTAGAGTTTATTTTATTTTATTTTTTTTGTAAATGTTTCCTGAATTGATGAATTGCGAAGGTGAATTTTGAATTTCACTAATGAAGGGAAATGTAAAGGGCTACATCAACCAATGATCCACCAGTTCTCTAAAATAGCTCAGATGTGCATGTTATGAACCTTCATTTGGCAAGCATAGACAGAGCACAACACTGTTACAAATTCTGACCATGCAGAACAACAAGGAAACAAACAGGGTCAACAGCCGGGAAGAAGAAGAGGAGTGAGGATGCGTGGTGGAAGGGTAGGCAAGACAGTGGAAGAGGTAGAAGAAGCCAAGATTGTTGACATGATTTTGATGAAATAAGGTCCAATATTGTGGACCATGTTCTCATAATGTCTGAGGCAGGTTGAAAGGTACAGCCGATTGTTGGGAGAACAACTGTGTCCTTAATCATTCAAACGTTTATAGACAGAACAGTAAATAATCAGACAATGTTCACTATACTGCATACTTACTGCAATGCTAGTCCATGTGCATTTTACATTATACAGTAAATATACTTTATAGAGACATGTAGTAAACAAAAAAGTGTTAAACAACCGGTTTATATTTTATATTTTCCAAAGTAGTAAGCTTTGATGACAACTTGGCACACTCATGACATTCTCTCATCAGATTCACGAGGAGTTCTCACCTCCACCAGGCGTTCTGCTCACATTACCCCTCTGCTTCATGACCTTCACTGGCTACCCGTGGCATCACGTATCCACTTTAAGGTTTTGCTTCTAACGTTTAAGGCATTAAACAGTCTGTGGCTACATTCAAAACTCAGTTAAAAACATATCTATTTAACATGTATTTCGTTTAATCAATGTGACTGTACGTGTGCAATGTGACTGTAATGTTTGTGTAAGTGAGTGTGCGATTTGCCGGGGGGGGGGGGGGGGGGGGGGGGGTGCGTGGGATTTCCCCCTTTCTGGTCAAAGTATCCCTGCCTCTGCTTAATTATTTTTATCCCCGGTGGGGATAAATTTATCCCCCCCTCAAAGTGATCGTGCTACTACAATAGTGGCGAGATGGATCACAAAACTTATCACGGGTCCGTGGTTTGATTAAAGTCAATTTTATTTTAAAAATGCGCTCCTTCGGCTGGCTCTGGTATAGCGGCCGCAGCCTCTCTGTAATCACCTCTCTGCAGACTTGCGCAATGTCCCGCCCACGGCGCTATCTGATTGGTTACTCCTCACAAGTAATAGCCTATCAACACTTGCGAGAATGGGCAGTAGAGCTGTGTGTCGGAGGCGTTTAGCGCGGCGCGGTAGACGCGAACTGACACAGATGATGCATCTGTCTTTTCTATCATTTCACTGTAGCTCAGCATCGCGATGTAACGTTAACGTTGTTACTTTAACAGTTGTACAACTTTTCTACTGTGATGGTTTAACTTTGCAATCAATCCATGGTTCAGCAGACTGATAGAAGTAGCCTAGCCTAAACTAAGTAAAGCGCTGTAATGTGAACTGTCAGTGCGATAGAACAATAAAATTCGAAATGGACCACCCACTGGAAAGCTGCGGATTTTCCCACAGGAAAGCAGAAAAAGACTGTTTTCCTAGTATGATGAGGCCTACACTATAGTCTATTTATGTTTAAGTTGACACTACGTTGTGCCATTTAATTTTGCCATTCATAAATAAGTCTTTTGACATGTCAAGCCGAGTGGCACTATCCATGGTACTGGGAGGGGGATTTAATTCTTAGGCTACGTGTTTTTCGTTGTGCGTGATCACAGTTCATATTAAGCTATTAGAGTAAAACATATTGCGTTAGGCTACTTCATGAGTTAATAAGAAAAAAGATTTTACAATTCCTGCAAATGCAGTGATGAAATTCATGTTCTCATCATGATTTATTTTTATGAATAAAACTTTTTCAAAACATCCCCCCCTCTGTTGTTTTTTTCACAAATCGCACCCTGTGTATACATGTATCGTAAATTACAGTTTTCACTAACCTCCTTTCTGAAATGGGCTCCTGGAATGGTTTTCAATTCAAAGGTTGTTTGCTTTGTCAAGAGTTAACTTGTGTGTTGTCTTTTGCAGAGAAAGGGTGGGTACAGAGTCAATAGCCCTATTAGTGCTACTACAACTACTGTACAAATCCATATGACGGCCACAGAAACACTCAAGTTCAGCAAAGAGAAAAGACAGTCACAACTTTAGGAAATAAAGGTGAGAATGAGAAAGTAAAATACCCTGTTATTGGGGAACATGAGCTTTGAATGAGAGAGAGAGAGAGAGAGAGAGAGAGAGAGAGAGAGAGAGAGAGAGAGAGAGAGAGAGAGAGAGAGAGAGAGAGAGAGAGAGAGAGAGAGAGAGAGAGAGAGAGAGAGAGAGAGAGAGAGAGAGAGAGAGAGAGAGAGAGAGAGACTACTTGTCCTACGCAATATTACCAATAGAGAGCGCAATAGACCTACTCACCTTCATTTCTCTGTGCATCGCTCGTCTCATGACCGCATGGTAATGTAAACAAGCTGCCGGCTAGCTGGGGTGTGGTGACGCAATATTATTAAAAAGCCAGCCTTCTATTGTTGTGAAGATCCATTAATCATGTCAGGGTAGTCATCGCTAAAAGATTACACTTTGATGAACACCAAGGCATTCATTTACAAAATACCATGTGTGTAAGATACAGTATAAAGGAATTCTGGGTTTTTGGTGACATTGGTGGTCTTTCGATTATCATTTATAGAGCATGACTGGCCGCATTTATATTGCCTCCATTTAAAATACTTAAAGTGTTTAAATAGACATTACAGAAAACAAATTGAGTGAGGTAATGTAGAAATATTTAAGGGGAAACGAAAGAAACTGATAAAACAAAGGTAAACATACAACGGGGATGAATTTATGTAGCTAGCATAACATGTGCTAAATATAGAGTAAAATGTGTATATAATAATATAAGTGTGATTATATCTGATGATGTGAATTGCATAGCAAATTAGTTAAATAAAATAAAATCAATGCTCCACATCATATGAATGACATCACCGCATAAAACGTGTTTGTGTGCATTAGCATGTCCGTCTCATTTGAATGAATAATCAATAGATAATTTAGTCGCGACCAATAGGTCAGGCAAAAGCGATATACGTAAACCATCACTGGGGAAAGCTGATAGAAATCAAGAATCACTGCGAATCTGACCCCTCAGCAATAGAGCTCTGTAATTAAAAATGAATGGAAGTCAATGGAGACATATGACTAGTAAGAATTCATTTGTAGAGCTCTCTAATTGGAATTGTTACTAGTAAGAATTGAATTAGAGAGCTCTGCAATTGTAATTGTTACTAGTAATAACTGAATTAGAGAGCTCTCTAATTGTAATTGCTACTAGTAAGAATTGAATTGTAGAGCTCTCTAATTGAATTCCTACTAGTAAGAATTGCATTAAAGAGCTCTCTAATTGAATTAAAGAGCTCTGCAATTGCATTCTTACTAGTAAGAACTGAATTAGAGAGCTCTCTAAATCAGTTTTTACTAGTAATAATTGCATTAAAGAGCTCTCCTATATAGCAAGCCGTTTTAGCTTAAATTGTACCCAGCCTTACTTGTTGTAATTTCATTTTTACTAGTAAGAATTTAATTAGAGAACTTTACAATTCAATTCGTACTAGTAGCAATTACAATTAGAGAGCTCTCTAATTGAATTATTACTAGTAAAAATGTAATTACGACGAGTAAGGCTGGGTACAATTAAAGCTAAAACGGCTTGCCATACTCCTAATGTAATTCTTACTAGTAAAAACTGATTTAGAGAGCTCTCTAATTTAATTGTTACTAGTAAGAATGCAATTGCAGAGCTCTTTAATTCAATTAAAGAGCTCTGCAATTACATTCTTACTAGTAAGAATCGAATTAGAGAGCTCTCTAATCGCAATTGTTACTAGTAAGAATTGAATTAGAGAGCTCTCTAATTGTAATTGCTACTAGTACGAATTGAATTGTAAAGTTCTCTAATTAAATTTGTACTAGTAAAAATGAAATTACAACAAGTAAGGCTGGGTACAATTTAAGCTAAAACGGCTTGCCATACAGCAACATGCTCTTTGTTGTCTAGGTAAGCATGGGTGAGAGGCGGGGTTCATTTTACAACTCAGAAGACGGCGGAGCCTCTGGTCCCTGCGCGGGAGCTGATTGGATTAGATTTTAACCCAGTGACTGAGAAGAGATTTGCTAGCAAATAAGAAACGCCCCCACCCCGTGCCGGGAAACTAACTTCAAATAACAAATATATGAGAGACTCGGCAGCCAGACATTCACTTATTTCTCACTCAGATACAGAGAGTTGCTGGAATCTTTTTAGCTTTGTCATTCGGAACGGTCCGTATATAAATGAGACGGTTTGATAATTTGATTTAGATTAGGACCAATTGGCTTTATTCATTATTCCATGACGAATGCAATAGTTACGTAAAACTATTAGCCTAACGTTACAATCTTACAGTTTGCGGATTGACTGGCAGCTGAACCGAACAGGTGGCGCGTGTGTCAGGTTCCACTAAGCGTTTAGTATTAGGGACAGGGATTCAGATGTCTCATTCTCATAGAGCTCTTAGTAAGCAGTAGCAGTAGATTCAGAGGACACCGGGTTTGTTCAACAGGCGCAGGGATGCCCGATGCTGGAACAGACATGGGTACGGAGAGCGGGAGGATTTTCGGGATGAAAGCTAAGGCACCCGTAGCCACAGAAAACATCCATCCTTCGTCTCTAAACAACGGTCCTCCAGCTGACATCCTCCGAAACTTTTACCACACGAAAAGAGTTGGGAATTATCTGATCGGGAGGAAGCTGGGAGAGGGGTCGTTCGCCAAAGTGCGAGAGGGGCTTCATGCGACCACCGGCGAGAAGGTGAGAAGCTTTGAAGAATTGTTAGCTCACTTGCACCTAAATGACACTGAAAAAAATGTCATAATAATAGAAACATAATAAAGCATCCAGTCAATATAAATTGGTCGAAAAGCTGTTGAGAATCCAGCCAAGACCTGACTAGAATGATGTTGCATTTGTCTGAATATGAAAATGTAAAGTTAAAAAGAGAAATAACATCTGTCTAAATTGTTTTGGTCAAACCCCCCTCAGTGTCAATGGCAGTGGTTAGTCTATAGTATGGACCGAGAGTTGAATTCTCTGTTGTATTTGTTATTTAGGGATTTATTCTAAAACAAATGTTTTCCATCAATGTGAATATGAAGTTTAAAGCTGAATTTTATTTCAAAAGTACCCAGAAATCAGTTTGTGTTGGCTCCTTGGGGAAGAATAACAGAAACATCATCCCCTGATCATCAGGTTGAGTTGAGATGTTTCTCACTGGTCTCATGTTCCCCTTCATACAGATTAAATTGGGTAACAGAGGCAATCCTTTAGCCTGTTTGCATTCAGGTGTCTGTATTAATCTCAGATTACCCCAAAGAAAGTGTGCAGCCGTTCAGAATTAATGGAGAAATATATATATATATATTTATATATATATATATATATATATATATATATATATATATATATAACACATTCAGTATGTGTATTACTCAGTTAGACATGATATCTGGTTTCTAGGGTGAGTTTTATGACAATTTAATTATTGTTGGTTGACTGTGAATGTCACTTCCTTCATGAGTATGGTGTGTTTTTCTTTTTAACTGGCTGCTTTCTTCCTTTGTATAATGTTCTGGGTGAAGCTTCTATTTGCATATTTATATAAAAAAAAGTTTATTGACCTTCCAGTGAGTGACCTGAAATACCTTAGCATATCAGAGATTTGTTCAGTCCTCTTATGCTGTTGCTGTGGGAAAGGAGAAGAGGTCTGTCCGGGGCGATGATGCAAACGCTAGCAATCACAAAGAGAAGCAAGGCTGCCTCGTGCTCCTCTTGTCTCCTGCTTCGCTCTCGTTCTCTGACATCACCTAGAAAAACAGACAGGGTGGGGCGGGGCTCACGGTTGGTGGGCGATAGCACATGCTTCCCCCATGTCTGTTGTGAGCATACCTAACCCACTTTCACCCTCGCCGCCTTTGTCTGCCTGAGAGAAAAACAACATGTTAGTCTGAGACTCCGGGGGTCCCCCTGCCACCCCCCTTTAACCATCGACCACCAATCGACCTTATCAGCAATGCTGGCAAAACACGACGGTTAAGATCCAGTAATGTCGGATTAGCATTTTTGGGGATTGTTTAGAAATGGAACTTTCCCCCTTTTTCCTCAGTTCTTCCTTTAAAATGCTCCTCAGTTTGAGAAATTGGTCCAATTATCTGCTCAAATGGCCATGTTTGATCGGTTTGCTCAATATTCTATTTTTGTGCCTGATGATTTGTGGTGGCACAGCAAGTCACCCCTTGGCTTGAACCCTCATCGGGTCACGCTCTGGGGCTCTTTGATCAAGGGCGGAACCAATAGCACCAGGCTATTGTTACAGCACACAGAGGGACATTTTACCCAGGACAAAGAAATCTTGTTTGATAAAGAACAAAGACCCTCCCCTCCCACCTTAATTGAAAAAAAAAAAACCCATCAAAATCATTAACAAATGAGTTAATTCACTTACATATGCATGCTATGCTACATTACATTGCCCGTGAACGTGTTTTTGAGGCGGCAGAGTTTTTTTTAACGCAATGTTTATAGAGCATTAGTGGTTCACGGCATGTTGGTGACAAATGGGTGGCATTAACAGGCCATTTGGACATTCTTCATTCAACTGGGGGTGCTTTAACGGCTACAAATCGGTCATTTGTCCTTATCCCTCCCCCACCGAGTCCTCCACAGGAACTCGGGTCAAACATTCAACCCTGGAGACGTGAGGAGACAGACAAATGTGAAATAAGAGTCCCATCTGTCTTGGTCTGGCTCACCTCACCTGTTCAGGGCTGTTAGAATAATTCCATACATAAGGAGACCAATAAACAGTCCTGTTATGTTTTCTATCTTGACAAAATCTCCTTTTTATTTATCTTCACAGGTGGCAGTGAAAGTGATTGACAAGAGAAAGGCCAAAAAGGATTCGTATGTCACAAAGAACTTGCGGCGTGAAGGACAGATTCAGCAGATGATCCGACACCCACACATCACCCAACTGCTGGACATCCTGGAGACGGAGAACAGCTACTACCTCGTCATGGAGCTCTGCCCTGGTGGAAACCTCATGAACCACATTTATGAGAAGAAAAGGCTGGATGAAAGAGAAGCCCAGAAATACGTACGCCAGCTAGTCATGGCAGTGGAGCATCTGCACAGGGCAGGAGTTGTTCACAGGTGAGAAACAAAAAGTCACAGGGTGTGAGGTCATCGAAAAGGAAGCTTAAATGAGACTTTCCAAAGGAACAACAATTAGTGAATTAATTCTGAAAACTAAGAAACCATGTGTAGATACTCTGTAATGTATATAAGTCTATTTTAGAGCACAATGAGCAGTAAAATCAATTCAAAGACTATAGTGGCTTGTTTGTTTATAGTTTATAGACGGTTGATGAAAGTTGTTTGAATCGTTGTTTTTATTTTCAACAGAGACTTGAAGATTGAAAACCTCCTCCTTGATGAACAGGACAACATAAAACTGATCGGTAAGCAATGCATTGTATGAAATTTACATTATGCAATGTTTTCTCGTCACAGGCCTACTCAAAGAACGTCACAAAGTCACATTAAGTCCTAATGACCTAAAGTGATGTGACATGAAAGTGTTCATCTTTAGCATGTGGTGAAGACTAATTGAGTAATCAGAATCTCATTAAAACCGAACAACCTCTCACCTCTCTGTTAAACTGTTGGCAAACGCATGGCCTTTATTTAGCAGTTGTGTGTGACAGACAGGGTTAGTGTTGTTGGGAAGCCATATACACTTTTGCATCCCTCCTAGTGGGAAGGTATTTAAAGTCAATCCCTCTATGAGCCAGTACACATAAACATTGTCTTATACACAACCCTCTCTCTGTTTCCCCATACAGATTTTGGCCTCAGTAACTGTGCGGGAATTCTGGGATACTCTGATCCCTTCAGCACACAGTGTGGCAGCCCAGCATACGCCGCACCAGAGCTTCTCTCAAGGAAGAAATATGGGCCCAAAGTGGATGTCTGGTCAATGTGAGTTTGCTAAATGTGAAGCACCATGTTCCAAGCTCATATTGAGTACATTTTCTTTTTCTCTGGATTTGACTATATGTATGTTTTTAATTGTAGAGGGGTGAACATGTACGCCATGCTGACTGGTACCCTACCATTCACTGTGGAGCCATTTAGCCTGAAAGCTCTGCATCAGAGGATGGTGGACAAAGATATGAACCCTCTACCTCCATCGATCTCTTCAGGTATTGACAGAACTGCATATCTGAGATATTCAAAAATATATTAATGAGATATTTATGACCACAAAGATCACATCCAAACAGGAACAAGAAACTATTACATGCTGAAAATTAGCCTGTGTACTCCTACCAATTACGTTCTAATGTGTATCACGCTCTAAAAGTTGAGCATGAATGCTGTCTTTGAGAGAATGCACCGATTTGTTGTCCAGCATGGTGCTTTTGAATGCTTAATTGAAAAAAATAGAGATGGTCTGGTGTCCACTGGTATTTTAAATATCTCAGGAGATGAAAGAAAATCTTCATGAAACATCTAGTTTTCTGACTTGTCACGCTATTTTGTAAACCTGTATTCCATAGAAAAAACATTCCCGAGTGTCAACACCATTGCACGTGTAACCTTTTTATTTTTATGAAATCATTTTAAACTGTAGGTCATAATTTAGATACTTATAAGATTTTGTCATTATAATGAGGTTTACAACAGTGGTTGACCATTTACTTTGTGTAACCGTTGTGTAATTCTCCTTTAACTTTCTGTTTTTTTTATTTGACTATTACGCATGGTACATTTTAATGGCAACAAACACATACTCAAAAGAACACAGTCAAAATTCTCAGTGAAAAGCCGTCAGCTCATAAACACTGTTTACTGCAAATGTGCCAGACAAGGGGCGGCTTATTTTTCAACCACAGAAAAAAAAAAAAACGTTTTATTCTCAAGAAGAAATTATAGGATCTGCTTTATTCTGATTTTTAATACTGTCTGTAAACCTTCCAAAGATGTAAGATTTTTCCATAGTATGTAGTTAAGTAGTCATCTTACCATTGAATAGAATAGAATACATTACCATTGTATTTCACTGACCTAAATGATGCAAGCAGAATTCCAGATTAATTCTCTTGAAGAGATGATACTGTCAACCTTGTGGTTAATCACATTCTGTGGAATTTTCCATTGCGATTGCGTTACACTTACGTGCAACAACAGGTGATTCATTCACTACTAAATCTGTGGCAGGATATATTACTACAGGATGATGCACTGTTGAAATGAGATTAGCCTCATTTTGTAACACCGTAATTTAGCATCTCAAGGACGCCAGGTTGTGCGGTCATCCCTTGACTAATGCAAGATGTAGGAGAATCTTAATGGCCACAGCATTATATGTTTGCCCTAATAAATAATGATTTATTTGTCCTAATTAATAAATTAAACCTAGAGACTGACCGAGGATGTGCTTATAATTTTTTTTGTTTACTTAAAGTAACATGGCACAAAGTCCTCACTGGTTCCTGTCTGTGTTCACAGCTGCCGTCAATCTGCTGAAGAGACTGTTAGAGCCTGACCCCGACAAGAGACCCAACATCCACCAAGTGATGACCGACTCGTGGCTGCAGTTGGGCAACCCTCACACTGGAGTTCCTTACTTAAATAGGTTAGTCATCTAATATGCTTTTAGCTAAATTGCTTTTATTACACGTTTTATGTCATTGTGACCTAAAACATCTCTTTTTAACTCTCAGAATCCACATTGAGGAGATCAACCATACGGTTCTGCTCCACATGACTGAGAAAATGGGCTACAAACACAGTGAGGTGCTGAGTGCGGTGCTCACTAACAAAGCTTGCCACACGCTGGCTGTCTACTTCCTCCTCAACAACAAAATGAAGAGACTCTCAAAAGAGTACAGGGTAAGTTTGAGGAACCAACATCTACACGATTATCCTTCATAGAACCTTGTCAGATGTGTTTCCTGAGCGTTTAACATACTTTCTTTCTCACAGGAGAAACAGTACAACATGGAGAAAGAGAAAAAGAGCGAGCTGTTTCAGACCCAGTGGAGGAAGCACATTGAGAAGATCACGATTCCACCCAAGCAGACACCCGTCTATCTCGCTGTGAGCAAAGGCCCCACCAAGGAAAAAAAACAAAGAACTGGTAGGTGCCTAGACTATATACACCGTTAAACATAGACATGTATGAACCAACCATGTGGTTAAGACGTGATCTGGTACACAATTGATGCGTGACTTATATGTACGTGACAATAATTGACAGAATGAGAACAAATGGTACATATACAATGGTACAAATTAAACCGTTTTTTAATATAGCTCTTTGTTGAAGGCAGCTTTGGAATAAGCTCTGTTGCCTGAGGGATAATTCCAATTTTTTTACTTGGCAAATAGGTTGACAGTAAATCAAACAAATGTAAAACCTTCAGGGCTGTTCAAGATCACCAGAAAGATCAAGTTGAAGATTAAAGATGACTTCTTTGGGCACATATAACAAATGTTTAGAAAACCTGTTTCCCACACTCTCTCTTGCTGGTTTGCCAAGTCATGTGACTATATTGAAGTATTTCAAGCCTCAAAGATGCTTCAACTCCACAAACTCAGTATAACGTGTGGAACATCGTACAGTTGGTTGAAATTTTCACTTAGGGCGATAGTTCACCCAAAAGTGAAAATGTACTCCGCTACTCACCCTCACGTCACTCCAAATCTGTATGACTTGCTTATATTTTTTTCAAAATATTGAATATTGTTTGTCCATGCAATGAAAATCAATTTGGGTCCAAGGCTGTTTTGCCTGACTTTCATTGTATGAACAAAAACAGTGGAAACGTTCAACAACATCTTTCCTTAAAGCAGTTTAAAATGTAAATGTCCAGCACTAAATTCCAAAATACCTTCTCTAGGCCATCAGACTTTCTGCATGACAGTAATATAAAGATATTTGCTTGTACAAATAAAGACATGAGTTGGATCTGCTCTGAATCAAACTTTCTCCCATCAATTTCAGGTCTTCTGAAAGCTGTGACTGGAGGTTTTAAAGATGTTTACTCAGGACGTGGTGGTTGCATCACGTCCTCCTCTCTGGAGTACCTGGAGATCCACCCCCTGTTCCCGAACAACCCGCAGCCAGCCCATCCTACACCCGAGACCCAGCCGCCCCAGAAAGACAGCTCCAAAGAACCCTCAAAAGCTGTCAACATCCCTGTTCGCCCACCTTCCTCCCTCGGCGCTCATTCCTGGGCTTCCGCAAGCAAGGAACCAAGCAAAGAAGCTCCTCCATCACCATGGTACAAACTGACCAACGGAGCACTCTCTCCGCCTCGACATGTGTCTGCTTTTCAGCCCGATAGCTCATACTTGAAGAAGGCCACGATCCCCAGCCCACCTGTCCTCATCGTCAAACCTCAGCCCAAAAAAAAGCCTCCCACTTCAGACTGGTCTAGCTCCTCAGATTCAAGCGGTAGCCCTCCCAGCAGCGGGGCTAGCGAAGAACCCGACAGCCCTCAGCACCGCAGCAAGTTCCCTTCCATGGGTATCGGGCAGATTTTAAAGAAAAAGCTGCCGCCCTTCAGCTTCCAGCTGCCCCCGTTCAGGCCAGAGCCTGCGGTGGAAGTGGAGTCTCCAACTCCTTACCATATGCAAACTCTGCTCTGCGCCTCAGGGGCTCTCAAAACCCTGTGCTGAGGATGAGAACTTTTCGATTATATAAAATCAGATGTATGCAGTACCATATTCTCTCATCAACAATGCTTGCACTAACACGCAGAACAGATACATTGCTAACCCCACGGGGAGTTATTTGGGATGACATACACAGGTTGCAGAGAACATATAGAACACAAATAGATCTTGAGGTAACAAAGCCTCAGGACAGTAGACACTGAAAGCCAAGTTCACATGCAGCAGCACGTTCAACAGGCTTCTAGTCTAAGTGCCATGTAGCAGCTGAGCCACAACCTTTAACGCACAATTCTTCTGTGAAACAAAGCTGTCACTGCCCACAATAATGTGTGTACTAATATATGTTCATGTACAGTAACACAACAAAGACTGTTAATGAATGGTTGGAAGGTTTTTTTTATAGTGCGCTTATTTGAGCAAACAATATTAGTGATTTTTAAGCTCTTACTTTATTCAACCTCAAATTGTAATTGTACTCAGGTCAATGCTTCACTTTTTCAATAGCCTCACTTTTAAACCTGTAGTGAAATGTCAATATTTCATTGGAAGATAGCATTCCTAGTTTTTCTCCTGTAGGAGATTGCTGGCATTTTGTATAGCCTTAAATATCTTGCATTCCGCCTTTGGGCTGTAATGGAAGATTTTCAGAATTATTTTAACTCTTCGTTTATAAGATTCATTTAATCTGCAGAGCATCATGTGAAGTAATAAATTGTGCAATATTGTGTATATATTTAATGGCTGACCTGGTTATAACCAGGGTGGTGTTTTCTCTCCATTGAACGAAAGAGATTCAAATCTGCCTGTACATAGAACTCAAGTGTCTTTAATTCCATGCGTTTAAAAATTATTCATGCTGTCTTTTTCACATTTGATTTACAAAGCAGACCTCTTTCACAGTCTTCACGTGCACAGAAGACTTATGAGCTGTGAACAAATTTTCTGATCTCAACTACACTTTTGCATGCTCACCAGGATTTAAAAAAAAAAAAGTGATGTCAGTTTTTTGGTGACACGTCTTTGTACTTTTGTTATGGTGAAGATACATTTGAAGGTCTTTTGTAAGTTTTGTATTGATTTGCTTTTTTGCCAAGTTAAAAGAGATTTTTTAACACTGTAAAAAAGATTTTAAATATTTATATTTAAAGATTATTATTTGTGTTCTGAATTTTCTATTTTAATGCAGCATGTATTGTTTTTTGACACAAATAAATGCACAATACTTAAATTTCAGAGTTGTATATTTTTTGTTCACATAAAATGGCTAAATAAAAATAAAACTATCATTTTTGATGGTAGTTAAAAGAGTTTGTCACAGAAATTTACAGAGAAACAGGTGACCTGGTGTAACTCTATACACTTTTCCCATGAGAACCCGGCAATAACCATTAAATGAGTGACAGCTGAAAGACCCTGTGTCGAATAATCCAGTCAGCTGTAGCCTCACATGCACAAACACTTATATTATACACCCTCTTGTGTTTCTGTACAGGAGACCCAAAAAAAGGGGGGGGGGGGGTTGACCCACAGACACAAACACTCTAGCCCAGATAAGTCTGTGCAGCTAAGCTGATAAAAGCTTAAGGACAAAAGAGGCTGCAAAGTATATTAAAGCAAAACTCTTTGTTTACAAAGGACGACACTCACTGAAAATCCTTTGGCGAAAAGTGGTGAAAACAAGCTATGATTAAATAACATCTGATTCAGAGTAATTCACAACAACAACATGAGCGGAGGATAAATTGGCAGCGAGATATAGTGATGTAGAACAACATTTAAACCAAACGCCTGACTTCAAACGATCATCCGCTTTTACCTAAATGTTTTAGCTCTGTAACTGACTTAAGAACATCCAACCAGCCCTAACAAATAAATGCTGAGATAATTCCATGGAACATTGATGACATAAAATAGAATTACAAAGCTACATCAGTACATTCTATGGTGAATGATTACCACATTCATCATGTAGCATGGAATCAATGGTCCTTCAATGAATACCATTGTATTTCCCAGTAAAAGTCCAACAAAACATTATAGCTTTAATGTAACTTTTGTAAGATTTGACCAGATTACTACTTTTATGGCTTTGGTAGAGGAATATTCTGTGTTTTATACAAATTAAGCTCAATCGACAGAATTTTAACAAAATCATTATGACAAGTGCCTCAGAATATACCAATACAGAAATACAGAATATTTTACTGTATTAAGTAAGTTCTGATTGACCGATTCAGTGATATAAATGTAAACAGGAACACAAGTCAGGAAGCACTTGATGTCAGCAGAACAGAAATGAGTCTTCCATTAAGAACATGATGTCTGAGTTTAACACAAGAATAGAAGGGCTCCGCAAATGTAGAGTTAACCTGCTGACATCATAACCTGAGCTAAAGGAAGGATAAATAAATCCCGGATATCCTTTAGTGTCATCAATATTAAACAACCGGGGCATGTTAATACAGCATCGTCACAATTTAAAACGCTGGGTCCAGGGTGTGCAAATCCCTATTTACTGTTTGTTACATGGCAAAGACCATCATTAGACTCAAAGTCAAATAAAGGCCCTCTTGCTGTGCTTAGACCTCTCAATCTGTTTTGGCTTAGACTAATCCTGTTTTCCAATGTTTTGTTTTTTTATCAGCTGAGGAGCGTTTTCTTTGTCTGAAAAACAGACAATTAATACCATCCTCACAGACCCAGTATAAAAAGGGGAGACTTTTCAGGGTAGGTTTATTTCTGAAAAGTCCGTTTCTGTATAGATAGATACACATTAATGTTTTGAGGGAAATGTTGTCACACTGCAAGTACTAAGTTGTCACAATAAAATTACACTATTTTAAAATGTTCAGCTAAATTTATTTATAAAACATTTACAAAACTTTAAAACAGTGTAATATAAAAAATAAAAAAATGTAATAGGCCTGTATTCAGTATAATAATAACCTTATAAAACTCTGTTATGTGATAACTTGCACCAATCTGATATTCATGAAAATACCCTTGTCCAGAGAACAAGCTACCTTCAGAGGGGTTTTATGGTGTCCAGGTGTTTAATAAACAACGATTACAAAACAATTATATTTGAATTTTGGTTTAGATGACAGAAATCACCAAATTATTTTAATTTAATTTAAATGCGTTTTAAACTAGATGTACACATTTGGCCAATTAAAAACAAAAATCCATACAGCATTTCTAACAACCTCATTATGTTGTGTTACTTCAGGAAGTTCGAAAATGTCACAATTCTTTTCATCATAATTGCAAGGAATGTTGAGGCGAATACACGCAAATGAAAAGGCAGCTGTTTCATAGAACCTATACATGCAATTTACATATTAGCAAGAATGGACGGGCAAATCCCGTTTTGAGCTACACTACTATTGGAGGGTTTGTCTCTGCACTCCTTGTGTCGATTGCTTCATGGGGTTATTTGCAATGAAGTAACCTTCGCTTAATCAGACTGTCTACATTATTGATTACCACCCCACCAGTCCTCCAGGACAAAGGGTGTGTGTGTGTGCGTGTGTGTGTGTGTGCGTGTGTTTATGTCTGGACACTTAGATGAAGGTGGATGGGGTGGGTAAGATCATACTGAAAGTGCAGCGCATCAGCACTCCAGTTCAAGTGAGATGCACTCTGAGATTGCAGCCAGCATCCATTAATCAAAATGACAGCGGCTGGCGGAGCAGGTGGAAAAAAAATTTGGCTATGGGAGAAAAATACATGAATTAAAAATTCAGTACAGAAGGACACAGACAACAGCATGTACAGTTCAGTCATGTTTTGTTCGTGAACAAATCCGTGTTTTTAAATCTTTGAAATAATTCACATACATTCTGGTTCATATATTTTTCGTTTATTAATGTAATTTTGAGGCTTTCCTTTCGAAAATTCATTATACAACGAGTAAATGGCTTCCTAGAGCATGTTGTGAAGAATTTCATTGTTTTGATCGACTGAACGAGTTGTTGCTTTGAGATTCAATGCAGCACTTTGACATTTAATTTGTGAACGAGTGAGGCATTTCATTTTGAAGTTTGTTTTGTGAGATTTGTTGTCACGCATATTTTAATAAAAGACAATAAGACATGTTTAACCGTGAACGCTTGTTGTTTAACGAATCGATTGAGTGATGGAATCAATGGTTTGGAACACAGAAATACACTCGCCTGTCGTAACAAAAGGACACTGAAAAAAAACGGAAGAAAATGATGAGCAAATCTGATATATTTTAGGTACCTTTTATCTTAAAAGTGTTTGTTGAACGTATACAGAGCTACGGCCCGTTCACACAAGGACAATAAAGTTTTAATAATCATTCTAATTCTCTGAGAATAGGAAAGTCTACTGTATAACAAAGATACAGAGAAACAATATCGTTGGAATCCCTTCTTTCCAGCTGATTAGAGATAAAACATGGACAGACAGTCGATCAGAATCTGTCTGGCTTTAGGTCTTTCCCTGCCATTGACGGAACTTTCCATCATTATGAGACAACACTTCCCTGCCATTAACGTAATTTTTGAGACCGGTATAGCTGCAGGTCAGAGTGATAGGCTTGCTGAAATGAGGTGTGCCGAAAGGTGAATTGCTACAACAGAAATGTTGAGTTATGCATATAACTACTCTTCCCAGAAGGACAGAAACGAAGTACAACACATGATTATGGGAAGACATGGCTGAAAGGCCAATGACGACACATGACGATATGGGCGGGGTGCCTACAGCATATAAATGTAGTTGCATGCGTCATTCCCTTTGTTCAGTCCAGCTCTTCACCAAGCCGAGGTGTTGTACCTCGTTTCCCTCCTTATGGGAACAGTAATTATTTGCATTACTCAATGTTCCCATTCAGCCGGTTCATTCGGTACAACACATGACTATGGGACATATATTCACATCCCGCAAAGTTGCTGAACTAAATGCAAGGGACCAGCACCGCCACATACCCCTTTTCCTTTTTCATGGGGGCGACGGCCCCTGATTAAAAAACCCCTGCGGCGAGCACGAACTGACCTACCATCGCCGCAGTGACATCTAGTCTGTAAACTGGACAAACGTGCACGGTGATGCCCAACTGGCATCCGCATGAAAACCTTAAACCATGCCCATGATGTTTCCATGCCCCTCGTTGAGTGCGCACACACTCCTCCAGGCAGAACCAACTCCTTATGCTATACACATAGCTTTCTACAATCCAGTGGGAAAGACGTCGCTTGACAAAAAGCTGGTCAGATGAGTGCATAGCCTGCATCTGTTCAATGTACCTGTGTACAACTCGCACAGGGCACAAAGCAAGTCTCCTTTCTTACTCTGAGTCAGAGACTTTACAGGACAGGCAGCTCAAAGGAGACTGCACTCCCAACATGACTTTAGGCGTTTATGCCATGTTCGGAGCCCGCACTTCACTTCCAACCACCACCTCGGAGGAGCCGTGATCTGCCTGCTTGAAAAAAATATATCATCAGACCATTCCTCGCCCACATCCAGCGAGACAGAATCCTTCCCCCGACAGTCAAAGTTCTGCTTTCAGGGGCAGCCATGGGAACCTTGTCGTGAACACTACACTGACACTCCTCGGCCTCCACACGATCTTTCCAACTCTCCATGGCCCCCATAAACGGCGGGCCACATCCATAAATCGCCACATCCAGATGTGGCAATAAAACGGCGATCGCCACATCTGGATCAGCACCTAAAGACAGGAGCGGACTGTGCCTGGCCACTACCCCACTGAGCATGCGAGTGCGGATTGATAGAGCTGCCGGCAGTCAAGTCATCTTCATTTATATAGCGCTTTTAACAAAGGATTGTTGTTCCAAACCGGCTTTACAGTGATAATAGGAAATTAAAGTAACAGAGATTGTTTTGGTTTTATAGCAGCTGTAGAATAAAGTTATTTTCCAGCTAAAGTTTTGATTGATTCACTTCCGTTGCAACGATCATTAGTTTCTAACTTAGGGGCCGATAACACGACACCGTTTTAACAGAAAACTCTTTCAAGTTCTCTCTATGCAAACTTCAAAAACGCAAACACGTGAGAACGGCGATGGCGCGCACATGCGTATTAAGAGCCCACTCCACAGGTATGTGCGTTTGAATACATGTGCGCAGGCATGTAGTCCTTCCCTAAAAAACCAACCCTCAACTACTTGTCTGGCCTTCAAATTTATAATACAGAATTTTTATTGCTTCGGCAGTGCACACATGCCTCTGGGTTGGAGAAATCCAGCCTAACGTGGACAATTCCAAACACACTGGACAGTGCTCATGATGAGTATACCACAAACACCCAGAACAAGGTTCAGATATTTCTCATTAAAAAATGTATTAGCCATTTGTTAGCTGTGCTAAAAACTTGCTAAAAAGAGTCACTACCATGGGTTTTCTTGTGAATGTGGCATGTTTGGACATTTTGTTTGAGAAAAGCTCATCAGCCCTTCGTTAGCGAAGCTAAACTTGTGCTAAAACATTCTCTTTTCTGCCTTAGTTTACCACCGTGAGCTTTCCTTCTTGCGAAAATGTGGCGTGATGGTGTTCTAGCAGAAGAACAAAGGGAATGACGACTGCATTTATATGCTGTGGGCAGGTAACCCCACCCACGTCGGCATCATTGGCCTTTCAGGCGCAAGAGCGTCCCATAGTCATGTGCTGTACTGAGTGAACCGACTGAATGGGAACACAAAACCCTAGCCCACACCCTGACAGACAGCTTTCACGACCAATGATAAACACCTTTCGCCAAACCGTAACCTTTCATCATGCCCGTCAATCCTACCTGCACATACCCACACTTGGAATTTTTCGGCTTTCCGTGTGTTCACGGTTATACCGTAGGAGGGCTATTACGCAACTTCTGAAAGAATAGAGAATCTCAGGATCAAAACACAGGCAAAGGAGCAGAAACAAGCGATACAAGCATTGCTTATGCACCTTGTAGTCTTTAGGAGAAAAAACTTGATTTTCTTTGTTCAAAAAGTAGCTTTTTTAAAATTAAATGCACCCACATTCAAGTTGATTAAAAAAAATAATGCATGAAGCTAGAATCTCTTAAAGGTACAATAGGCGTATATCGATGACGCAAAGCATTAAGCGGAATTATGGATCTTGTCGTCAAGCTGATGGATCTTTTATGGATGAGTGAATACATTGATGTTTTTAACATGACTGGTATGAAGCAGGGCGCGATTGCTAATGAGAGACATATACCAGCGTCACACGCAATGCAAGTCCCGCGGATATAAAGGAATAAGGACATTTCATTCTACTGAACTACACGCAAGTGCTGAATTAATACTCACACAGGTCAGTTTATTAGACGAATTAAACTTGAGGTAAAGCAGCGCTGTTTCACTGGCTCTAACAGTTACCCTATCACACTAAACTGCATTTGAGTGTGTTGAATGTTGTTAGTTAGGTTGTTAGTTGGCTATATGAGACTAGCAGTAAGCTAGATCAACATTAGAATAACATACAGATCATATTCTAACATTTCATCATGTTGAACTAAATAACATTGATTAGTGTTATGTACATTTGCTCACCTGTCTAATAAAGTACATGCAATACTCGCGTCTCTGTCAAGTCGAAGTTAGTCCCGGACGTGGAGCTCTCGGCTTCTCGAAAGATGTTGATCTTCGTTTTAGTCCTCTTTTTGTCTCAGTCGCTTGCCATGGTCCATAATGTTTGAACAAAACAACAACAGCATGAGCGTCCTGCTAAGCATAACCCAGTTGTCCACGTCTGTCGCCATGGTTACTATGGCAGTACGAGCGGAAACCGAGGGTAACGCGGATATGACGCCATTGACTGGCGACTCCTCACCCCTGCTGACACGTCCCGTTTCCTTGGTTAAAATCGCAATTTTCTCAAGATTTACAAATAGCTGGAAACATTGGGGATATTGTAAGTAATCAACTAAACAAAATATATAACATTGGCCTAGTGGTTTTTGGATATTTTACTGCAAAAATCCTACATATTGTACCTTTTAGAAAATGAACCATGGTTTTACTGCAAAAAAAAAAAAACATACACACACACAAATAACATGGTTAGTTAAACCATGGTAACCACAAACTAACCATGGTTTTGCTACACTAACCACCATAGTTTAACCATGGCATTTGTAGTAAAACTGTGGTTATAAAAATGGTAATCCCCCCAAAAAACATGGTTACTACTTTTACTATAAAACCATGGTTAATTTCAGTAAGGGATAACAATTTGTGTGTGTATTGTTTAAAAGCAGAGACTCTGTTCTTTCTTCTGATATATTGCATGTTCAGATATTCATACACCAAAATGCGTGCTTAACATAATTAGGTACATGTTATCGTTCTTGAATTTGCACAGGCCTTTACTGAGTCTGAGATGAACCCCCATGAACTAGTACAGCTAGAAAGGATGTAGAATACATGTAGAGTGATGCTGTTTCCCTCTACTGGACACAAACAATAAAAATGATGCAATAATACAATGTGCTATAAGCTTGTTTTACCTCTGGTTCCTATTTTTAACACTACTGGGTAAACAGGTAGAACGGAGGAGGAGTTCGAAGACACAAGAATGAAGAAGTCTCTGCGGGCGCGGGAGATAGAGACAACGCCCCTGCGAACGATTGACGCTCAACGTCATCAGACTGACAGACCGCCTCGCAAGCTGGTTGGCTCTCCAGCAAATAAGGAAACGACGGATGCGATGGCAACAGGCTCTAGCGACAGCATGTGCGCTTTGTTTCCATAGCAGCATGCCCCTTAGATACAGCTCTCTGGTTGGTCCGAGGCGCGCGGGTTCTCTCTCAGCCGCTGTTGTTATGCTACCCCAGCATTCGGGATTGGGGGCGCGCGCCTTCAGGGGTCTCTTGCAGTCTTTTTTTCCCGCCTCTTGGTGGAGAGTGTTGCTAGGCACATTAGACAGGAACTGTAAACAAAAAAAATGGCTTGAGCCACCCTGCCCCCCTCCTCCCTCCATCCTCATGCACTATCCACTTGTTATTGAACCAGTTTTCCAGAGGGTTGGAGCAGGGATGTTTTGATGCAAAAGATGAAATATCAAAAACAAACAAGTGGAGGGAAAAACAACACCACGTGTGATGCTTTAACATTGTATTTATGGTGCAGTCTCACCCTGTGCATCACATGACAACAACACAAGGATCACTTCTGACAAAATATAAGATGGTGACAAACACATGCTTTCCATTAATAGTTTTTCTCTAACATCCAGTAGCCTACAGCAAAATTTAAAGAACAATAAAATGTTGTTGTTATATCTAATATATGCATGTATCTATATCCAAGGACATCATTTATAATGTGTTTTGTGACATTAATAAAAGGAAGGACACTACAGATGTGTGTGTCACTTGCAAACAACTGTATAGTAAATGCATAACAGTCAGACAAAATTATCTTACACTAAAGAGTCCAAAAACCTCATTCATGACAGACATGAGGGATTATTATCCTCAGTCATAAAACAACAGCCCACATCATTTTTCAGAACTGCACTGGAGGTTAGTTTCAATCTCCAGTAGGCGTTGTCCTATTATCACAGCTAGGGATTTTATCTGCAAGGTATATTAGAAAATGACATGGGCATAAGGACATGACTATATAAAAAATAAAACACATAATTGCCAGAACACAATGTACCAGTACATATCTGAAAAATTACTAAAACATATTTTCACACTATGCTGCAGACATTTCATCATCACCCACAGGAATCTTATTGTAAATCTTATCAGAGGTTTTCATTTGATTTCTTTGACAAACACATAGACATGGACAATTTAATTAAAACATTCAAATATCTCAAACAGACTGGCAGCACTCCCTTCTAGATCAAATTCTTTAACAGCTCCTAATATCTATTGTTTGCCGGACTCAGTGACCAAACAAAGAGCTCTGGTATCACCACAAGAGCGCCATCTGCTGTTTACTTCTGCGTTTTAAAACAGCAAAAAAAGAAGCAGATATTCTTATTCTTTTTCTACATATTTATATCTCTTCTTTGTACCCCCCATACTAAAGCACGTTATTATTAGAGATACATTAGTTTGAATTTATTTTATTTAAAAATATATATATTTTATCTAATGTTTTAAAAACAATTAATTTACCCCATACAGATTTATATGATTTGTTTTATTTTTTCTGTCATATTCTATACGCACTCAATATTGGCATTCATCTCTACATTTGTTGTGCAAAAGAAATTGCTTATTTTTAAACAGAGAGAGAGAGAGAGACAAGATTTACATCGGTTTTCATCATCCTCATAGATCAATAATTAAACGGTCTCTAAGTGAACTACTTTACCTCTGTCATCTGCTGCTCCACAGTGTTCTGGTACTCCAGGGTCACTGGTCTGTCTTGTCTGTCTAATTCTGGCATCTGCTGGCCTGGACTGCCCACTACATAGCTATAGAGAGAAACAAACATGTCCTCAATGAGAATGATGAGTTATGGTAAACATGCAAAAATCCAAAATGACCCAAGATAAACAGCACACAAGCTTGTGAACAATAGGCTACTTACCTTTCAATATTTTCAACGTTAAAGCAGAAAAGGGATCTCTTGAAATCAAGCTTTTTGGGGGTTGATATGTACATGATTCCTAATTCTGCACCACACCCATGGCAGGTGAGATTAACAACGAGGCTAAACATGAGAGACAATTTTACAGAGACATTGATTTCATGTTTTGGTGGTTAAAATCACATCTATGACATATACTGTATATAAACACATATCTCACCATCCAAGCTCCTTTTGGGTACCAGAAACAAAGGGCTCTTTCCCTATGACAATATTGTCAGTGATACCTGAAATTCAAGGTGCAAAAATCAAGACATTGCATGTACTAAAAACATTACTGTCACACTCCCTTCATGTGTAGCTTAGTCAGTTTTTTAGTACATGCCTATATGTATAATTACAATTTCAGCTAAGTAACTTTTGTTTTGTTGTTTATCCAAAATTGTTTTATGCTATTTTAACAAATGCATGCAAAAATGTATATTTAGATGTGATCATTATCAATGAAAAAAATAACATTAACCACCATTCAAAACTTTGAGGTCTCTGACATTGAGGTCTGCATTTATTTGATCAGAAATTAAGTAAAAAGGTAACTGTTAAAAATTATTACAATTTACATACAATAACTGTTTTGTACTTTTTAAAACATTTTAAAACGTATTTTATTCCGGTGATGGCACAGCTGAATTTTCAGCATCATTACTCCAGAAATCATTCTAATAAGCAGATTTGGTGCTCAAGTAACATTTCTTATTATTATCAATGTTGAAAACAGTTGTGTTGCTTAATTTGTAAAAAGTGATAAATTTTTTTCAGGATTCTATGGTGAACAGAATGTTCAAAAGAACTTTTTTTTTTTTGTAACATTTTCAAAACACATTTCATAAACACAAGTATTTACGGACATTTTTGTCAATTTAATGCGCCTCTGCTGCATAAAAGTTACCTCAAACTTATGAAAGGCACTGTATATCAACCCAAGACATAACAGGTTATAACCAGCAATTAACATACAACAGCAATAAAAACGTAATAATCTTTTACGTTTGAGCATGATTTGGTTCTGCTCGTCATCACTGCCTGCCCAGGACAAACTGTCGCCGATGGGCAGCTTGCATTTGCCGCACATAAACACTGCTGGACCGTCGATTTCGCCATCTTCCTCCACTCTGTTGCTGCTGTCAGCGGCACTCTCGCAAACAGAGTATGTTCTATAGCTACAATCGTCCGGAACTTTAATTTTCCCAGCCATATTATTTTCAACACTAGTAAAATGTTTTCAAACGTACGCGGGCAGCTGTACTTCTGCTGATTTGCAGTGAGCGCATATGAAAAGATAAGAGCATAGCGCCCTCTGCTGCAACGGAGTAGCAATTTCACTTCATTCTCAACGCGACGTTCGTACAATAGCAGCCAGACGACCCTTCTCGGTTCGTATGGTTTTACTAGCATATTATAAACATGACTAAACTCATAATACTCGGGCAATAAATTATTTTAAACACACACACACACACACTCAAATATGAATAAACATTTTCTCTTAACCCAGGCTATATGTAGACTATATAAAGGCTTAGGGGTCCCAGAAGTTTAGTTTCAAAGACAGTCGGTTCAATAATTATATGAAATATTGTTGATTGTAAAGGCAGTTTAATCAGATTGGTTACAATACTGTTGGGCAGTGCCTCTCAACTCCTACAGCACTGCCAATTTTAGGCATTCACCGCCACGCCCCGTTCAAACGTGTTATTCCTCATCATCCTCAAAAATCCCTTTC
Organism: Rhinichthys klamathensis goyatoka; assembly: GCF_029890125.1. NCBI lineage: Eukaryota > Metazoa > Chordata > Actinopteri > Cypriniformes > Leuciscidae > Rhinichthys > Rhinichthys klamathensis. The sequence goes on from NW_026606837.1 coordinate 320,339, forward strand.
TGAGTGTCAAGAAGTCTCTTGTTACTAATTGTAGTCTTGCTAAAGACCATAAAATCATCCATATTCGAATACATAATGCGAATGTCGCTGTTTTCAGGCACAACTGACTTGTTGCGCACTTGTTATTTCCCATAGGCTGCAACACAGTGACTGCGTCGCTTTGAAATGTTTTCTTTTTGCCTTATATCTTCTTCTGACTTATTTTTAGATTGAAACGATTCCGAGGAGTTCGCTTTCCTAGACTTTGGCTTGAAAGGAGTGGGATGTCAAAGTCGTGGTATGAGAATAATATACTTTAGCGGGGTGAGATGCCTGGCAGGTGAGAGAGAGACGGGAATTCCTGACAGCCTTTCTTTCACCAGCACGCGCTTGAATGCACGCGGCTTGATGCAGAAATAATTGAAGAATTTGAACATGATCTCAGCGCAGCACCCGAGAAGCTGCCGTGCACCTGGGCTGTGTGTTCAAATACTTTACAGTGTTCTCATACTGTGGACTAAAGAAATGGACGGACTCTCGGATTTCTCAAGTGAGTCAATAATGATGATGAACAGTAAGAATATTTATGAGTGCAATATTCAATAACAATCATAATAGAAAACGAATACATACACATCATTTGTATTAATTTAGTTAAATTGTTGTTTTTATTAAGTATACAATCTAAAATAAATACATATGGATCAATGCCAAATCCTCCGTGATGGTTTCATCCATGTTTTAAAGATTTTATAACATTTCTTACAATATTTTTTCTTTAATGGCACATAAATGGCATAAATAAATCATAAGCTACCCACTAATTTAATTATTTATTAAACTTTTATAATAACTTTTATTAATTTAAAAACTTTCATAAATATATAAGTAATATGTTTGTGAATACTGGACAATCACACCACCTATAGACACTTTTAATATGAAGTCTCACAAAAAATGACTTTAATTAAATTAAATGACTTTAATTTTGAAAACAAAAAGTAGTTCATTGTAGAAGAGGTGTATCCAAATAATATTTTGCATGTTTTTTGATTCGCATTCATAATGTATGTGTATATATATATATATATATATATATATATATATATATATATGTATATATATATATATATATATATATGTATATACCGGTATATATATATATGGAGTAATTGTGTCCAGTATATATATATATATATATATATATATACTGGACAATTACTCCATCTGAATCGCACTGATAATGAATTTATTAGATCCATTAGATTAATATAGTTTATATACTGGGCAATTAGACCATCTATAGACACTTTTGATGTGAAGCCTCACAAAAAATAAAAATAGAAGAGGTGAAATAATATTTCGAATGTTTTCTACATCGCATTCATAATGTATTTTTAATGAACTTATTAGTTCCTCCCTCCCAAACCCCTTTCATTAGATTATCTGTTTAGGATCATCAACAGTCAATCAGCTCAAGTCTGTGATGGAGATCTCCTGCTCCTCAGGTGTCCACGACACTCCACCATAACTATTCAGTCTGCATTTTATGGACAGAGTGAAACCCTTCCCGGGATCGTGCCAGGAATGAGATGCCAGTGGCGTAATCACAGCTGTTCTGCTACCACAGCGCTGCAGGTGAGAAGCCTGAGCCTTGCTTTCAGGAAAATAGACCTTTAATTGTGCATCCACTAAACACTAACTTGATTAAGTCATTTTAGTACCTTTTAAATAGTCCCACTGAGACTAGACTTCTGTGGCAGATCTTTTTCACTTCTGGCTCAGAAAATATAATGTGTTTTCCAGAATCAGGAGAAGGCTATACTACATTTTCCCTGCCTTTTGTATAACACACAGTCTATGGTCTTTGATTATCCCTCTCTATTAGAAAGTGCTCTCTGAATGCCAGGGTCATAGAGATTGCCAGTTCCTGGTTAATCATCAAGTCTTTGGCAGAGATCCTTGTCCTGGAACCCCTAAATTCCTCCATGTATCATACAGGTGTAAACCTAGTAAGTATTTCCTTCTTTAAAGCCTTAATTGATTATTTCTTCCTCAAATATTTACTCCTCTGATAATTTTTGCCTTACAGCAGAGCACAAGAAGAGAGTAACATGTGAGGGAGATCGACTTCTGCTGCACTGCAAGTATCCAAAAGTGCTGAATATCTACTCTGCTGTTTATGGTAGACCGCTGGAGGAGAAAGACTTGTGCCCAGCAGAGGAACGAGAACTTCCACCATTTGGTATGTTTTTAGGTTGAAGTCAGGTTTATATTTAATATGACATTGATTTAATGGTAACATTAGGCTCTAGGTTAAATCAGTGGTTATCAACTGGCTTACAGCCAGAACCTGATTTCACTAAGAGCAACATGTTTCTGGATCAACATCTTTGTTGATCCTGAAACAAAATTCCCAATCATCTAATCAGATTTGAGGGACAAGTTTAGAGTTTGCCAAGTTTCGACTCTTTTTCAGCACACATAAAAACCACTATTGCCAAAGAGCGATTCATCTTGGTCTATTTGTTTACCACTAGCGCATGCTGATGACGTTTTATTCTTCTGTACCAACTTACGTCGCAGCCTACGATTTTTTGTGGTTTTTACTGTATAATAAGAGTTTTTCTTTTTTTTTTGGCAGAATGTCTTTTTCATGGAGCCGGTGATGTGGTATCCAAAATCTGCTATGGCAAACAGAGGTGTTTGTTTACTGTAGACCAGGAAATTTTCAAAGACCCCTGCCCTCCTGGAACAAAAAAGTATATCACCATCCTTTATGCATGCGGTATGAACGCTCTTATATCCATCAGAATCTTCCTAAAGCAAAACCTCTATGAGAGTGTTCTTGAAATGTCTCTTTTTTTTTTATTAAAGCTACTGCATGACATGCCATCTTCATGGCATGGCAGATTTTAAATAAGTTTCCCATTGATTGAGAGCGTGGGAAAAGACTAACATATGGCCTTTGTCTCTTCTCAGATTGTTGATTTACCCGTCTGTTTTCTTCCCGTCCTTAAATTACAACGAAGACAAAAGTTGTTTGGGAATTAAAATAGGGAATGAGCCTGGCATTTTGTAGCTCTCAGGAGCTTCCTGTGTAAGACTTCCTGTGATTGCTTTAAATGCCAGGCTTTTGTTACTGATTGAAGGCAGAATCAGTTCACAGGAAAAATAAAGATTACTCATCATCGTCGTATTGAAAGATCCTGGGAGATACCGACTGGGAGTTGGAAGTTGTTATAACTTGTACTGTGCCTTTTTTCAGTTCCACAAAGTTTACTCAAGGAGGCTGATCCCAGAAGTTTCAAAACTACCTCAGTTCCTAACCAGAGCACCAAAAAAGGTGACAGTGCACCATACAGTTCACTTTATATAGAACTTTGCAGTGGAAGTAAATAAACAATGAAACAGTCTTATTTTGCTTTTATTCGTAGGGGAACAGCCAGTCATTAGAAGTTCAAAGTTTCCAGAGAACAGGATTATTGTCAGCAATTCTTTAATGGCATATGTCTACATTACAGGTAAACTGAAATATATAAAATGTCTTAAACTGAACATACTTGAACATTTTTTATGATCCCAGTCAACATAAATTAGCACAAATAGAGGGAATATAATTTTAAATAAAATTCCCATTAAAACAAATGTTTATTCAAAATGGTTTATATAAAATTCTATAATTACATAAAAAATTCTATCATTATTTACTCACCTTCATGAAATTCAAACCTCTATGCTATAAGTTCCCCCATGCAATACAGAGTAGAACTTTTAAGAATCTTCATGTATTATTTTATTGAACTGTTATACTGAAAATATAATTTTTTGTGTTCCTCTGAAAAAAGTAACTGCATACGCATGAATGACATGAGGGTAATGATTTTTTTTTTTTTTTTTTTAACTATTCTACACAATTACTTTTCTCTTTCTCAGAGCATCCGGAGATGGCAGGACTACTCTTCACGTCAAGTGTTTGCGTGGGCCTTCTGATTGTTCTAATAGCTGTTTCAACGCAGCTAACCTGCAGTAGACATCTAAATACACCTAGAACATTTAGGAAGAAGAGTAGAACAACTAATCTGGAAGAGGAGGAGCCAATGAACCAGGATAATGATGAGGAAGAAGATGAGGATGAGAAAGGGTCACTGATGGACAGTTCTAACCTGGCAGAGATAGACAGGAAGGTGTATTGCTGGGAAGATGTGACGTACACCACAGAGGCAGCAGAGCTGATGGAGAGAATTGAACGCAGAGAGCTTGTGATTCAGGAAATCAGGATGAACGCATACCTCAATGGAAACACATGCATCCTGCAGTCATACATGCCAGCTATTACACAGAATGTGCAGTAGCTGTAATTTCAACCAAATGGGAGTTAACTTTTTGAATGTTTTGTTACCAAAACACTGCAATGAAAGGTGAAGTGTGTAATTTCTGCAACACTTTTGCTAGTTAGAACTGCCAAAACTGTCTTGAAACAGGCTTCCTGAACACTCCCCTCATCTGCTATTAGTCAGCCAAATAAATGGCCCCGCCCCAAACTCACATTATTTGTTGGGCAGCTCAAATAAGTGAAGGAAATATCAAATTTTAAGACATTAAAACGGGAATGTCTTTAAAAACATTGCCAGGTGCCTTACTTAAAAAAAAAAACAGGACATAATAACACAGAGCTAGCGATACCTGATGTGTTTTAGTGCTTAAATGAAAAATGTATTTATATAAAAGTAGCTGTTGAATAATATATGTGGTATTGAATGTAAATGCAAATTAAGATGGCAAAACATTTTTTATTAAAAGTGTATTATATTTAAATGTACAATAAAATAAAAAAATAACACAAACAGAATGTTCTTTTATTACACAACATCACACTCAACTTTCCTTTAACCTCTTTCTAGTGAAACCGCATCTCCCGATACTGTAACCTCTCTTTTGCCTTGAGGAAAATAATATGTTCAGTAACTCCTTCTCAACGCTCTCCAAATGAACTCTGTGGTGCCGAAGCAATCCTGAGTGCTGCTCAGAAACATCCTGTCTTTGAACGGCATCAAGTTTAAATTGAGCAATTGCCAGAAGCACAGACAAAGAAAGGAAAGGTGTTGCATCCTTTTGCCAATGAATTAGTACAGAGAAATCTTGTCTCATGCTTGCATTACACACACATTTACATAGACACATTCATTAAAGGATTAGTTCACTTCAGAATGAAAATTTCCTGATAATTTACTCATCTCCACGTCATCCAAGATATTACTGTCTTTTTTTCTTCAGTCGAAAAGGTTTTTCAGGAAAACATTCCAGGATTTTTCTCCAGTGGACTTCAACAGGAACCGGCGGGTTGAAGGTCCAAATGGCAGCTTCAAAGGGCTCTACATGAACCCTGCCGAGGAATAAGAGTTATCTAGCCAAACGATCGGTCATTTTCTAAAAAATAAACAAACATTTATATACTTTTTAACCACAAGCTCGATTTGCACTAGCTGTGATACGCCACGCATTACGTAATCACGAAAGGTCACGCGTGACGTCGACGGAAGTACAGACCTAGTGTTTACAAAGCAAACGTGCAAAGACTAAGTCAAACGCCCTTTACAAATAAAATAAATAAATAAAAGGTAAAACAACGATGTCTGAGTTTTTCGCCCCACCCTACATTTTCCGCCTACGTCAGGTTACTGCCTGTGGTTAAAAAGTATATAAATGTTTATTTTTTTAGAAAATGACAGATCATTTGGCTAGATAAGACCCTTATTCCGTGGCTGTAGAGCCCTTTGAAGCTGCATTGAAACTGCAATTTGGACCTTCAACCCGTTGGTTCCTTTAGAAGTCCACTATATGGAGAAAAATCCTGGAATGTTTTCCTCGAAAACCTTAATTGCTTTTCGACTGAAGAAAGAAAGACATGAACATCTTGGATGACATGGCGGTGAGTAAATTTTCAGGAAATTTTAATTCTGAAGTGATCTACTCCTTTAAAACCTTTCATATGTAATAAAGGCACTGAATTGCATAAAAACTGCTGTAGAGGAGTTTAAGGTCTCTGATGTGCCAAACAGTTATTGTAGAAAAGCTGTGATTTTCTCTGTTAATCTATCTTGGGCCCCATTTGATATTTGTGAGTCCCTGGAACTGTCTTTTTAGGGCCTGTCTGTCCGACCAATTGGACTGAAGATGTGTGTCATCATCTACCTCTTCTAGTTTCTAGAGCAAAACAGATGAAACAATAATGAATGATCTACAATAATATATAAAATACGTACACACACACACATACAAAATACAATATACAAAGAGGATATAAAATAAAAACAAAAGAATTAGAAGCTTCACTCACTTTCAGTTCTTCCTGCCTCTTGTAATAGTGCAGCATCATCTGTTTTTGTTCATCTTCACCTACTAGAGGTTCTCGCGCTGGTGCCCCCTGGCCTCTCTATAATGAAAACGCGAAGATGGTGATCAGGTTTCAATTCATTTAATGGAAAACCATGGCCAAAGTGAATTATTTTCAGATACGTTCAAACACCAGGGGTCGGTTGCATCAATTAGTCACCAATTTTTTTTTCTTTAAGACTGTTCATACATTTTTTAAGCCACATACATACAATTATAATTTGATACAGAAAAGCAAGACTAATTACCCCTAACTAACTGCTAGTTGGTCATACTAGTTCTTAAAACACAGTCTTAACATGTTTATGCAAATGGCCCCAGATCAAGGTCACAAAAAAATAACTAAAATTCACACCGAACACTTACTTTCTGAATTTTCACTATAATTTTCGTTTTCTCATTTTTCCCAACATAATCCTGCAGCTTTTTGCCCCTCTGCAGTTCTTTAGATGCCCACCACAGCTGAGCATCTTCATCTGGGATCACTTGTAATGAGGCCTGCAGTGAAAAGCCTTCGTATCAGTATTACAGCTTTTGTTATGTTCATCAAACAAATAAGGGTAAGTAAATGTACAAGGGTAAATAAGTACAAGGGTAAATAAATGACATAATTTTAAATTTGGAAAATCTCAAACCTGTGTTCCAGTAAGATCCTCTAGATTTTCAAACTCCATCCTAATTGGATCGTGTGGAGGCAGTCCCATTGGGTAAACTATCATCACAGCTCCTCGCAACTGGTCTAGAGCCTCTTTGACCATATCCATGGTAACACAGGCATTTGCTCTTACTTGTTTCTATAGACAGAAGAAAATGCATATATGTAAACATAAATATATATATACAATAATATCAGAAGGGTAACAATGTATTGAGGATTAGAAGTATTCTATATTAAAATCAGCTTCATACATTTGAGATTAAAGCCTTGGCTTCCTCCATTGTTTTCCTTAAAACATCTTTCATCTTCTCATTTGGAGCTAAATGGAAAAGCAGAGTACAGTTATAGCAATTAATGAGGCAATTCAAACTTAAACTTTAATGTGACATGACTACCATGTCCATTTCGACGTCCAATCTCATCCTTCTTAAACTCAGCACCACCACTGGGAATGCAGCGGTCTTCCCATTCATCCTTTAGTTTGAGCTCCATGATCTGATCATCGGCCAGGCCCTGCATATTTGGTGAAAGAGAAATCCCATGATCTGCCAGCTCTGGAATTTCTATGGAGATACAAATGAAAAGTGTAATGGTTGTGCATTTTTACACTTGTGAGTAACGTTAACGTTACTTGACTTCTATGATTTGTTAACTTGTAAGTTAACGTTAACTGCCACTGACAAAATACATGCATTTTTAAAACCATTTATGTATGAACTTGTCGATCAAGAACATAAAGCGGCTAAACCTAAAGAATATGAGGCATTTTTACTGTTTTTCAACACAAACATACACAAAATCATTGTCATACCAGAGCAGATCCTGTCCACTTTTAATCTTCCATTGTAGACCGCGCTGATCTGCTGGGACAGTGTCTCAATCGAGACATCCACTGTAGTATTGAAGAGAAACTGACTCTCATCTCCTCGTTTGACGTGCAGCTGAACCATCTCTCACTTGCTGAATCAGTCCTGTGCAGGAATATTATAAATCAGAGATTTGAAGGGAAAGTAGATTTAAAACCACCGGACGACAAGGGAGACGTTTGAGATGTCGCGCAACTCGCGCCTCACTGTGTTTGTGTGTGTTGTCATGGCACCCATAACATCGCGTTTCAAGAATATTCTAGCATGCTGTGCGGGCACGTCGCAGAAAATATAATTTTGAGGTGTGAAATTAATAATACAGGTAATAGAATAGAATATAAATAGATAAATAATGATTTAAAACTCATTTCCACAATCAAATTAATCAAAATATACTTACTCTTGATTCAGTGCACCAACAGGCAGCGGCAGTAACGATACTATTTCCACAGGAAGTGGCCAATTCAAAATAAAAGTCTCTTTAAACGCTCAACGTTTTGCTTCACCAAAGAGTGAAAAGAGGTTCACTCGTTTCTAGTTTCATACAAAGTAGTTTACTTAATTAATTTAACACGAATGTTAGTTTTCAATAATGCCACATACTCATGCGCATTCACTTATTATAATATACATGCATGATGAATATTCCATAAAAGAAGTAGATACGAGATCAAGTTACTCACTGGTTACTGTCTGTAAGGGTTTATGATTTATTATAATTTATAAAAAAATATATAATTATTTTAAATTTTACAATTTTTTATGATTATATAATCATACATATAATAAAACCATGCTGCTAAACCACAACAACGTTAATTTGTCTAATTAATTTAGACGCGTAAATTATTTGTTTATTATCATCAGACAAATTCAGGTATTAGAGCATTGAAAGGGACTTTGTTTGAGCTCTTTATCAGAGTATATTTTCATATAGCAAAAGTTCATTTATTTTAAGTGAGTGATTATGTAAGACAGGCAGGTAAAATACGTACAAGACGTATACTATAGGGACAGGGAGCCATGTTGAGGATTGGTGGATAGAGGGACAAGGGGGTGTGTCGCAGCAGGAATATTCACGTGTTGGTCAGCCTGGGACTCTATTTACCTCCTCACGCGCGGCGAATCTAGAGCAGTGTGACATTTATCTTCAGAGAAGACATAGAAAGTTTATTATTTTAACAGGAGAGATGAAACACAATAATAGTGTCCCAGCTTTTGTCAGCAAACTTTGGGCACTTGTAGAGGCTGAGTCAACGAACGAACTGATCTGCTGGAGCCAAGTGAGTGTTGTTTTATGCAGAATACAGATGATTTAATTTAACTGCTGTTTATATTAGATAATTGTTATATAGTGGTTCTTTATTTACAGTATTACATGTCTTGTCTATCGTAAAACAAACAACAAACAGTACAAATAATATTACTCTTCAGAATGTAAATTTCACAATAATAATAAACTCTTCAGAATTGCTTGTTATTCATTTAACATTGCCCAGTAGACGTTTATTCTGATGTAACCAGGTGACATATTAGTAATAGAGGGAATGCATTAACGTCACTTCCCCGCCGGAACACGCCCCCCTCAGCGGGACTGAGTGGCAGAAGAGCTGCTGCGTGACTGGAGTTAATAGGGGAAACTGCGTTAACGCGAGTAAAACAAACTATTATCAGTTTAAACTAAAAGTTGGACTCGATATAGTGTTCCTTACAACTTATCAAAGATCCAGTGATCCATGGATATTGACATGCAGCCAGGAATCGTGTTTCCTGACATTTATATGTGCCTGATTTCGACGCCGGGGAAATAAATGAAGAAAATTTGCCTGTAAACGTTTTATATAAATACAATATAGATAGGTCTAAATCCGAGTGATCACTTACATTAATGTTATACTGTATATCATATCGTCCAGCCCTAAAACTTGTATAGTTTTTTGTCAGTGTTTATTTAAAAACATCCAATTATGCAGAATATAGTCTGTTCTGTAGCTTTTTGCAGTCTGTAAAAATATACAGTACCTCAGATTTCTGGTCAAATCTAGTTGTACAGTCAATCGCAAAGCTCTTTCCCGTTTTAGATGTGTTTTGTGTGATTTTCACGGCGTTCACGCTGAAAACAAATGCTGCCGCTCAGTCTTTTTGCCACTTGTGGGCGTGACCGCATTCACTCCGGCCGACGGTGACGTCATGCGCATACCCTGTCTTACAAAACAGATCCACGTGTACTGTGCTGATGCCGGTGGCGGTAGCTCGCTATTGGTCCACTGTCCGTCCAATCGCTGCGCATTATATTATTAGAACTTGCGACCTAAAGTTGCCTGCAAGTATGACAGCGCGCTCTGAACCGATGCATCATGTGACAGATTTTGGAACGTCGTGTTTCCGCCCCGAAAATAGAACGTTTGTCATAAACATCCATCAACAACAACAAAAAAACAGGTGCCTATGTTTCTAATAAAATAAAGTAGTACCTTTATAATCTTAAAGACGCTTTTTTAAGTTTTAAATATTTTTGTTTTGGACTTTGAATAATGCAAAGTAGTGAATTGAAAGTTTTAAAGTGTGACTTTTTTTAATCATTTCAATTGAATGACTTTATGGATATTAACTTTTTGTATTATTCAGTTGTATATGTATGTAAATATGACTTTATTTTCCTTGAAGTTCTTTTTATTAACATAACCACCTATATTATAACCACCATAACAATTGTATTAAGTATATTATGCTGAATAAATCAATAATTTATAAGTCAATTATTATATATTACAATTATTTATTTAATAATGTTATTATTTATCAGTATTACAGATATTAAAGTTTTGTTTTACTAATATTTAACTAATCTGATTTTTTTTTTCAACCAGGCATTTATAACTAATACTAGTGCTTGCACATTTGAGTGCACATACTAGTGCCTGCCTTATTAGATTGTGAGTTTTTATATGTTAAAGAAAACATGAGCTGTGAAAAACATTTCAGGTTAAAAGAAGTAAACTGTAATTGAATTCAGGAAGCAAATTGATTATAGAAACCTGTGTTATGTTGATAAGTGCAAGTGCCCTTCAAGCACAAAATAGTGTTTCCTGCCAGACCAGAATGGGCTCTTCTTTAGAAATATTTTGACATATATAACGTGATGTAACACAAACCACATCCGCCTTTTTCCTGTCTGTTAGGATGGCTGCAGTTTTCTTGTCCAGGATGAGCAACGGTTTAGCAGGGAAGTCCTGCCCCTTTACTTCAAACATAGCAACATGACCAGCTTTGTGCGCCAGCTTAACATGTGTAGGTGTTCAGCTAATGATGATAAGATATACAATGATAATATATGTATACATATAGCATGATAGATGATACTGTATGTGTCTGACCTCCACACACAGATGGCTTCCACAAAGTGGTACATTTAGACGCTGGGTTGCCAAAAGCTGACGGGCAGTTAAATTGTGTTGAGTTTCAGCACGAGGACTTCCAGAGAGCTCAACCCCATCTGTTGGGCCTCATCCACAGGAAGGTGAAGCTGATAAACCTTATCATACTTGTGCAGCACTCAAACTGCAGTGATATCTGCAAAGCAGTTGCTATCCCTCATTTGTGTTGTATATGTGATTTCATGACTAGGTGTCAGTTAGCCGTGGAGTTGAAGAGGGAGGGCAGATCTCTCAGGGACTCGTTCAGGTTAGTCATGTCAAAGGCTGGCAAGACTCCTCAGACCTCAAACTCATGGCTTTGTGCAGGTGAGCCTTCCTCCAAGACAAGTACACTATTCATCAGTGTAAACCTACAGTAAACTTCAGCCTCGTTTGGACACTTAAATATATTTAATATATTTTAAAATGTAATTTATTCCAATAAGGGCAAAGTATAAATTATTCTAAAATGCTGATTTGGTGCTCAATAAACATTTCATCTTATTATCAAAGTTGAAAATAGCTTAATATTTTTGTGGAAACCCAGTTCACTTCACATTTTTCAGGATTTTTGGATGAATAGAAAGTTCAAAAGAACAGCATTTATTTGTAATAGAAATCTTTTGTAACATTATAAATGTCTTTTCTGTCACTTTTGGTCAATGTAATGCATCCTTGCTATATTCTCTACCATGACTAAAAAGAACCATTTTCTTTTAACCATTTATCCGTCCCTTAAGGGATAATGAGAGTTTGTGGAGAGAACTGGACTCGTTAAGACAGAACTATCAGCAGCAGCACAAAATCATACGCAAGGTAAATGAAAAAACAAAAAAACAAATATATATATATATATATATATATAAATGGTCACTATACACAACTGATCCTATTTCACATCTTTTCAGATTATAAAGTTCATCATCAACAGCGTCCAATCAAATGGGATCAAAGGTTGCAAAAGGAGACTGTAAGTTTTATTTAAAGCACACAAAATTTTCTTCGTCAGTGAGAAATGTTGTTGTCTGCTCTTTGTTGTCTGTTTAGTTCTCACTTCTTACATCACATTTCCTTTCAAACAGCCCTATGATCGACAATTCTGTCGAATTTCAGTCTGCACCAAAATACGCCCGTTCCTTCAGTGTCAATCCCACCCAAAGCACTTCCTCCCTCCAAGAAATCCCTACGTTGCAAAAGGTACCAGCTAAAATCTTAGTTTGACCTACTCATCAAACACAATGCTGTTTAGTTATAAAAGTAGCACAATTTCTGTCACATTGAAAGGAAGTGACACCACTTTGGGTTTCTGGGCAGCTGGATGTGTCACCTGCTGACGTGTACTCAAATGGTACGATCATCTCTGACATCACCAACCTGCTGGATCAAACACCTGAGCCAATCAAGTAAGACAGCAGCAGTCCACCTGTAGTCTTCATCCTCTACACAGGAGTCATGTTTTGTATAATTATAATCGTTTTAGGGTTTTTTTACACATTAAAAAAACAATCTTTTTTAATGTGTAAAAAAGGAAATGAAAGTATTTTTCAGAGATTCAGTTTCTTTTCCGGTTTCGTTTGCTTTTTCTGTTTTACAGAGAGGCCGAGACAGAAAGCCTTCCTGTAACTCTCCTGCCATTCTTATCCCCCGCCTCCCCGACTCTGCCCTCCGTGGAGCTGGCGTTGTCTTTGCTGGATGACCCAACTGTCCAGGAGTTTGAGGAAATACCCTCGGAAAGGTTCATGCGTGTCATTTATTTGATCATTTGTAACTCATCCCTGTTCTATCAATAACTCTGTACAATATTTCACAGGGCTGCACAAATTAGGGGAAAATCTAATTGTGATTTTTATGATAAAAAATTGTGAATGTGATTTTCCATGTTTGTTGCCAAAAAAAAAATCTATATATCAGGATGACAATAAAATAAATATATTAAAGGAGCATTTCACCCGTGGGAACATTAATCTTTATTGAAAGTGGGCCATATATGTAGTCGAAATGTTTAATAAATTCTTGACCGAGAAAAGACATAAAGTAACTTTAGGGCCCATTTGTATGAAAGACAACAACTCCCACAATGCACCACATTGCACAGCTCCGCAAGCCACTCCCACTAATCCAGAAAAGCGCCTATGAGGTATCCGCCTATCAGAGAAATCACTCTTCCGTCTTACAAGGCTAGCTACCACCAGAGCTTGAAATTCATTTCACACAAAATTTCTAGTTAGTTGATGAACTCATTAGTAAATTACTCCTCATTTGTATTTCTTTCGAAATGGTGAATTATTGCATGATACCAGGATGTTCAGTCAAAACATATGCGGTGCGAAACTAGGATGGTTCACAACACAAACGTCCGTGTCCTCGTCTGATTCAGAGATTTTGTCTAGGAGAAATTGGCATCATTGAAATTCTTTGCAGCAGACGGACTCTATCTCTGTGTCCGTAGGCTCACAGTGAGAGCACAGACACCACCAGTCCACCCAGCTTGAGCCAGTCCGGGCTCCTCATCCGCGACAGGCAGCCGCCTCCTGTTCCTCCATCAGCCTCAGCTGCTTTTCTCTATATTGCGGCTTGTAAAAGTAGCCACGAACATCTGATTCGAGCATCAGACTTTCGAAATCCTCCTCTTCCATATCATATTGAGTACATTTCGCCATTGTCATAACTTTACATCTGGCTCCACAGCGCCTGTTAGCTTAGCTTCCAAACAAGATGGAGGATATTGCTTTTAGTTTCAGAAAGTGAAGTCCCACCCACTGATCTGTAATAGGTCTGTAGCGTGAGTGGATCCCACCCCCTGGAAAAATAAGGAACGAGTGTTTGTAGTCTCAGCCCCTCTACCAAGATATGGGACTTCCTGCTTACAATGATGCAAAATGACGATTTTTACATCATTATAAGCAGGAACTGCAACACTGAAATCCTTATTTCTCCCGTCTCAGGGAAAAATGAGGGAATAATGCACGACCATTCAAAAATATGACTGGGTTTCTAACGATACAAAGCTTAATGCAAATGGGTGAAATGTCCCTTTAAACAAAATAAGAAATATTACTAGATTATTTCACTCTAAAAAATAGGATTTAAGAAAAATAGTATAATAAAATAAGTACAACTGTAAAATTATAATACTAATATTTGTGTCTTAATCTATTTTCAAACGTTAAACCGCTGAGCTTTTATTTTGACAGGAAACTGCAGGGTTAAAGCTTGTCTTTTGCTGGCAACAGGTTTATAAATGCTTCTGGTGAAATGCAGCGAATATATTTATTTTAAATAAATCGCAGCCTTTGCGATTTGATAATCGCACCAAGCCACATCATGTTGGCTTTAATTCGATTAAATGTTCAGCTCTAATATTTCACTCCCCCTCTTCTCTTGAGAGCAGAATTGATATGTCTGATCCACTGGCGCTTATTGACTCCAGTTTAGCAGCGATCCGCTCCTGCTCTTCACCTTCACCAGACCTGGACAATTTCACCAAGGTCTGCCTTGCAACATCACACAACACATAGGTTATTACAAGAGCACAGTGCTTGAGTTATACGTAGTTAACATATCTGATGTGTTTGGTTTCTTGTTCATGTTAGATCCTTAGTCCTGGCTGCCATGTCTCTGCTGTTAAAGACTCTATCACAGAAACCAAGATCAAACAGAGAGGCCAGAATGAAGCTGACATGCTACCTCACATCGACACAGGTACACATATACTCCCACGCTTCCCTCTCACACCGTCCTAGACCCACACATGAATTCCCTGCACAAAACCACATGAACTCAGAACTTACACAATTTTTTTTTCACGTTTCCGTTAAATATATTGTTTTTGTGCAGTTATACAAGAGAGAAGCCTGCAAGAAAATGCAGACTCGGAGCAGGAGCGCTATGATGGTGAAGAGTATTCAGATATTTTACAATCCCTGCTGCAGATGGCACAGGAAGCGTCCAGCCTCTCCTTCAGTAACACTACACTGCCCTTAGAGCTCTCTTTTGTCATGTAAAGCTCTAGTGCATGGGTCATTTGATATTGTGATATGGTGGTTGATAGAGAAAAGTGCTATCTGAAACACCCCAGTTGAGAGTTGACAGTCCTGTCATTTGATTAAAGCTCCAGTCCGTAACTTTTTTGGGTTAAAAATTATCCCCAAAAAAATTTGAGCAAGTACATAACCAGCCAGTGTTTAAAACTATCTGCTTGCCGTAGCTCGATTCAAAACGGTAAGCTTGTAATACTGTTTTTAATTCCAGTGGTACTGGTGGATTTCCACGGGAGATTCGAGCATGTCTTTGCGTCATTACGTCACATCTGTACACATTAAGAAGGAGTCTCGGCTAGTATAAGCTATATTGCGTGTGAGGATGCTGGAGGTGGAGATTTATAGCCTTTTCTCACAGCACTTGATACAATTAAACGTATTAATTTGATGGCGGATCCAGAAAGGTTCAAACGACAATCACCAGTGACAACTAGAGATTCACCCGCTGTAAAATGCAAAAGACTTTGGACTGAGTTTGGAAAAAGAGACTGCAACCGGGCCCATGCGAAAACAAGTATAAATATCTGAAGGGCATTAAATGTAGTCACGCAATGCTGGTGTTGTTAACATTAACAATTTTAGAACAAAGTATAATTTGCACGGTTTGACGTGATATGATAATCGATCGTTAGATTTAATCAGTGCGATTTACTGCAATGCTTTTTTCAGTTAGTTGGTCAGAAGAACAAAAGTGGATGTTACTTACATGTTCAGATGACATTTTAGGGTGAAAATTCTTATGTTGGTCATACTTCCAAAAAGTAGAATCTGTGATTCCGAATGAGAGTATCCACACCGCGCGGTGACTGACAACTGCACATTCTCCTCAAAACGGCACTGTGCCGTGCCGAGGTACAACTCACGTAAAGTTGATAATTCCGCGAATGACTGCAATTGCAGATTTCGAACAGAGATGGCGACAAAGAGGAAAAACTGCAGACTGCAGCTTTAAGGGCTCAGGCACGTGTCATTTTGATTTATGTCAATGGTAAATTATATAAATAATGTACATTTTCTGTCATGTTCTATTTTTATCCATCAGTGAACTGTAACATGGTGGTACTTCTATACAATCTTGTTGACTCAAGATTGATTTCGCAACAACTTTTAGTCTAATTCCATGTAGTAGAGCAAAATGACAGAAAGCACTCAGAATCTTGTACAAATCTGTAAATGGTGGAATTTTTTTTGTTAACGCAACCTCTGAATTGGGTGCTGGTTTAAAGTCAGTATTTGTGTGGGAAGGTTGCCATGATGAGAATTAGATTTCTAAATCAGTAAATTTACATTTATAAATCCCCAATTTTTTGGCACATAGATCTTGTATGCAAGTTACTTGATATTGATGTACCATATAAATATAAAAATATGCACACTAAAACAATCAAAATGTATCATAGCATCTCTTACATATGATGCAAACATATAATGGTTTATCTTCTTCAGTACAGTAAATTTCCCCACTGAAATAAAGATATTGTAGCCAATTGTATGATAGCACGGAAGTGCAAAGTTTGTTTACAATGTGAATTGTGATGTGAAACATTTATTTTGTTGTACTTGATTGTTATATATAATGTCTACATGTAACTAAAGATCAGAATATATATTTATTCCTTATACATTTTAGTATTGCTTTAGGTTTTTGATAACAGTGTGTTTTTATGTAAAAGTGAACTGTAATAAAAAATAAAATAAGTTAAAATCTAATTCCTATTTTCTTTTATACACAAATTTAGCATTCAGATCTTTTCATAACAGGCATTGAGCAAAAAAGTGGTTTCTGGTGATGAACAGGAAATACATATGTCAGCCCACAAAGAGCGGATACGTTTAGAGCAGAACAGGGAAGATAGAAACAGACACAAAACAAGTGAGTTATGTAAACCTGTCCAAGATGATATTATTAGTCAGTCTTTTCCTTTGGAATATTCCTTCATTTGCATTTTCAGCATCATCGGAACCGAGTGAGTATGGTATAACTGCTATTTTGAAAATAAAATATTGTTTTTTCTTCATTGATTATATTTTACATTATGTTGCCTTTACAAAACATATAACACAAAGTATATAAAACACAAGGTTTACAAAAGTAATTTCAGGGTAGGGTGCGTCGTCTTTTTATTAATTTCCTCCCCATTTTGTGGTTTTATATGCATTTTAAAACTACGGAAGTAGTGTGGTTGTAAAACAATTAAGATGTTAAAGTATAATATGTTAACATATAAAGGGCCTAAAAAGTCTGGCCACAGAGATTATTTCATCAGAAGAGGTGACCATTCAGTACTACTTAGGAAATTGTGAAATTCTTCAGCAAGCTTTCGCTGAGAAGTTGACAAAATGGGCAGACGATTGCTTTCCAAAATGTCTGATCTGCCATGATGTGTACACGCAACATGAGCTTACAACCTTTTCTGTTCAGTTTTTTAAACAAATGACTGAATTAAAATATTCTAAGAATTCTTATGCAAGACATATGATTTTACTATTAATTTTAATCAGTAAGATTGTATAAAATAGTGTTTTTGACTAAAAAAAAACATATTTCCTGTATGTTTAGGCTACGTGTCCTGTCTGGTCCTCTGGGGCCTCATTTATAACCGTTGCACAAAACAGGCCCTGAAAGAGGCGTATGCCACTTCCGACGCATAAGTTGGGATTTATAAAACACAAACTTCACGGGAAAATTTGCGCACCTGCACGCAAACTCTGACCCATGCTTACAAACGGAGCTGGAGTTAAATTACTTGTTGGTCACTTTTAGATAGAAAATTTAAAGAAAATTAAACATATACGGATTAACCATATGGGCAACTGGGCAAGTGCCCAGGGGAACCACGTCCAGGGGGGGGGGGGAATCATTCTCAAACGTTTTTCTAGCCTAGGCCTATATACCCTTTCATCAAAACGTTCTAAATTCCCTGAATGTTTTGTTGAAAGTTTTTTTTTTTTTTGTGGACGCGGGATCTACCGCCTGATTCACACTACTTCACGCATTTCATTTCAACGCCAATGGCGGCACTCTAGTAGCCTGGGAAAACCCAGACAACTTCCGGCAAATTTAGATTTGCTCTGAAAGTTAATCTGGCAAAGAGCTCATTCAAGCCCATTTCCAATCCGTTGAAATCGCGGCACCAATCAGAAACGTTGGGGCGGGCTTTACACGATGACGACAGCGCTGGGATTTCGAAGCAGATTTTGTAGCCTACATTACAAAGATGGATGCCGCCGTCGAACATCACTCATTCGAATCAGCTATCGCGTCTGTTTTAAGCGATTTGAACGTTTCCTTTTTGTTAAAAACCGAGCAAAGGACAACACTCGGAGATTCTCCGCCGCTCTGCATACGTCATCTCCTTTATCGCTCTTATTGGTTTTAGGTCTATCCGCGACGTCCGTTGGTGACGCCCCTCTGGAAATGATTTGTCTATGACACTTTGCCAGTCCATAACTCAGTTACAACTGAGAATGGTCTGGTTTTAACCAGGCTAGCACTCTAGGTGTCAGTGCCGAAAGTTGGGTTGACGTCAACATCCAACTTCAGACTGACGTCAACATCCAACGTCGGAAAGTGGATTTTGGTTGGAAAGTTGGGTTGACGTCAGATAATACATGCAGTTATTATTATTATTACAACTTTCATTTCCAACCAAAATCCAACCTCTGTCCGATGTCGGATGTTGACGTCAGTCTGATGTTGCGTTCAGGTTGGAAATGAAAGTTAGGTTGGCGTCAGAACCCGACGTCGGACAGACGTTGGATTTTGGTTGGAAATAAAAGTTGTAATAATAGTAATAGTAACTGAATGTATTATTATTGGGGGTGGGGTGGTCACTCTTGGTGTCAGTGAGTCTTTTTTTTTTTTTCATTTATATTTTATTGTCTTTTCACAATATGAATTTTACAGAACAACAAGGCAAACATTGACAATATTTAACTACAGTCAAAACTTGTTTTTCCTTGAATTCCCTTAATGATAAGACATTCGTTTTTTGAAACATAAACCAAACATAAACATAAAATTAAAACAAAAAATAAAATAAAATTGTAGCTTAGAACTGGGGTGTGGTATGTGTTACTCTCCGTGACAATCCTTGCATAGTAAATGTGTCAGTGAGTCTTAATCCGCCACTGCACATATATACCGCAAGATAATACAAATATAATTTCACTCACCTAATCTACTTGAAGAAAACATCCATCCTGTTTTAAATGTCCGCGCTACAGAGTGTGTTGGGCCGTTTAGTATCTAACGGCAGATGAAGGAAAAAACGTAAATCTTCATTATGAGTCCTAATCATAAATACGGTGCATGTTCACAATAACAGTTTAAATAAATAAAATAAGGATTTAAACTAGGTTTTATATCTGATATACACATTTAGATAAAATATGCCATCTCATTAATGGAGTTAAGCACTTAAATAACATTAAATCATTACTGAGAAGTTACAACATTTTTATATTCTAATAAATAGAAATATTTGTAGTGGATGCAATGCACTGCTTTTGAACTTTTTGAAGTCTGTGGCATGCTGTGTTTTAATGTTTTAACTATAGAGAGGATTGCTTACCATGATAATAGAAGATTGTTTGAGAATTTTTTTTTTTCGCGCAAATAATACACAATTAAGGCCTATCTGTTTCAATTAAAAATATAAATCAATTAAAAATACTATTTGGCCTGTGGAAAAGATTGAGAAAAACTTTCTCTGAAATTAGTTTATATATATTTTATACTATTTTATTTATTTATTCAAAAACAAGGCAATGATAGCCTATAAAATGGTTTTTAGCAATGTAATGTGGCGGCACATCTCATATTTTCCTTATGTCTTGTACCGTTAAACATGGTATCACGTGAATGAATATGCATTATGTAAATTATATGCAGATGAGGATATGCAGAGTAAAACTTTTTTTTTTTTTTTTTTACAGTCTATGAGTAAAACTAGGCGTTGTGAGCTCCATAGTTATTTCGGGGAAGAGACGCATGTGCGCACAATCTTCCGCTGACTGGAATTTATAAAAGGAATTTTGCGCAGGTTCTGGCGTACGCACGGTTTTATAAGTCGGATTGTCCAAATACCAAATACCCACACTTGCGGTCTTGGCCACTTGAGAGCGCGTCTACGAGACAGGAAGTTAGTGCGCAAGACTGCCCCATGTTTTAAAAATGCCAAAGTGCAGTGTAGTGCCCTTAATGCACAGTATTGCACACTACACTTTGGAGCGGTATTCGAGGCTAATTGCGTATCCCATCATGCATTATGTCCGGAAACTCATGTGCCCCGAAATCGCGAGATGTCGAGGAAAACATTCCACTGTAGCCTAAGTTAAATTAATTAGATACATATAATTTGGTAGTAAAAACATTAAGCGTTGTACATTTCGTTGATGCAAAGATGAGTAGGCCTATGGTATGTATGCCAATTTTGTATAACATTTGCAACTGTTTTTATCACAAATTAGAAGCACCACAATTTTAAATGTGTCTTCTGTTAGTTACATAGCGACTACTGAACAGACTGAAATGCAAAGTATTAAAAATATAATAAATAAAAGCTCTGTAAACACTTGCATTTTTTTCAAGACAATAAGTGTGCCATCGAGTAATCAAAAGTTCTACACACACTTGCAGTCTTTAAGCCTACTTGAACACTTGGGTCATGCAAGTAGACAAGTGGTCAAGTGCAAAGGCCGCAACCGCAAGTGTGGGTATTTGGACAAAGCATGAATATTTTTTGGTGTACACCATTTTTGGCTTTCGGGCGCATACACTTTAAGTAAGGATCCTACACACAGTTTTAGAAATGAGACCCCTGATGCTGAGCATCCTCTACTGACAAACAATATGCATTACAAGCTGTACTTTTTTTCTTTTTTCTTTTTTTTTTTACCTCAGGAGTTTGAAAATAAATTAAGGTTCTACAAAGTATACCCAAGGTGTGTTTACTATACTGTTTCTCTCATCTTTACCCAGAAATAAACTGCCTTATCATAAATCTGGACTATGTTAACTGCACATGGAGTGAGCTTGGGCTCAAGTACAATTACAGTTTCAAGAGCAGGTGCGTATGTTGAACAAAAAAGAAAAACCTATAATTTTGGATGAAAATATCAAGACAAACAATTTTCTTTTGATTTCTCTTAGCTTTTCACATCACAAAATTCTGGATTGTTCTACATATCACAAGATTAACAGTGTTAATATGGGCTGCGCGTTTCCCTACAAAAAAACACAAAGGTTTAATTCGTTGAACACATGGCTGTACAGTGACAACGGCAGTTTGGTGACAGAGCAGAGCCATTCTCTAAAAGAATATGGTATGAAAAGTTATTCATATTTCTTACAACTTTACAACAACTGTATGGAAATAACTGGTTGATGGATTGATATGTTATACTGTGTTGCTAATCAGTGAAGCTTAACCCTCCGTTCAACCTGTCTCTGGTGGAGAGAAAAGATACTGAACTGTGGCTGTACTGGAATGTCACCAATGATGACAGCTGTATTGAGAGTGAAGTTCGTCACAGGACAGACAACAACTGGAAGGTATAAAATTAGTATTATAAAAAATAAATTCTGATTGGATGAGCTGCATTTGAAGCATGTGCACATTTTATATTTATTTAATACAGCCTTTCATAGCATCTTAATTTATTATGAGAAGCTCGTGCAGATATTCAGACAAACAGCAAGATTGGGATTTGATATTGCCTTTATGCAACTATTAAATAAACAAATAAAATGACTAAAAATAAAATATTCACCTTTTCACCTTGTGGTCGTCTGATAACCAGACACAAAACGCGGCACAGTTAACAGCTCTCTCTCTCTCCAGAACACCTCTCCGGGCAGCAGGAGTTCCTTCGTTTTGTCTTTTCCCTCCAAAAAACGGTATGAGTTCCAGGTCAGGGCTCGAATCTCATCATCCTGCGGAGAGTCCAAGTTTTGGAGCGACTGGAGTGAGTCTGTGTACAAGACCAACGACACAGGTACCGACGCAGCACGAACTTATCACATCTTATCTCACTGATCTATATATGCCTACCTACATATATGTTCTTCTTTACATAGATCAGTGGGCGTGACACGACAGATCAATTTTTCATAATAGCAGCCAATCAAAACAGTTCTCTCTGCTTTCGCACAATCGCAACGCACTGCAGCGCACAAGTATCTTGTAATTTTCGTATCTTCTGTTATGCTTTATCGGATTGGATGCTTTTTATGGATTTACATGTTAGAACGTGAGGTATTTGTCATAAAATCCTTCCACAATCACTTTCTTCACTTCGGATGATTGATATACATGTGGATGAGATTTCAGGGTTTATTCATTAAAGACGGAGTCTCTCACCGTTTCCACCTTATGGCAGAGAGTACCAATACCCACACTTGCAGTCATTCCACTCAACAACTTGTCTACTTGCATGACGTATTTCCTGTGTTTGGCCCAAGAAAGTGTTCAAATGGGCATCAAGAACTTGACTACCTGATGGGGCACGTTCACACTTGGCATGTTTGGTTGGATTAAAATGAACCCTGGTGTGTGCAGTTAATTTGAATGAGTGGGAACGCTTGTGCGAACCCTGTTGTGAAACAAAACAAGCAGAGCCTGCTTCCAAACTAACTCTGGTACGGTTGTAATGAAATATGAACGCTATATACACGGACCAAAGACATGTAAACAAACCAAACACATGACATGATGTCACAAGATGCGACAGTATAGTCTAAGCAGTCTTCCCAATGCTATCTCACCCATAAAAGACAACATGATAACAAATCTCCTCCTGGTGATGCCATCCCTGCACTGGTAATCACTCTCTCCATCTCTGCCTTAGAAAAAGGTACACTTAATGCTACAAAAGCTTTTGCCATCATCTCTGCTTTCTCCTTGTCTGTCACTGCCTTCTTCCCATTGACCAGTACAGGGTAGTCCCATTCCCTCCTTACGCCACCCATCTAACTTATCATCCCCCATACTTCTCCCACGGGTGTTATTCTAACTATTGAGCTGCATAACTCACTCCAATAATTACTCTCAACCTTGCGTATTGTCTTTTTTTTACTAATGCTTGAGTTCTCTTATATTGTAACACATGCTCATAATTATGAGTCCGTCTCAATTACCTGAAGGCCCTATTCCTACCTCTTACATATTCTCTGCATTCCTCTGTCCACCATGGAACCGCTTTCCTTCTCCTTTTTCCAGAACTCTTAGGAAGAGTTTCATTCGCCACCCTTCTTTCCTGGAAGCTACTATACTGTCTATTAATATCCATATCTCTAAGCTCTCCAGATAACCTTTCCTCACATAACTCCTTGAATTTTCACACAGTATTGTTTTGGATGTTCTGCAAGTTCTGTCTAGAAATATACGTCATAAAAGCCGACCAATCAGACCCTATGCCTTTAGGTTCGGTATCTTTAAGTTCGGTGTTAAAAATGCCAATGGGAACGCTAAGCTAACCAGGACTACATGGGTTTTTTTGGTCCTGACAAAACAAACCAAGTGAACCGAACTACAAGTGTGAACACACCCTTTATTTACAGCTTTATTTCCTCATTTTAATGTTCAGTGCTTTAAAGTAAAGTTCTAAATGTCTGTTCAGTAGTCTCTATGTGACAAATGACAATTTAGTACATTGTAGGAACGGCTTACAAAAGCTTGTTATAATGTGATAAAAAGCGGTTGCAAACGTTTTACAAAATACACATACCCATCTCAGCAACAATAAAATGTGCAGCACTTTGTTTTACTTCCAAATTATATTTAATATATAATTAAATTAACATCTCACGATTTCAGGGCATTTGAATTCATGAACATGATCAGGGTTCTAAATTAACACCCGCCAACCCGCCAAATGCGGGTTAAAATTCATTTTGGCAGGTGTTAATAAAAACTTACTAGCCAGTTTGGCCGGTGATGCATAAGGTTCTGTTCTCGGTCATTTATCCCCCTGGCAGTACTTCCTACATTTCCCATAAACACTGTGCCGTAATGCTACGTGATGACGTTTCATACGCCCATTGGCTGCGCGCAGTTTGCAGTGAAACCAGCGCGAGAAATGATCATGGAAACAAACGGAGCGTACGCGTCCATCCACCAGAAAACACAAGGAAGATGAAGAACGAGCCAGAGCAGGGAGCAGACTGAAAGAGGAGGGAGCTAGTAAAGTAGCTAAAGTAAAAAGTTAAGATTAAACTAAATGCGGCGGTGGTTGGGACAGACTTCTGGGTTTAAATTTAAATGTCGTTTAACGAGAGATAGCCTACATTATTAGGGCCCAAGCCCAAAGGGCCTATTGTTTTCCTTAGGATTATTTATTATTATTATTATTATTATTATTATTATTATTATTATTATTATTATTATTTTTCTGCTACCTTTTGGACACTTTTGGAGGCCTTAACATGCTCAAAAACTCCTGAAACTTTGCACACATGTCAGAACCCGCGGCCATCAGGGCCGGGCTGAAGATGGTACCCGGGCGTGGCAGGGGGGCTCGACAGCGCCCCCTGGAACGGGGTCCGAAAACATGGTCCATAAATCAAACACGCTTGCATGTAATAATATGAAACTCGGTACACATGTAGATCTCCTCGTTTCATATATACTTCACACTCTTACTTTTTACCCCAGCCCAACAGGAAGTCGGCTATTTAGGGTTGTTGGTAAAACACACGCAATGGAATGTGAAATACTCCTCCTAGAGAATTCAAACAAACGGCACGAAACTCGGTCAGCATGAAGTCAAGACATTGAGGATGAAAGTTTGCGAGGGGATTTTTGATATCTCGAACGGTTTGGCCGTGGCGAGGAAACAAAATTATGGCGAGAAACGTGAAACAGGAAGTGTGTCATAACTACTGCATACATTAACTGATCTTGATGAAACTTCAACAGTGTGTTCGTTGTAAGAGCCCGATCACATGGATGTGACTATTGTGAGTCAAAGTTATAGCGCCACCAAATGGCAGCAGGAAGTGTGTCACTTCCTAAATGCTTTTGACAAAAGGGGGGGGGTTAGTTTTATCTACAGTAATAAAACTCGATATGTATATTGTACTCTTCGAGCCGGACAACTTTCTAATTTACCGTAATTAGCTCGGATCAACAGAAAGTCAGATATTTTTGTCTGAATGTGGATTTTTGGCTAAAAAAGCCTCTGATTTTTTACCCACTCCTCTTAAGTGGTTTATTCAATTCCCACCAAACTTTTTCAACATGATGAAAATACATTAAAGAAGCTAAATTGTGAATGGCTATCTCAAATTGTTTTGCTATGGCGAGGGATTAAAGTCATGTCAAAAAAGTAAACACTAAAAGCCTCATATCTTCTAAAAAATTAATTATACACCATTTATTTCTAGATAAAATTACACAAATATCAGAACTAACCCCATTTTATTCTTGTTTTCAATTTAAGAATAATGTACAAGTTTAAAAACAGCCAGAATGTGCTATTCAGTTAAAAAATAAATACATCAAGTAATACAAAGGGCTATACTGCCCTCTTGTGTCCAAAATGATATCAACTCAGTACATAAAACTTTTTTATCAGGTATGGCTATTGTAATTAAATATAAATATATTAGGTATGTGGCTGTGAGGATCTTTTCCCACCGGTTAATCGACGTTAGACACCAGCGAGGCCTTTTAAATCGCTAATATAAAAGTGAAAGTAAAGTAAGGACATCCGCACGGACATAGTGGTGGCGCTCGCAGTGCGCTCGAATGAATTTCTATGGAAGTGGAAATGAAAAAACGTTCGCTCTGTTCTGCTTGCTCGTCGCCATGGACGCGCACCGTTATGAATGCCAGTGCAGCCGCATACTTTTTAGTGTCACTTTAAAATTAGCACCATATCGGGGGCCGATTGTTTCCGGTTTTCAGGTAATACACAACAACAAATGAGTAAATGACAGATTCGCTTAAATAGGCGCTTTTACACAAAATATTCCATCATCATTTTTTTCAGTCAGCTCTTCACTCTCGTGATTAATGAATTTTGACTCCTGTTGCTGATCTTTTCTGCAACTTTCGTTCAGCTCACAATTTAGTAAGCAAACACGCTTCAAATGTGTTTTTATTTTATTTTTGTGTATACATATGTGTGTATATATATATATATATACATATATATATATATATATATATATATATATATATATATATATATATATATATATATATATAGCTTATGTTTCAAATATGAGTTAATTAACAATCGTTGGAAAGAATGATACTTTTAAACATATCACTAAACCGTCATTAGGTGTCGCCAGGCGACCGTCTTAATGAGCGAGTCATTGATTCATTCGTTCAAACGATTCGTTCGAACGGCTGAGTCATTCATGAATGAAACAGATTATGGATTGGTCGTTGAATCTTTGAGTCAACCGATTCGTTCAAAATGCTGAATCATTCAGTAATGAGAACGCGTTGCTGTGAGATGCTCGATGGTTCTGCTGTGATCTTTGTTTAACTATTTTCGCTGCTGAAACAGAAAAAAAGTCAATATTGCATCTAAAATGTAAGTGATTTGACGTGTGTGTGTGTGTGTGTGTGTGTGTGTGTGTGTGTGTGTGTGTGTGTGTGATTGTGTCTGTTACAGTGATTGTTTAACCCTTGTTAAAGTTTAGGCCTTGTCTTTTTGGATATATATCTTTTTATATATAAAAAAATAGCATACAACCCTGAGAATTTTCTCTCCCTCTCTCTTCGTCTCTGTGTGTGAGGGATTTGTCTATTGCTTTTAATGGAGTTCAAGGTTTCAGGGGCTTTTGGGGCTCTTAACGTGCTCAAAAACTATTGAAACTTTGCACACAGGTCAGAGCCCACAGCCATCAGGGCCGGGCTGAAGCTGGTACCCGGGCGTGGCAGGGGGGCTCAACAGCGCCCCCTTGAACGGGGTCCAACAATTTGGTCCATATATCCAACACGCTTGCATGAATTAATATGAAACTTAGTACACATATAGATCTCATCGGGCCGAACATCTTTCCCCTGGTCAAGTTTTACGCCAGCCCAACAGGAAATCGGCTATTATGGGTTGTTTGGAAAACGCTTGCTGTGGAATTTGAAGTACTACTCCTAGGCAATTCATTCAATCATTGCCAAACTCGGTGTGCATGAAGTCAAGACATTAAGGATGCTAAATTGTGGACAGATTTTTGATATCTCGAACGGTTTGGCCACGGAGAGGAAATTAATTTTCATGACTAAAAAAGGACATATAAAGTGTGTTATAACTTAGTTAGTTTTACCTACAGTTACAAAACTCAGCGTGTATATTCTTCTCCTCAAGCCGAACAACTTTCTAATTTAAAGTAATTAGCTCCGACCCTCAGAAAGTCAGATATTGTGGTTTGAATATGGTCATTTTCTCTCTCTCTCTCTGAGCCAATATGGCAAGCCGCTTTAACATTTAATCATTTTAACCTACTAGTCTCTATTTTCATGCTACTAGTACTTATTTTTTAGATACTAGTATCTATTCCATTAAGTACTAGTACTTATTCATTTGGGACTAGTGCTTATTCTTTAGTACTAGTGCCTATTCTTTAGATACTAGTGCTTATTCTTTAGATATTCTTTTGAATACGTATTAGTAGCTAATGAATAAGTACTGGTATCTATTTAATATGTACTAGTATCTAATGACTTAGTACTAGTATTTATTGAATAAATACTAGTATCTATTAATAGGTACTAGTATCTAAAAGGTCATTTTCTCTCTCTCTCTCTCTCTCTCTGAGCCAATATGGCAAGCCGTTTTAACATTTAATCATTTTAACCTACTAGTCTCTATTTTCATGCTACTAGTACTTATTTTTTAGATACTAGTATCTATTCCATTAAGTACTAGTACTTATTCATTAGCGACTAGTGCTTATTCTGTTTAGAATATTCAAAGTGCTTATTCAATTTTTATGCTTATTTATATTTTCAGAGCAGAAAATCCGATTTTTCTGCTTATTCAATATTGCATCTAAAATGTAAGTGACTTGACGTGTGTGTGTGTGTGTGTGTGTGTGTGTGTGAGAGAGAGAGAGAGAGAGAGAGAGAGAGAGAGAGAGAGAGAGAGAGAGAGAGAGAGAGAGAGAGAGAGAGAGAGAGAGAGAGAGAGAGAGAGAGATTGCGTCTGTTACAGTGACAAGAGTTTAACCCTTTAAGGCCTTGTCTTTTTGGATATATATCTTTTTTTTATATAAAAAAAAGTGCATACAACCCATATATTTTAAATGTATTGTTTGCTTTAAATTAAATTAAGATTGTATGTTTGGTAATTGAACCTAAATACATTTAAAATTAATGTGCTATATTTCAGATCAATATATTTGTTTTCCTTCATTTTAATCAACACTAACTTTATTCTCATCTGAATTATAAATAACTTATTTCTGTATAAAATAAAAAATCCAGAATAATCCAGACCAACCAGAGCGCACTATTTCTACAACATCATCAGTGCTGAAGCGGAACTACCAGAGCCGTTCGGCAGATAGCGAGCAGATATTTTGTGTCACGTCGTGCACAATAACCCTAAAGGCACCAGGGTGGCGGTGCCACCGGCTTTTTATATATATATATATATATATATATATATATATATATATATATATATATATAAATATAGCTGCGAGCAGCGATGAAGGGCCAAAGCCGGCGGCACCGCCACCCCGGTGCCTTTAGGTAACTAAAGGCACCGGGGTTGCGGTGCCACCGGCTTGGGCCCGTAATCGCTGCTCGCAGCTATATTTTTTTTTAAGTTTAAGGTTTTTGTCATTATTTCTTACAAGCTTATACATTAGGCAATTATAGCCTATACACAACAAGCTTACTATATATCTTAAGGTTTTCTTTTAGTTGAAAACATTAAACAATATGTGTAAACAAAATATATAAACAACAAAAGCATTTAAGCTCAGGCAGCGCAAACGGGGAAAAAACGCAAAAAAAAAAAAGAAGCAGACTGCGCAGTTATCGTACAGAACGTAGCCTACATACTCGAGTCAGCATATGATTATCGTGTTTATATTGTTTCACGTTCATGTTGAGAAAAACAATAATATCCACATGCTCGAGTGAGAAAACGCGCTGCGCTGACACACAGGCGTGGCAGAGACGCGCGCGCCTGTGTGTGTGCAAAGTGAAGTAACAGCACTTTGCGTTTTCTGTTCTTAAACCTGTCTCCCTCAACGAAACTTAAAGGAAGCATATGTCAAAATCATTTTGCTACCAGAAGATATCGGGGTACAGCTGCTGACCTGCAGTCGTTAATGCAGTGATGGACAGCTGCTTCCTCAGTCGACTGCTGTTTCTTTGGATTTCATGTGATTTCTCATTGTGGTGGTGATATTATGATTATAATACTAATTAATAATTGATTAAACGTAATTCCATTTTGTAATAGGCTATCATTTTCATCTAAGTAATTCCAAACTTCGCGAGGCAGACAACGACATTATGTGATCAAAAACACAATCCACTTGTTAAATGCTCCACCCAGTGCATTTAATTATAACTGCGAAAAAAATTGAAGAAAAAAAGTATTAGTATTAGTATTTTATTTTTTTAATAATAATTACAGAGCGAAAATTCGAATATTCGTGCACATCCCTAATAGAGATAGATCCCAAACTTGAAATGAAATGTTTGCACTTTCTGTGTTGTATTGTACTTTATATGTGTTTTTCATGCCAACAATGTTGATAAAATTATCAAATGCATTCAGTGGCACTCATAATTTCTCTTATTTTCACCGGAAAAAATTTGGCTAGTGGAAATTCTAAATGGCTGGTAACTTTAGAAAGTTACCAGCCACATTGGCTGGTGATCAAAAAAGTTAATTTAGAACCCTGAACATGATGATTGATGGGAAAGGCATTAGAGATAGTGTGGATTTAGTGTGCATTTTTACCTTCCTAAAGCGTAAACGTATCATAAAATGTTTGCAGAGATTTAGGAAATATGCTAGTTGAAAACAATAATGAAAAGTAATGCCAACTCTTTTCCCAGAGAGTCTGGCTCCCATGTCTGTGACGACACTGGTGCTGTATACAGTGGGAGGCGCAATAATACTCGTCATACTCGCCTGCTTGCTGGTCCAAAGTGAGAGGTTTGAATACATTTTTTTGTCTATTAACTAATTTACATTCATTTTAAACATTTTAGTTTAATGTTTAATAATTTTCCACAATAAAAGTCCATAAGTATTTTATTTACTCTAATCTAATGTTTAATGTTCCTTAGATTAAGAATAATTTTAATACCAGTGGTACCAAATGCAGGACGAAATGTAAGCCAATACCTTGCATCCCTTTTTGACAATTATGATGGCAATATAGAGGTAAGCAGTTTTTTGTTTTTTTAGTCATGTACCCTGAATTAGTTTTTTTAATTCATAGAGGGGAATGTGAGAATATATCATCTTTTTTTTTCACACAGAAATGGCTGTCCATGCCTAAAGATCTGGAGAACGGCTTCAAACCCAATTTCACAGAGCGTGCCTGTCCTGTGCGCGAGTACGGAATGGTGTCCCAGTCCAGCAGTGACAGTGAAAGCATCCTCTCAAACCCAACAGACCTGTCGTCAGATTACCAATCCATGCATAGCTATTCATCAGCCTCCACCATACCTGGACCTGCTGAAGCCCTACCAACCCAGGACCCATCTCCAGTGGATAACCCAGTATCTGTCTTAATCTGACTGAGGCAATTCAGTGCGTCAGGTGCTCTTCTGACCAAAAAACGTTCTGTTTTGAATTTTAAAAAATCACAGCTTCATCGGAATGTTACGAAACTTGGTGACTTTTATGGCATTAGGTATGTGAACACAACAAAAAAATTGAAGGCATGATTCAAGCAGGCTAAGTGGTCGTACAAAAATTAGTCACTTTCGCTCTTCGGTCAAAAATGACCGACCATAGGAAATGAATGGGAAATTGACAAAAACACAAAAATTCTCTACAAATCGGCCACGATGCAGAAAAAAAAGTGCTCAGCAATGAATGGGTGACCCTCTAAAACATCAATAGTGAAAAACATAACATAATTATAATTTATATATATATATATATATTGATATAATTATTATGAAAAATATTAAAATAATAATTCATATTATAAATAATAATAAGCTGTGATAAAGCATTACTGTTCATTACTGTTTTTGTATTGAATTGTATTGTTACCTGCAACAAAATGCTTTCTCTGTATTCAGGTTTGACTGTAGTAATAATGCAAGAATGTGTACACTTCACATCAAATTTATTTAAACATTTTTTATAAACCTTGGCAAAAAGTATTATTTGAGAATTTCTAAAAAATACATTCAAATCCACATCTTAAAAGTAAGTCATTTGGTCCAAAAACTTTTAGAGGATTCACAAGTCTCTCCATAGAGAGCTTTATAAGCATCTAGTGGTGAACCCATGAAATAATGTTTTATTTAATTTTCCACAAAAGATGGCTCTAATCTGACTTAGTCTCTATTAATCTCAAATACTGCAATAATTAGAGAAAAAAAATGTTGTATTATTTTCAATGGCAAAAATTAACCATAAATATTGCATAAATATTAATTAATTATTTTTATTTAATATATAATTATTTAATTAAATAAGTAACATCAAATTCTCCCAAAATACAAAATTAAAAAGAAAAAATATTATTGAAGTAAATAAATTGCATTGGTTTTACTGGGATGGAGGAAGTTTCATTTTTAGGTGTCCGGTCACTTCTGATAACGAGTGTTGCACCCAAATGAAGAGCACCTGAGAGTTAAGAGTTTCGAAATAAGAATTAGAATTTTGATTGATGAAAAGTAGAACATTTACAGGTGAGAAAAAAAAATTGTTCATAATGATGAAATCCAGTATTGGCATTTTGCACACATTTTGTTTAAAAAAGTCAACTTCAAAAGTCGAGTAACAAATCAAAACAAGGAATGATAAACGTTTGAATGTTTTAATTTCTTATGTTCTTTAGTTTAAGCAGGATAATGTAGTGTTTGTAATCTAAATTGTATTCTTTTTTTTTAATAAAGATGGCGTTTGTTTTCTCCATTTTAGTCATGTAAGCACTTTTTTCCCCCCAGATTGTTTGCTCTTGTTCAGTGTTTTTATTAATTTGTGTGGAATTATTTTTCTCGACATGTTATGTTCACTGTTTTCGACATGAAATTTCTGTAGTTATTGGAAGGAAGCATACTAACAGATTAGTCTGATAACATTTTTGTTAAAGCAATGAGCTTTGTATCATAGTGATGTGTCTGATAAGAGATATATTTGGCAGAAAGTAAATTCTAGAGTATGATTTGTGTACTGGTGGGAAAAGCCCTTCAGCTTCCAAACCATGATTAGAGTGTGTAATAGTTATTGTGATTCATGCTGCTGCCAATTGGCAATGTAGTTGCAGTTACATTTCAACTAGAGTTTAATTTTAACTAGACAAGTTGCTCTGGGGTTTTACTTTTAGATTATTCTGTTTTTCATGTATCTCTTTGAAAAAAAAGTCTTAAAAAGGCATTTGAAATCTTAAAATTAAACAATGTTGGTATGTTGCTGAAATGTATATTAGCTGTATGTTTTCATCAGGATTTTTGCATTTGTAGCATGTTGCTCATCAGTAGTTCTGAACAACATGTTTTTGGGATGTTTAACATTTACAATATATGTGAATTTGCCATTTTAAGATTTAAGATGAGTAGATGTTTGTAAACAAATATTATGTTTAAAGAATGTAATGCTTTTAAAATCACTGAATAAAAACAGCTAAACTACAGTTTATCTCAATGTCTGTAATGATTATTTACACATTTGGATTAAATGATTATTTTTATTAAATTTTTTACAGTCAATTCTGATGTCCGAGCTGATGTTGAAGTGGGATGCTTATGCTTATAACTGCAAGAACAATTCATATTTATGAAACAAAAGGTATACTTTTAGGTAGGCTACTTGGTTAAAACCTAATGTGACACGCACTAAAGAATCATTAGGTCTTAGCAACATGAACATTTTAAATGTTATGTTCGCTGTTTTCCACAGGAACGTATGTGAGATTTCTGTAGATTTGTTGGAAGAAAGCCACACAGATGAGTCTACTAACATTTTTGTCGAAGCAATGAGCTTTGTATCATAGTGGAAGATGTATCTGTGATAACGTATATTTAGCAGAAAGAAGTCAATTCTAGAGTTTGATTTGTGTACTGGTGGGAAAAGCCCTTCACCTTCCAAACCATGTATTATCTGATTATTTAGCGGAGTGCTATTTGTGATTCATGCTGCTGCCAGTTAGTAAAGTAGTTGCATATACAGTGCTGGTCAGAATTATTTGCCCCCTTGGTTAATATGATCAAAGATGGCTGTAAAAATATATATCTGCATTGTTAATCATTTTGATATTTTATTAAAAAAAATAGCACAAATTGAACCTTTCATTGAAGTAAAAGAATTGAAAGTGGGGGGAAATCACATTATGAAATAACTGTTTTTCTCCAAAACACGTTGGGAACAATTATTTGCCCCCTTTTATTAAATTCTTTTTGCAACCTCCTTTTTCAAAGATAACCGCTCTGAGTCTTCTCCTATAATGCCTGATGAGTTTGGAGAACACCTGACAAGAGATCAGAGACCATTCCTCCAATCTCTCCAGATCCGTCAGATTACCAGATGTTGGCGCTTCTTCTCTTCAGTTCAGCGCACTCATTTTGGGTTCAGGTCTGGGGACTGGGATGGTCAATGTAGATGCTTGGTTTTGTGCTCAGTGACCCATTTTTGTTTTGATTTTGATGTTTGTTTTTGGATCACTGTCCTCTTGGAAGATCCAAACATGGACCATTATACGATTTCTATAGCAGAGGTTGTCAGGTTTTGATTTTTTATCTGTTGGTATATGATTGAATCCATGATGCCATGTATCTGAACAAGATGTCCAGGACCTCTGGCAGAAAATTAGGCCCACAGGATTAAAGATAAAGCAGAGTATTTCATTTTACACATGGGGTAGGCCTACTTTTGTATCCCTGTATGTATGAACCAAACCCATATTAAAGGGATACTCCACTTTTTTTGGAAATAGGCTCATTTTACAACTCCCCCAGAGGTAAACTGTTGAGTTTTACCGTTTTTGAATCCATTCAGCCGATCTCCGGTTCTGGCGGTACCACTTTTAGCATAGCTTAGCATACATCATTGAAGTGGACAAGACCATTAGCATTTCTCAAAATAAATTGACCAAAGTGTTTAGATAATTTTCCTATTTAAAACTTGACTCTTCTGTAGTTACATCGTGCACTAAGACCGACGGAAAATGTAAAGTTGCGATTTTCTAGGCTGATGTGGCTAGGAACTATACTCTCATTCCTGCGTAATAATCAAGAAACTTTACTGCCGTACCATGAGTGCAGCAGGCGTAATGATATGACGCAGCGCCTGAAAATAGTCCCCAGCTCAGTAACTTCCAACGTGACCGGGACTAAGTGCCTGCGCCTGCTGCACTCATGGTACGGCAGTGAAGTTTCTTGATTATTACACAGGAATGAGAGTATAGTTCCTAGCCATATCAGCCTAGAAAATCGCAACTTTACATTTTCCGTCGGTCTTAGTGCACGATGTAACTACAGAAGAGTCAAGTTTTAAATAGGAAAAATATCGAAACACTTTGGTCATTTTTTTTTATAGAAATGCTAATGGTCTTGTCCACTTCAATGATGTATGCTAAGCTATGCTAAAAGTGGTACTGCCAGAACCTGTGATCGGCTGAATGGATTCAAAAACGGTAAAACTTAACAGTTTAACTCTGGGGGAGTTGTAAAATGAGCCTATTTCCAAAAAAAGTGGAGTATCCCTTTAAGTGTTTGACTGAACCCGTCCCGTTTGAAGTTCCAGTAATGTCAGTTACTTTTCAAACGTTCTATGGACAGATGATACAAAATAAAAAAAAGAGCTTTTTGGCAGCTTAATATGACCCCTGGTCTGGAGCCTTTAGGTGAGTGTTAACACAATGCCAAGGAGGAAAGACATCAGCAATGATCTTAGAGCAGCAACTGTTGCTGCCATCAATCTGAGAAGGGTTATACAGCCATTTCCAAACAATTTGATGTCCAACATTCTACAGTGAGGAAGATTATTCACAAGTGGAAATCATTCAAGACAGTTGCCAATCTTCGTCTCAGTAAATTCATCCCACGGTCAGACCGTGCAATGCTCAGAAAAATCGCAAAACATTACCAACTGTCCATCACACTGATGGAGGATTGATGATTTGGTCTTGTTTTGCCGCCACAGGACCTGGGCACCTTGCAGTCATTGACAGTGGTGGACGAAGTACACATCACATACCATGTAACTTACTTGAGTTAAAGTAAAGATACTCACTGTAAACTATTCTGCAAGTAAAAGTAGAAGTGCTGCCTTTAAACATTCACTTGAGTAAAAGTACAAAAGTATTTGCCTTCAAATGTACTTAAAGGGATACTGCACTGTTTTTTCATATTAAACTATGTTATTGCCTTAACTATACCTCTCTCGTCTCGGTGCGTGCACTTAATCGCTCTGGCGCGCGAGACACTTTAGCACTTAACTTAGCCCAGTTCATTCATTAGGATCCAACCAGAGAAGCGACCAAACACCTCCACGTTTTCCCTATTTAAATAGTTACATGAGTAGTATAACTCGACCAAGAATGGCAACGCGGTTTGGAACTATTGAGAGCTACACGAATCACGTGACCGCACGGCGGCGAGATCACTGCGGTCGCAACCATAGACTGTAAAAAAGGTTGCAACCGTTCGCAACTCTCATAATTAACGGCTCTGTTTCGCGCTTAGTGGATACCGCCATGGCAAGTTAAAAACAAAGCACGAGCGCCCTGTACTGTGATTGGTGGCTCGTTTGACCTGTTACATTTTTATTCACTTATAAATAAAAAGGAACGACAGATTGTGAAAATGTAGTAGAGTAAAAAGTAAGATATTTAACTTAGAAATGTAGTGGAGTTAAAGTAATGGTCTCCTAAAATTTAAATACTTCAGTAAAGTACAGATATGCAAAAAAGTACAGTAACGAATTACATTTACTTCATCCACCACTGGTCATTGAGTCGACCATGAACTCTGTAATTCTTGACTCAAATATGAGGCCATCTGTAAGCTTGGCCAATATTAGGTCATGCAACAGGACAATAATCCCAAGCACACCAGCAAATCTACAACAGAATGGCTGAAAAAGAAAAGAATTAAGGTGTTGGCCCAGTCAAAGTCCAGACCTCAACCGACTGAAATGTTGTGGCGGGACCTTAAGAGAGCTGTGCATAAACAAATGCCCACAAACCTCAATGAACTGAAGCAACGTTAAGAAGATCAATCCAAAATTCCTCCAGAATGATGTAAGAGACTGATAAATTCATACAGAAAATGATTCCTTCAACTTATTGCTGCTATATATACACTCACCTAAAGGATTATTAGGAACACCATTTTAATACTGTGTTTGACCCCCTTTCGCCTTCAGAACTGGCTTAATTCTACGTGGCATTGATTCAACAAGGTGCTGAAAGCATTCTTTAGAAATGTTGACCCATATTGATAGGATAGCATCTTGCAGTTGATGGAGATTTGTGGGATGCACATCCAGGGCACGAAGCTCCCGTTCCACCACATCCCAAAGATGCTCTATTGGGTTGAGATCTGGTGACTGTGGGGGCCATTTTAGTACAGTGAACTCATTGTCATGTTCAAGAAACCAATTTGAAATGATTCGATGCCCAATTGCCACTAAGGGGCCTAAAGTGTGCCAAGAAAACATCCCCCACACCATTACACCACCACCACCAGCCTGCACAGTGGTAACAAGGCATGATGGATCCATGTTCTCATTCTGTTTACGCCAAATTCTGACTCTACCATCTGAATGTCTCAACAGAAATCGAGACTCATCAGACCAGGCAACATTTTTCCAGTCTTCAACTGTCCAATTTTGGTGAGCTCTTGCAAATTGTAGCCTCTTTTTCCTATTTGTAGTGGAGATGAGTGGTAGCCGGTGGGGTCTTCTGCTGTTGTAGCCCATCCGCCTCAAGGTTGTGCGTGTTGTGGCTTCACAAATGCTTTGCTGCATACCTCGGTTGTAACGAGTGGTTATTTCAGTCAAAGTTGCTCTTCTATCAGCTTGAATCAGTCGGCTCATTCTCCTCTGACCTCTAGCATCAACAAGGCATTTTCGCCCACAGGACTGCCGCATACTGGATGTTTTTCCCTTTTCACACCATTCTTTGTAAACCCTAGAAATAGTTGTGCGTGAAAATCCCAGTAACTGAGCAGATTGTGAAATACTCAGACCGGCCCGTCTGGCACCAACAACCATGCCACGCTCAAAATTGCTTAAATCACCTTTCTTTCCCATTCTGACATTCAGTTTGGAGTTCAGAAGATTGTCTTGACCAGGACCACACCCCTAAATGGATTGAAGCAACTGCAATGCGATTGGTTGATTAGATAATTGCATTAATGAGAAATTGAACAGGTGTTCCTAATAATCCTTTAGGTGAGTGTATATATATACAGTATATGGGCCTATATATATATATATATATATATATATATATATATATATATATATATTAGTCTTGCTTGTTTTAGGGTTTAAACTCAATATGTGAGTTTTTATGTACAAGTGAATCGGCATCTGAAAAATAGTGTGTAACAATATGCAACTTAAAAACAAATTTAGCATTCAGTTCTTTTCAGGCGGTGAGCAAAAAGTGGCTTCTTCAGAAACAGGAAATCTCACATATACGTCAGCCCACAAAGAGCGGATACGTTTAGAACAGAACAGGAAAGATAGAAACAGACACAAAACCAGTGAGTTATGTAAACCTTTCCAAGATGATATTACTATTAGTCAGTCTTTTCCTTGGGAATAGTCCTTCATTTACATTTTCAGCATCATCCGAACCGAGTGAGTATCATATAACTATTTTGAAAATAAAATGTTTTTTTATTTATTATTAGATTTGATATTATGTTGACTTTATAAAACATATAATAGGCCTACCAAGTAAAAAACAAGATTAACTAAAGTAATTTCTGAACGACTTAACAAATCAGGGTGGGTATGTCGTCTTTTTATTCAATTCTTCCCCATTTTGTGGTTCTCTTACGAGAGTATCTCTCGTACTGCGTAATAGCTTACGCTAGGGGAAAACCTCTTTTCCACGAGATATTGAAGCCAAAAATTATCCTTAATTTTTTATTAATGTAAAACGCTTTGCAGCAGCAAGCAGACACAGGCGAGACAGCTCGCGTGCCTATTGGCTGCTCTTGCGGCAAATGCAGCAGCCTATCGAGAGAGACTCTGCGTGACGTAATGACCAATGGGGGCAACTCGCGCCCATATCGTCACGTCCCGCCAGAAAGGGGGTGATCTCACTCTATAAATATGCTCGTTAGGCTGGTACAAGCTGATTTTCATCTCTTCAGCGAAGCACACGCATCGCTGGATCCGGAGTGAGAAGCCGCGCCGTCGAAGCAAGCTTTTCAGCGGGACGAGCTCTGGAGTCGCTGGCCTCGCCACCTTCAACTGCCGTACCTGCTGTGCTTTCCGGCGTTCTATATCCTTTT
Organism: Rhinichthys klamathensis goyatoka; assembly: GCF_029890125.1. Classification (NCBI taxonomy): domain Eukaryota; kingdom Metazoa; phylum Chordata; class Actinopteri; order Cypriniformes; family Leuciscidae; genus Rhinichthys; species Rhinichthys klamathensis. The sequence goes on from NW_026606837.1 coordinate 359,333, forward strand.
ATATCACTTTGTATCCTTACTCTGCTGAGAGTGTTTGCTCGCTTACTTGACGCGACTCACACTTCTCATCACAAAAGAGCTGCGTCTTTTTAAAGATGCCATCCTGTGGCTCGTGCCGCGCCCCACTCAGCGACGGGGACCGTCACGTCATCTGTGTGTCCTGCCTGGGTGAGGATCACGCGGCCATCGCGCTCGCTGACGGCGGATGCCCTCATTGCGAGCTTTTGCCTATGGTGACTCTGAGGACTCGCCTGGCATCATTCTCCGAGCCTTCACCACAGCCCGCCGTGGTGCCGCGCCGCAAGAAGCGCCGCGCCCAGCGCGCTCCCGAGCTCTCTCCAGCCCGCCAAAGCTCGCCGGTTTGCCCGCCAGCTTTGCCGGCTTCGCTGGAGTCGCTCACTGACGGACAACGGCCGCCGCGTCCGTCCACGAGTTCGACGAACCCACCGAGGCGTGTTCTCTTCTGGCATCTGATAGCGAGGATTGGGCGAGCTCCGTGGACCTCCCCTCCGCTAGCGTTTCCCGCCAAACCACTGGTAAGAGAGCCGGCATTGAGACTGAGCTGATTCGTCTGCTCTCTCAGGCCGTGGAAAGCATCGGCCTCGACTGGGAGGCGACCGCGCAACCGCCGCGCAACAGACTGGACGGACGCTTTCTCGGAAATGAATGTCTCATCTGCACCGCCCGCCGCCGCCGCCGCGCCCGAAACCAAAGACCGCGCTCTCGCTCTGCTGGACGCCGCCCCCCTCAGCGCGGGCCCCGGCCGAGGATTGAGATCAAGCCCGAGGCCTCAAAGTCTTCCTAGCCATTCTAGGAAAGCGACGGTGTTCAGATCCCGCTGCGGCCGGATTTCCACCAAAACTTCTCGCTCGGTCAGTTCCAAGCATCGCGACTGTCCCAGTGTATTTCGCAGTGAGCCAGCCGGTGTCTCAGCCCGTTTGCCTGCGCACAAAAGCCGTTTTTACGGCTACCCAGATAAATCTAATAAAGAGTGCATTTTCTGGTGTTACGGCCACGGCCGATGGTGTTATGAGTGTTGTAAGAATGCCCACGCCCCAGTGCCCATTCCCACACCCAGACACAGCCCGCCACGGTGCAGGGCTAGCACAAATAAAATCGACTCAGGTCGAGTGTGCAAACAATGTAGTGAACGCGCCCATGTCACAATGCCCGCTTACACTGCATGCTGCGTGTCCCTTGGTTTCTGTAAAAACGAAACCAACACACATTCAGTCGGCTCTAACCAACAATGTTTTCAGTGTAGTAAATGTGCCCGCAGTCCCGCGCCCATTTTCTCACAGACACGCCGAATCCTACGGGATCTGCCCCGCTCACTTTTTCTGCACAATCTGCCATAGAAAAGCTGAGCGCGGCCAGGCTGCCTGCTGTGATCAGTGCGCCCCCCGCCTCGAACGCTGTAAACACGGTGTTGTGTTCCCAGTATACCAGGGCTCTCGAGCTGCCGTTTTGCCGCGGCCAGAGCCCGGATTTCATTCTGCCTCTAGCTATTCACGCGGATGCATGGTCAAAGCTTCCCGGGGTATCAGAATGGGTGCTGAACACTATAAAGAGAGGCTATTCGCTACAATTCGCTCGACGCCCTCGCCGTTATACGGCGCGTGTCGAAACTACGGTGAAAAACGAAGTGTCTCATCTACTTCGTGCCGAGATAGCGAAACTACTGAGCAAAGGGGCTATAGAACCTTTATCTCAGGCTCAGAGCGAAGGGGGCCTATACAGCTGATATTTTCTGGTACCGAAAAAGGATGGGGGTCTCAGACAGCTGAACAGAGCGCTTGTGAAACGCCAGTTCAGAATGCTTACGACCAGGAAAATCCTCGCGCAAGTGCGCCACGGGGACTGGTTTATGTCAATAGATCTGAAAGACGCCTATTTCCAAATACAAATAGTGTCCCATCACAGGCGATTCTTGAGATTCGCTTTCGAGGGCCAGGCATATCAATACACAGTCCTGCCGTTCGGCCTGTCCCTAGCACCTCGTACATTCACGAAGTGCATGGACGCGGTGCTCGCACCCCTGAGACTTCAGGGCATGCGAGTCCTGAACTACTTGGACGATTGGCTGATTCTAGCTCGATCACGATCGGAGCTCATAGAACACAGGGCCGCATTACTCGAGCACCTCGAGGAGCTGGGCCTCACAGTCAATTGGGCGAAGAGCTCAATGTCTCCCAGTCAGAAAATTTCCTTTCTGGGAACAGTGTTAGACTCGCTATCCATGACGGCACGTCTGTCACCAGAGCGCGGACTAAATATTCAGCGCGTCGCGAAATCCTTCCGCCACGGCTCGATAGTTCCGCTCAAAAGGTTTCAGAAAATGCTGGGGCTGATGGCCTCAGCGGCCTCTGTACTCCAGTTGGGCTTGCTTATGGAAGTAAAATAATGTCAAATGTTTTTGAAATAAAAAGCCTGTTGAATTGCACTACTTGAAAAAAAATAGGCATTGCATTAACCATGCTTGCATTTTTATGCATTGTATTTTTAGGGCTTGCATTTTTATGGGCTGAAATTCAACATGGTTGAATATTTAAGCTGTGAATATTTCAATTAAAAACATTTCAAACACATTTTCATTATTCAAAATTCAATAATCCATATTCACCATTCATATTTCATTTCCAAAATATTCAAACTGTTTAAAAATACAACCAATAATATTCAACAGGCAATTTTCGGTCCATTTTATTTCGCTTTGCAAATTCGCTTCCACAAATTCAGTGGTTCAAATTCGACAGTAAATTCAACATTGACGTCCAGGAACTGCAGGAAAAGCAGAAGATTGCCGAGCATAATCTCCATCTGCTGTTAGTCGACCTCACCATCAGGGGGTGCAAAAGCGCTTGTTGTTGACGAAGACCAGCAAAATTAGAGCAAGTCATTCATTCATAAAACTCATTTACAGCAATGTAAGTTTATTTGTGATTATTATGACGGCTGTTTTTGTTAAATTCGGTGCCTTCACGGTTACTTTTCCTGTGCAGCCTACATGCATATTTCTCTACCGTGAACGAGATCATAATTTTATTCCCCGATGCGGATATACAGATCCAATGTTACATTTTTGAGGTTGACATATATTTCTCTTGGTTGTTTAGTTGCCTTAACTTTATATTGTGGCGATGTGCTGCATGCAGGCTATTATGTTTCCCTCAATACTTCAGGATTCCCCTGCTGGACATATACGCTTAACGTAGCTTAATGGACTAGTGATGTAAAAGTCCAAACTCACAGGCAAGCAGAAGGACTCAGAATAACGCGCACAGCTAAGCGTTTCCCAGTGATAGACTGGCATTAAGTTGGCTTGATGTTGGACATTCGCACATTTAGGGACCGTCTCTAAAGTGTATACGACTTTGGTATACACGTTTCTAACTTCAATAGCATTTGAATAGAACGACTTACAGTCATAAAACCAACTGTAAGTGTTCATGTAGTGTTATGCATAATGCGCACCCTTTGGATTTTGATATTTATTCAAATAAATGTAAGTTTGCGATTGAAGTTAGAAACGTACTTGCCAATGTTGTATGCAACTTTAGAGACGGTCCTAAATGTGCGAATGTCCAATGTCAAGCCAATTTTACATTTAGTCATTTAGCAGACGCTTTTATCCAAAGCGATTACAGTTAAACTAACAATAGGAGGACAACAATATGCAAGTGCTATGATCCCAGTTTAAGCTAATGCAATACACGTAGGCATTTAAGGACTTTATATATATATATATATATATATATAGAGAGAGAGAGAGAGAGAGAGAGAGAGAGAGAATAGAATAGAATAGAAAGTGTTTATTATCTGAGTCCATCTTCTTGCCTGTAGCCTATATAGTAGCCTACAGCCTACATCCCCAATAAGGTGCAAGATTGGTCTTTCATATCACTGTATGTGTTAAGCGTTTTGTCCCAACGGAAAGGGAATCGTCTCCGGTTACTTTCGTAACCTCGGTTCCCTGAAAGGCAGGGAACGAGACATTTACGTCGATGACGTAGTATGGGAACTCCTCCCCTTCTTCACTTCTGCTGAAATCTTATGGGCTAACGCCAGCTGGAGACAGCTGGCCAATTGACACAAAATATGCAAATACTGACACGCCTGCTGGCAGTATAAATTGCATATGCGCATCAATTGCATCAGAATACGACTGAACGCTCGAAAGAACAAGCGACACGGCGTTCGACGTAAATGTCTCGTTCCCTGCCTTTCAGGGAACCGAGGTTACGAAAGTAACCGGAGACGTTCCCTTTCAAGGCGGTCACTTCGACATTTACGTCGATGACGTAGTATGGGAACTGTGTCAAATCCCGCCGTGGAGCAGTGAACCCACCCACTCGAGAATGACAGAACCCTCATCCAATAGCTGTGCTACTAGAAATACGAGCTCCTGATAGGGCGAAGCGAGCCAATAGCGCGCTTTCTAAACCTCATCAAAATTTGCATATCCCAAGCAAATGAATAGAGGGAAGTCTTGCACTGAATCATTCAGGGCAGAACAACACAGAGTAATAGCAAGTATAATACAAGTCAGCAGCAAAGCGGCGACAGTTGCATAAGCACAATACATAAATCAAGCATTCATGCACAACCTGAAGGCTCAGCTCACCGAAAGCACTTGAGACGCAACAGAAGGTACATCCAACTTATAAAATCTGGCGAACGTATTCTGAGAAGACCAGCCAGCAGCAAGACACAAGTCCCTTATAGACATACCTCTGGACCAGGCCCACGAAGAGTCGATCGCCCTCGTCGAATGAGCCTTAATGTTGAGGGGACAGACCACCCCCTGGCAATCATAAGCCAAGGCAATAGCATCCACAATCCAGTGAGCAAGCCTCTGTTTCGAAACTCCACGTCCCTTGTTGCAACCGCCAAAGCATACAAATAGCTGATCCGATTGACGAAAAGCGGCTGAGCGAGTCATATACATCCGTAAAGCCCTGACTGGGCAAACAGCGCTCTGAGCATCAGTATCACGCGAGACTGACAACTCAGAAGACAACGCCGGCAGTAAAACAACCTGCGCTTTGAACGGAGTACTGAGTGACTTCGGAACGTAACCCTGTCTTGGCCGAAGAGTCACATTACAATCTCCCGGTCCAAAACGAATGCAGTCCTCGTGAACCGAGAACGCTTGTAGGTCCCCAACACGTTTCGCTGAAGCAAGAGCGAGAAGCAAAGCAGTTTTCAGGGAAAGCTCCTTGATCGCAATCGAAGCCAGTGGCTCAAACGGTGGAAGAGACAGAGCCCTCAACACTAGGGCTAAATCCCACGGCGGCACAAAAGGCGGCCGTGACGGACATAATCTCCTAGCTCCCCTGAGAAAACTGATCACCAACGCATGTTTACCGATCGACTGTCCTTCGATCGGGGGGTGAAACGCAGAAATAGCAGCCACATACACCTTCAGAGTGGGCGGTAAACTCCCATTATCCATCCTGTGCTGAAGGAAGCGTAGAATATCCGACACGGTGCAATTACCCGGGTCAATGCTGATATCCTGGCACCATTTAGAGAAAACTTCCCATTTCAATTTGTATAAACGCCTAGTGGATGGGGCGCGCGCCTCAGCGATAGTGCTCATCGCTCGAGAGTGCAGAGCGTCCCGCTCATTCAGAGTCCCCGCAGCGGCCACACATGAAGGTTCCACAGCCCGGGGTTGGGGTGCCATACCGTGCCGTTCGCCTGCGATAACAGGTCTCTCCTGAGCGGAATTTCCCATGGGGAGTCCACTAGTAATTCCATCATGTCCGCGAACCAGGGCTGATTCGGCCAGTTCGGGGCTACGAGAATCCCAGACGCTTTCTCCTCCCTGATTTTGCATAACACTGTAGGCAGAATCTTCACCGGAGGAAAGGCGTAAAGTCTGGCTCTCGGCCGGCGCGAAGTCAAGGCGTCGTTCGTCCGTCCCAAGGGGGAACGAGACAGCGAGAAGAACGCCTGGCAGTGCGTGTTCTCGCTCGAGGCGAACAGATCGACTTCCGCCCTGCCGAACCGATCCCAGATCATCTGCACCGATCCCGGGTGAAGCCTCCACTCTCCATGAGGAATCCCATTCCTCGAGAGCATATCCGCTCCGCGATTCAAAACACCGGGCTTTGAGGGCTAAGGATACCGCCATCAATTCCAAGCGGTTTATATGCCACTTTCGCTGCGACTCCGTCCATAAGCCTGAGGCAGTCGCGCCCATGCACACTGCTCCCCAGCCTGAGGTTGATGCATCCGTCAAGACTGCGGTGCGATGCGCCACGGTGCCCATCGGAACCCCTGAACTGAATAACGCTGGGTTTTTCCACGGTACCAAAGTGCGAATGCAGCTGCCGGTGACCGTGATGCGCCTGAGTCCGGACGACCACGCCCCCTGAGGGACTCGGAGCTTCAACCAGATTTGAAGAGGGCGCATATGCAACAGCCCCAGATGACACACTGGGGAGGCTGCCGCCAACAGACCTAACAGCCTCTGAAATTCCTTTTGTGGCACAGACCTGCCCGGTCTGAAACGGTTCCAATGATAATGTCAGAGACTTTATGCGCTCTTGAGAGAGATGGGCTCGCATCGTTATTGAGTTCAAGCACACTCCCAGAAATGTTATGGTCTGACTCGGTGTGAACACGCTTTTCTGTTCGTTTACACGCAGCCCCAGCGAGTCCAGGTGACGAAGTAGTATTTCCACATGACCGATTAGCACCTCTCGCGAGTGGGCTAGAATCAACCAATCGTCCAGATAATTTAGGATGCGCATTCCGCTCGACCTGAGGGGAGAAAGCGCCGCGTCCACACACTTCGAAAAGGTGCGGGGGGCAAGAGCCAATCCGAACGGGAGTACTGAGTACTAATAAGCTGTGCCCTCGAACGCAAACCTCAGAAAGTGCCTGTGGCGCGCTGCTATCTGGATATGAAAGTACGCGTCCTTTAAATCCACTGAAGCGAACCAATCCCCGGGACGAACTTGCGCCAGAATCTGCTTCAACGTTGTCATTTTGAACGCGCGGTTGTGAAGTGCTCGGTTTATGGGTCTCAGGTCCAGGATCGGACGGAGACCCCCCCCTCTCTTGAGTAGCACAAAGTAGCGGCTGTAGAAACCGCTCTCCCTCTCGTTCGGGGGAACCGGTTCTATCGCTCCTTTCTTGAGCAGACTGAGAACTTCCTGTCTCAGAACGGGAACGTTTTGGGGCAAAGTTAATGACGGGATCACGCCGTTGAAACGGGATGGTCTGCGTCTGAACTGAAGCGAATACCCGTGTCGAATTAAGCCCAACACCCACGGTGAAATGCCCGGAATTGATTCCCACGCACCCAGAAAACGACTCAGAGTGCGTGCTCGAACTGCGGTCATAGTCGCCCCCAGTGTAGTGTTTAGACTGGAGCCGCACTCCCGCGAGGCTGATAGCCCTGGTGGGAGTGCGGCTCGCAGTGGGCTGAGTGTAGTGCTGGCGATCTTGTGCCCATGAGATGCCATTATAGTCATCGAGTGTGACCCTGCGCTGTCTCGTGAAAGGGCGGGTGACACAATGTGAGGTGTAAGAGGAAGAAAAAGCTCTTTTTGTGAAGGGATACATGCTTCTATTAATTTTTTGGAGCAAACAACATTCACACATATGCAATCGTCGCTCAACTGAACATGAGGGACACGATGCATAAGAACACGGCGCTTGGAGGCCGGTCCTCCTTCGCGCTCTCTCTTCCTCTTGGCGCTCCGTCAGGAAGAAGGCTTTGACGCGGAGGGGGGCGCGCTGACCTTCCCTCGGCGTGGGCTCCTTCTCTGGCCCTGGCTCTTTCTCCCGGGTCCCGGCCACTGTCTGCCCCGGGAAGCGCGAGCATCCGGCTCGGTGCGAGGCGCCGCCGATTGTCTCACCGAGCTCTGGGGCTGGCTCCGGGTAGCCGATGACGAGCGCGAACGCTGACGAGCCGGGGGCGCTCGACGCGGGATCACGTGGCTCATGGCTTTAGCGCGTTTCTGGGTCTCCGAAAAACGCTCCGTGACAGGCTCCACCGCGTTCCCAAAGAGACCGGCTGGGGTGATGGGAGCATTAAGCAAGGTTTTCCGGTCGGAATCCTTGACATCAGACAGCGTCAGCCACAGGTGTCTGTGGAGGACGACCAGAAAACCCATGGAGCGACCGATGGCTTGTGCTGAGCGTTTGGTGGCCATCAGCGCAAGGTCCGTAGCTGAGCGGAGATCCCGGATGACGTCAGCGTCAACAGAGGCGACGCCATCCAGGGACTTAAGCAACTTCGCCTGGAACACCTGTAGAATAGCCATGGCGTGGAGAGCTGATACTGCCTCTCCTGCCGCTCCGTACGCCTTATCCGCTTGGTGGGCCGTGAACCTGCAGGCTAAACCCTCCCAGGTCCCCTTCAGTCCCGACGTGGGACCTTTCCACGGTTCTGGAGGCCATGAAAGGCGCCCCGTTCGAGCCAATCCAGCTGGTGGACATGAAACACCTGTCGTTCAAAACAGTGTTTCTCATGGCTCTCGCTTCAGTGAAGCGCATAGGGGACTTGCAGGCGCTTTCAGTAAGCGCGTCATGTATGGAGTTTGGGCCTAATGACTCGAAGGTCATTCTCAAAATGAATGTTCGCGCTCGTCTGTTTTCAGACAGACTGAGCAGCTTTTCGTTTTGTCTGGCGGGCGCTCCAAGGGACTTGCCGCCTCAAAACAGAGCCTATCCAGATGGATAGTGGATGCCATTGCGCTCGCTTACACTGCAAAGGGCCTGCAGTGCCCCTTGGGTGTCAGAGCGCACTCCACGAGAGGCATGGCCTCTTCGTGGGCATGGTCTAGCGGGGTTTCCCTGCAAGATATCTGTACGGCCACAGGCTGGGCCTCACCGTCTACATTTATAAAATACTATAACCTGGAGGTACCCGCCTTACAAGCTAAGCTTTTGACGGTCTAAAATTCAGTGCTATCTGCCCCGCTGTACGGCCCAGATGCTGAGTTTACTGCAGCCCCATGAGTGTTGACACACGTATGGCCACCCAGATCAGGCTGAAAGCTTTCACCCTGACTGCACGTTTTATTGTCATATGATAAGCCCCGCTGGGTGCTATTTTATAAGGTATGACGCTTCCAGCCTCTCTTCCTCCACTCTATGTGAGTTTATGGTGATTATGCACTTTATGAGCCCTGGGCTTCGGCCCCTGGGACTTTGGTGTTGGATCCCTGTACGCACAGCGTGTTGCATTGTGTTCCCCTAGCGTAAGCTATTACGCAGTACGAGAGATACTCTCGTAAGAGAACGTACTCGGTTACTAACGTAACCTCGGTTCTCTCTAGAGAGGGAACGAGTACTGCGTATCTTGCCGTGCTTGGAATACGCTCTTGGTTCGCTTCGGCGATGAAAACCAGCTTGTACCAGCCTAACGAGCATATTTATAGAGTGAGACCACGCCCTTTCTGGCGGGACGTGACGATATGGGCGCGAGTTGCCCCCATTGGTCATTACGTCACGCAGAGTCTCTCTCGATAGGCTGCTGCATTTGCCGCAAGAGCAGCCAATAGGCGCGCGAGCTGTCTCGCCTGTGTCTGCTTGCTGCTGCAAAGCGTTTTACATTAATACAAAATTAAGGATAATTTTTGGCTTCAATATCTCGTGGAAAAGAGGTTTTCCCCTAGCGTAAGCTATTACGCAGTACTCGTTCCCTCTCTAGAGAGAACCGAGGTTACGTTAGTAACCGAGTACGTTTTATATGCATTTTAAAACTACGGAATAGTGTGGTTGTACAATATTTAAGATGTTAAAGTATAATATGCTAACATATATAGGGCCTAAAAAGTCTGGCCACAGAGATGCTTTCCAAAATGTCTGATCTGTGGCCATGATGTGCACATGCAACATGAGCTTTCTATTAAGTTTTTTAACTCAATTAAAATATTCTAAGAATTCTTGTGTAAGTCATTGATTTTATACTTTCAGTTTGAATCAGTATGATTTAATGTGTTTTTGACTAAAGAATTTACATATTTCCTGTATGTATACGTGTCTGTCTTGCTGAGCATCCTCTACTGACAAACAATATGCATTACAAGCTGTAATTTTTAGAAAATTGAACTGTATAAATTAAGGTTCTACAAAGTATACCCACGGTGCATTTACTATACTGTGTCTCTCATCTTTACCCAGAAATAAACTGCCTTATCATAAATCTGGACTATGTTAACTGCACATGGAGTGAGCTTGGGCTCAAGTACAATTACAGTTTCAAGAGCAGGTGCGTATGTTGAACAAAAAAATTTGGATGCTAATATATCAGGAATAACAATATCCTTTGATTTCTCTTAGGTTTTTGCATCACGAAATTCTGGATTGTTCTACATATCACAAGATTAACAGTGTTAATGTGGGCTGCGCGTTTCCCTATCCCGAAAAAGGACGTTTTAATTCGTTGAACACATGGCTGTACAGTGACAACGGCAGTTTGGTGACAGAGCAGAACCATTCTCTAAAAGAATATGGTATGAAAAGTTATTCATATTTCTTACAACTTGACAACAACTGTATGGAAATAACTGGTTGATGGATTGATACGTTATACTGTGTTGCTAATCAGTGAAGCTTAACCCTCCGTTCAACCTGTCTCTGGTGGAGAGAAAAGATACTGAACTGTGGCTGTACTGGAATGTCACCAATGATGACAGCTGTATTGAGAGTGAAGTTCGTCACAGGACAGACAACAACTGGAAGGTATAAAATTAGTATTATAAAAAATAAATTCTGATTGGATGAGCTGCATTTGAAGCATGTGCACATTTTATATTTAATACAGTCTTTCATAGCATCTTAATTTATTATGATAAGCTCGTGCAGATATTCAGACAAACAGCAAGATTGGGATTTGATATTGCCTTTATGCAACTATTAAATAAACAAATAAAATGAATAAAAATAAAATATTCACCTTTTCACCTTGTGGTCGTCTGATAACCAGACACAAAACGCGGCACAGTTAACAGCTCTCTCTCTCTCCAGAACACCTCTCCGGGCAGCAGGAGTTCCTTCGTTTTGTCTTTTCCCTCCAAAAAACGGTATGAGTTCCAGGTCAGGGCTCGAATCTCATCATCCTGCGGAGAGTCCAAGTTTTGGAGCGACTGGAGTGAGTCTGTGTACAAGACCAACGACACAGGTACCGACGCAGCACGAACTTATCACATCTTATCTCACTGATCTATATATGCCTACCTACATATATGTTCTTCTTTACATAGATCAGTGGGCGTGACACGACAGATCAATTTTTCATAATAGCAGCCAATCAAAACAGTTCTCTCTGCTTTCGCACAATCGCAACGCACTGCAGCGCACAAGTATCTTGTAATTTTCGTATCTTCTGTTATGCTTTATCGGATTGGATGCTTTTTATGGATTTACATGTTAGAACGTGAGGTATTTGTCATAAAATCCTTCCACAATCACTTTCTTCACTTCGGATGATTGATATACATGTGGATGAGATTTCAGGGTTTATTCATTAAAGACGGAGTCTCTCACCGTTTCCACCTTATGGCAGAGAGTACCAATACCCACACTTGCAGTCATTCCACTCAACAACTTGTCTACTTGCATGACGTATTTCCTGTGTTTGGCCCAAGAAAGTGTTCAAATGGGCATCAAGAACTTGACTACCTGATGGGGCACGTTCACACTTGGCATGTTTGGTTGGATTAAAATGAACCCTGGTGTGTGCAGTTAATTTGAATGAGTGGGAACGTAAAAGACTACATGATAACAAATCTCCTCCTGGTGATGCCATCCCTGCACTGGTAATCACTCTCTCCATCTCTGCCTTAGAAAAAGGTACACTTAATGCTACAAAAGCTTTTGCCATCATCTCTGCTTTCTCCTTGTCTGTCACTGCCTTCTTCCCATTGACCAGTACAGGGTAGTCCCATTCCCTCCTTACGCCACCCATCTAACTTATCATCCCCCATACTTCTCCCACGGGTGTTATTCTAACTATTGAGCTGCATAACTCACTCCAATAATTACTCTCAACCTTGCGTATTGTCTTTTTTTTTTACTAATGCTTGAGTTATTTTATATTGTTACAAATGCTCATAATTATGAGTCCGTCTCAATTGCCTGAAGGCCCTATTCCTACCTCTTACAAATTCTCATAACTCCTTGAATTTTCACACAGTATTGTTTTGGATGTTCTGTAAGTTCTGTCTAGAAATATACGTCATAAAAGCCGACCAATCAGACCCTATGCCTTTAGGTTCGGTATCTTTAAAGGGATAGCTCACTTTGAAATTAATTTTTGGTATGTTTTAGTTTACCTCAAGGGCATCCAAGATGTAGGTGTCTTTGTTTCCGCAGTAGTTTCAATGGGCTCTATGCACGGCGGTATTTCCGGTGAAGGTCTAAGGATGCTGGATTACTTCCGCCGATCGTAGAGTCCAATGCTATACCGAGAATTTATATTGTTTTTTTACTCTATTGCTATACTAAAGAAACGTTAGTCACAAAAACAGACAAAACAGACACCCCTCATTTTGTTTATGCTTCTTTGTTTATTATATTAAATAAACATAACTATATTTAAAATTACATCTAAACGTATTAAAGTTTCGTTTCAAAGACGAGAGGACAGTACATTTTGAAGACTCTGCCATAATCCCGGTTTCCTCGGTTTTCCTCTGCTTTAAATCTCCCCAACCGGAAACGCAAGAGCATCCTTGCATCAAACGCGGAAGTTATGCGTGCATATAGCCCATTTTGATATTTTTAGGTCAAACCGTTCTTGTCTGTCAGTCATATAATCAGGGCCGTATTAAGACAGTGTGGTGCCCCTGGGCACTATACCTCAAAAGGCCCCCTATATTCAAATGTGTCAATTAAAAATGTACATAAATTAATTGACAGCGTTAATTCACGTTTGCCCAAAAATAATAATAAATCTATCAGGTTTCTTACCTCTACAGGCATGAAAAGGGGTCAGGGGTGAAAAAGGTGAGAAGGATATTACCCCTCTAGGGGGGTCCGGGGGCATGCCCCCCCGGAAGAAATTTTTTAAATATTCCATATTTTATAGCATCAATCTGATGCATTTTGAGATGCATTTTTTTTGCCAACCTGGGGAGAGTTGGAGAAACTTAACTTCAGCCATGAGTCAAAAATATTATGGCCTCCGTAGCGTTAGCTAATAATTTCCCACCAGAGCTTTAGCTAGCTGGCTAATGTTGCGTTCTCTCCTGATGTGTTCAACTCAATTCATCAAGCTGTAACTAACGTTAGCAAAGCCTATGTCAACAGAGCTCCTGGGTAACTTAGATATAGCCTACCAGAAAATATTAGGGATGTCCCGATACCATTTCTTCTGAACCGATCCAATCCGATACCAAAAAGTCTGAGTATTGAATTATACCGATCCGATACCAGCGCAGTTAAAAAAAAAAAAAAAAAATCAAGTAGAATTTCTATAACTCTGTGTGTTGAACTGATAATCACTATTTTCTGTTAAACACAATCTACTTAATACAGACAACTTCATTATAAAGAAAAACAACAAATAAAAAAAAATATGATCATAACCTATGACAAAAATTCTATTATATAAACTAGATTAGTGGGTAACTCAGCAGTAAAATTTAGTCTAGAAAAATCACAAGTGCACAATAATTGTATAAAATCGAACATTTAGTGGAAAAAAAAACATTATTTAGTGAGGAACAAATAAGAGACAATAAGTGTAGCACTAAATCTGGTAAAACGTTTTCATGTATTAAGTTTAGCAGAACTGCTCCTTCCTTGATTTTGCGCAAGCAAAGGTGTCAACTACATCCCCAAAGTCCATTTCTTTGTTACCGTCTCCACAGTTAGCTCCGGCTTCGTCAGACTCAGCGCTGCTAGTGATCGCAATTCCCGTGATGTTCTCACAAAAAATCTTTCGATACCTGGAACATTGTGAATTGTAGCTACGTCTAGCGTCGTTGTCTTTCTTTAACTTTCTTTTTGCAAAACCACTCAATTGACGTCTGTCCAGTTTTGATTTTAATTCATTTTTTTGTAGCCGTTAAAAAAATGACACATTTGCACGTATTTGTTGTGGACCAACGCAACTCTGACAGATTGGGGAGGGGGGAGTGATAGTGGTCATGTAATCTTTATTTATTTATAATTTATTATTAAATCATTATTGTTATTATTATTGTTAAATTGGTGTTCATAAACGATTTATTTATGGTCTGTCAAGAATTTCAAGTTAATAATATAACAATTTACGAAAAATATTTTTAATGCTTGACTCATGTGGTGCCCCCCTAGTGGTTGTGAATGGTTGGTGCCCCTGGGCACTGGCCCAAGTGCCCTTATGGATAATCCGGCTCTGCATATAATGCAGGTCTATGGTAACTTCCTCAAAGAGCATGCACAGAGAAGTCCAAATTAAACATGATTTAATGACTCGTAAATGTAAGTACACATTGATGGCCTAAGACACGAAACGAGCAGTTTGTGTGAGAAAACGAACAGTATTTATATCGTTTTTACCTCTTGTAACCACAGCCACGTCCGAGTGAGCTGACGGCGCGGGCGCTTCGGTCTGCGCAAGCGCCAGAAAACGCCGGAAGTGATCTCTCTGAAAAAGTTAAACGTTGTCTGTTGCTATATCGAAATCGTCTTCCATTGCGATTTCCTTTTATATTATCTAAATATGTTTAGATCTTCGCAGTGAAAGGTAACACTTCCGAAATCTCTGTGTAAACAATGAGTGACGTACACACGCGAGAGATCACTTCCGGCGCTTTCCAGCGCTTGCGCAGAGGCAGACCGAAGTGCCCGCGCCCTCAGATCACTTGGACGTGGCTGTGGTTACAAGAGGTAAAAACGATATAAATACTGTTAGTTTTCTCACACAAACCGCTTGTTTCTTGTCTTAGGTCATCAATGTGCACTTACATTTACGAGTCATTAAATCATGTTTAATTTGGACTTCTCTGTGCATGCTCTTTGAGGTGGTGACCATAGACCTGCATTATATGACTGACAGACAAGAACGGTTTGACCTAAAAATATCAAAATTGAAACTACTGCGGAAACAAAGACACCTACATCTTGGATGCCCTTGAGGTAAGCTAAAACATACCAAAAATTAATTTCAAAGTAAACTATCCCTTTAAGTTCGGTGTTAAAAATGCCAATGGGAACGCTAAGCTAACCAGGACTACATGTTTTTTTTTGGTCCTGACAAAACAAACCAAGTGAACCGAACTACAAGTGTGAACACACCCTTTATTTACAGCTTTATTTCCTCATTTTAATGTTCAGTGCTTTAAAGTAAAGTTCTAAATGTCTGTTCAGTAGTCTCTATGTGACAAATGACAAAGAACGGCTTACAAAAGCTTGTTATTATGTGATAAAAAGCGGTTGCAAACGTTTTACAAAATACACATACCCATCTCAGCAACAATAAAATGTGCAGCACTTTGTTTTACTTCCAAATTATATTTAATATATAATTAAATTAACATCTCACGATTTCAGGGCATTTGAATTCATGAACATGATGATTGATGGGAAAGGCATTAGAGATAGTGTGGATTTAGTGTGCATTTTTACCTTCCTAAAGCGTAAACGTATCATAAAATGTTTGCAGAGATTTAGGAAATATGCTAGTTGAAAACAATAATGAAAAGTACAGCAGTGGCATTAATGGCAACTCTTTTCCCAGAGAGTCTGGCTCCCATGTCTGTGACGACACTGGTGCTGTATACAGTGGGAGGCGCAATAATACTCGTCATACTCGCCTGCTTGCTGGTCCAAAGTGAGAGGTTTGAATACATTTTGTCTATTAACTACTTTACATTCATTCATTCATTCATTCATATTTTATTTATTTCATTCTTTTGAAAAAGAAATGAAAAGGAGCAAAAAGAAGATAAACTTATAATATCTGCCCCTTATCAACATAAGTCAAATTACAATTCCAAAAAGGTACGCTTACAACACACGTCTACTTTGCAGCACCAGTATGCAATGTCATAAATCAAATATCACATTTTCCTGCTAAATAGATGCATTATATTTTCCTATTAGTAATGTTTTTACACTCTTCTTAAAAACAAAAAAACGATATAGAAGTTTTAATTTCACTATTTAGATTGTTCCACAGACTGACACCTTGTATTGAGACACATCTTTCCTTTAATTTTGTTCTAAACTCGGGTTTCTGAAAGACTTCAGTTCCTCTTAAATTAAATTCACTAACTCTCTTGATGAATCTATTTTGCAGTTTATCAGGTAATATTTTCAGATGAGCCTTATACATTATTTTTAGAAGACTATATTCTAATAAGTCATTGAATTTTAAAGTTTTTAACTGTATAAATATTGGATTTGTGTGGGCCCTATATTCACTTCCATTTACAACGCGAATGGCACGTTTTTGTAATTTAAAAACAGGTTCTATATAAGTCTTGTTTGCACTTCCCCATGCTTCAATGCAATAGGTCAGATGTGGAACAATCAATGAATTATATAACAAAATTAAGGCACATTTATTAACAGATTCTTTTACTTTATGTAACACAGCTATAATTTGGGATACCCTAGATTTTACATGGTCAATATGGAATTTCCATGTCAACTGTTCATCAATCACAACACCTAAAAACTTAAATTCATGAGTCCTTTCAATCTGTACTCCTTGTACTGACAATGCTGCATCTAAATCCACATTTATACAACTAAAAATCATAAATTTTGTCTTACTGATATTTAAAGACAGTCTATTGGCGTTAAACCATCTAATAATTTTCCCAAACTCATACTCTACAACTTGTAATACCTCATTTATATTTTTGCCAGCATAAAATAAAGTAGTATCATCCGCAAACAAAATACATTTTAGTAACTTAGAAACATTTACTATATCATTCACATAAAGAAGAAAAAGTACTGGACCTAGCATCGACCCCTGGGGTACACCACAATTTATTGAACAATTTCTTGATTTTATGTTATTGATTTCAACAAACTGCTCTCTGTCTTTTAAATAACTTTTGAGCCACTGATGAGCTATACCTCTTATACCATATTTATATAATTTAATCAATAATATTTCATGATCTAGAGTGTCGAACGCTTTTTGCAAGTCCACGAAGACACTTACAGTAACATATTTCTTATCCATAGCATTGGTTATTTCTTCTACCAGTTCCAACATTGCTGTTGCAGTTGAATGATTTGACCGAAATCCATATTGACTATTTGTTAACAATTCGTTTTTATCCAAAAAATGTTTTAATCTATTCACAAATAATTTTTCTAAGATTTTAGATAACTGTGGTAACAGAGATATGGGTCTATAATTCGAAACATCATTTTTATTTCCTTTTTTAAAAATTGGAACCACTTTGGCTATCTTCATACGTTCTGGAAATTTCCCTGTGGTAAATGATAAATTACAAATATAAGTAAAAGGCTCCACAATAACGTCTATAATTTGCTTTATCAGTGACATATTCATATCTATATAATCATTTGACTTTTTATTTGCAAATCCAGACACAATTTTCAAAATTTCACTCTATTGTACCCTCTCAAGAAAAATGCTGTTTACACTATGTGGAATAATACTACCATCAATATTTTCATCTGGGATGTATTGTACTAAATTTGAGCCAATATTTGCAAAATAATTATTAAATTCGTTTGCAATTTCTTCTGTCGCATATTTATCTGAGTTATTCTTGGTTATAAAATCGGGAGTAATAATTTTGGGCCTGCCTTTATGCATGACTGTATTTATTACGCCCCATGTGTTTTTGATATTGCCTTTACTTTTGTCTATCAGATTGGTATAATAATCCTTTTTTTGTCTTCTTATAATTGATACAAGTTTGTTTTTATATTTTTTATATCTGCACTCTGCATCTTCTGTTCTTTTTTTAAAAAACATTCTATACAGATAATTTTTTTTTACAAGCATTTTTCAACCCATTTGTCATCCAAGGGTTATCAAATGATTTCTTCGCAGTTTGAACACAAATTTTGATTTGTTTACAATTTTGATCATATAAATTAATTAGTGTCGTCATGAAAGCATTATAAGCATTATTTAAGTCATTCGTATATACTTGATCCCAATTTTGCCTCTTAAGATCTTCTTTAAGATCCTCAATAGCTTTACTAGACTTGTCCCTTATGACAAAGAGAGAGTTATCTTGCGTGGTCTTAATACAGAAATTGTCATAAAATGTAAATACAGGGAGATGATCACTCACATCTATTGTAAAAATACCATTTATAATTTCGCCGTGTATATTTGTATATATATTATCAATAATCGTAGCACTATGAGTTGTGATTCTAGTTGGTTTGGTTATCATTGGGCATAAACCTACAGTTTCCATATAATTCCTAAAATCATTAGTTGCTATTTTGCTACCCAAATCTATATTGAAATCACCACATACAATTACTGATTTATTCTTTACATCGTCAAACAATTCTATTATTTTTTTTGTAAACAAATCAATAGCAGGCCCAGGTGGTCTATAAACACAAGTAATTAACACATTTTTTCCTTTGTCATTTATAATTTCTATCGTTAATGCTTCCATCAAATCAGTCACAGCTATGGTTTTATGCTCAACAACTTTACATTTCAATTTAGCATCAACATAGAGGGCAACACCTCCTCCACCTTTCCCCATCCTGTTTACATAAAACATGTTGTAACCATTGATCTGTACACTGTCAACTTGCATTTCCTTCAACCAGGTTTCTGTTACAGCAATCACTTTAAATGTCCGTTTTAAATCGCTAAGAAAGTTGTTAATCTTTGATAATTTACATTTCAAACTTTGGCTATTAAAGTGTATGATGGAAAATGCGTCATCGGAAAACCTTTGTGTAGTCCCATTGAACTCTTGTGTTGTAAAGTAGTGACATTCCCCAGGTGCTAGTATATTATGTGCAAAGACAGTTTCCATATCAAATATTTTATCACTGTTCATGTCAACATTTGGGACCATGATAGAAAAAATGAGTGCTTTGGATGTCGAATAGACATTCTAATAAACCATACATGCCCAGTCCAACAACAAAATTAATCCATTGATCTGACCACAATTCCCATTTTGACAAGATTATATTCATTCCCACAGGGTTCAACATCGGCATATCTTGAGATGTATCAAAAATGCAAAAAGGAATATATCCCATTATTTAAATTGTTCTAGATCCATCAAATCTCTTAACATCACAACTTTAGCTTGTTCCGGATTTGACCCATTAAGTTGAATGAATACCTTACAATTCCTTGTCCATGTCGCCTTGATTTTACCAATTTTCCGCATGGAGCGGGCTTCTCTTGCAATATTTGCCGTTTTCTGCGTTAAATGCTCATTCAAATACACCGCTCATTCATTTTAAACATTTTAGTTTAATAATTTTCCACAATAAAAGTCCATAAGTGTTTTATTTACTCTAAACTAATGTTTAATGTTCCTTAGATTAAGAATAATTTTAATACCAGTGGTACCAAATGCAGGACGAAATGTAAGCCAATACCTTGCATCCCTTTTTGACAATTATGATGGCAATATAGAGGTAAGCAGTTTTTTGTTTTTTAGTCATGTACCCTGAATTAGTTTTTTAATTCATAGAGGGGAATGTGAAAATATATCATCTTTTTTTTCACACAGAAATGGCTGTCCATGCCTAAAGATCTGGAGAACGGCTTCAAACCCAATTTCACAGAGCGTGCCTGTCCTGTGCGCGAGTACAGAATGGTGTCCCAGTCCAGCAGTGACAGTGAAAGCATCCTCTCAAACCCAACAGACCTGTCGTCAGATTACCAATCCATGCATAGCTATTCATCAGCCTCCACCATACCTGGACCTGCTGAAGCCCTACCAACCCAGGACCCATCTCAAGTGGATAACCCAGTATCTGTCTTAATCTGACTGAGGCAATTCAGTTTAAGAGTTTAGAAAAAATGTTATGAAATTAGGCAAGGCAAGGCAAGGCAAGTTTATTTATATAGCACATTTCATACACAATGGTAATTCAAAGTGCTTTACATAAAGAAATAGGAATAATTAAAACAGTTAAGAATAAAGAGATTAAAATAATCAAAAGAAATAAGAATAATTTTAACAGTTTAGAATAAAAAATAAAATACAGTACAAACAGTCGGACACAGTGGCACAGTGCTCATTCAGTAAATGCATAGCTAAACAGTAGTGTCTTGAGTCTGGATTTGAATGTAACTACTGTAGGAGCACATCTGATCTCTTCTGGAAGCTGCTTCCAGCTGCTGCTGCATAGTAGCTAAAAGCAGACTCTCCTTGCTTAGAGTGAACCCTTCGTATTTCTAGCTGATGTGATCCTAATGATCTGAGTGATCTGTTGGGTTTACATTCAGTGAGCATATCTGCAATGTATTTAGGTCCTAGGCCATTAAATGATTTATATACCAGTAATAATACTTTAAAATCAATCCTAAATGTAACTGGGAGCCCGTGTAAAGACCTGAGGACTGGTGTGATGTGTTCATATTTTCTGGTTCTGCTCAGAATCCTGGCAGCAGCGTTCTGTATGAGCTGCAACTGTCTTATGGTCTTTTTAGGAAGGCCAGTGAGGAGTCCATTCCAATAATCCACCCTGCTGGTGATGAAAGCATGCACAAGTTTCTCTAAGTCTTGACTGGAAACAAAGCATCTAATTCTTGCAATATTTTTCAGATGATAGTATGCTGATTTAGTTATTGCTTTGACATGACTACTGAAACTAAGGTCTGATTCTAGAGACACACCCAGATTCCTCACTTGATTTTTAGTGGTTAGACCCCTAGCGTCAAGGTATGCATTCACCTTGAGAACTTCATCTTTGTTGCCAAACGCAATGACTTCAGTTTTGTCTTTGTTTAACTGAAGAAAGTTTTGGCACATCCAATTGTTTACTTCATCAATGCATTGGCACAGGGAGTCAATGGGGCTGTAGTCGTTAGGCGATAGGGCTAAGTAGATCTGTGTGTCGTCTGCATAGCTGTGGTAAGAGATTCGGTTCTTTCTCATTATTTGGCTCATTGGGAGCATATATAGGTTGAATAGGAGTGGTGCAAGAATTGAGCCTTGAGGGACTCCGCAAGTCATGGATGTCCACTCAGACTTATGGTCTCCTATACTCACATAATAACCTCTCCCTTCTAAGTATGACCTGAACCATTTTAGAACTATCCCAGAAAGCCCGACCCAGTTTTCCAACCTGTCAAGAAGTATGTCGTGA
Source organism: Rhinichthys klamathensis goyatoka (assembly GCF_029890125.1). Taxonomy (NCBI): domain Eukaryota; kingdom Metazoa; phylum Chordata; class Actinopteri; order Cypriniformes; family Leuciscidae; genus Rhinichthys; species Rhinichthys klamathensis. Next base: position 380,588 of record NW_026606837.1, read on the forward strand.
TCAACCGTGTCAAATGCAGCACTGAGGTCGAGTAGTACCAGCACTGATAATTTGCCTGTATCAGTATTTAAGCGAATATCGTTTATTATCTTTATGAGAGCTGTCTCTGTGCTGTGATGCGATCTGAAACCAGATTGAAAATTGTCAAAGTATCCATTAGAGCTTAAGAATTTGTTCAGCTGATTGAAGACAACTTTTTCAATGATCTTGCCTATGAAAGGAAGATTTGAGATCGGTCTATAGTTGCTTAATATAGTCTTATCCAGATTGCTCTTTTTCAGGAGGGGCTTGACAACTGCAGTTTTCAGGGAGTTTGGAAAATTCCCAGAGATAAGTGAGGCATTTACCACTTCTAGGAGATCTGCTTCTAAACAGTTTAACACACTTTTGAAAAAAGATGTGGGAAGTGTGTCAAGGGCGCAGGTTGATGTTTTAAGGTGCTGTACGGTTTCTTCTAAAATTTTGCCATCAATTTCTTCAAAATCAGACATAGTAGCTGCTTTCTCAGGTTGTGGTCTGATCTGTCTGACCCCAGTGCAACTCAATGATGTGCTGATCACCTTTCTGATATTATTGATTTTCTCAGAGAAGAACGAAGCAAACTCACTGCACTTGCTGTCTGAGAGCATTTCACTGGGAATCTGGCTTGGGGGGTTTGTCAGTCTCTCTACAGTAGCAAAAAGAGTGCGTGTTTAAGTTGCTGTTTATAATATTCGAGAAGAAAGTCTGTCTAGCTTTGCCTAGTTCCATATTGAAAGCATGGATGGTGTCTTTGTAGATGTTATAATGGACTACAAGTTTTGTCTTCCGCCACATGCGCTCTGTTTTTCTGCATTGTCTTTTCATATTTTGCACTGCTGTTGAGTTTCTCCAAGGTGCTTTTTGTCTACCACTATTCTTCCTGACTTTCACAGGAGCAATATCATCAATTACACTTTTAACTTTTGAGTTAAAAGAATCAAGGAGAAAATCAACAGAGTCAGCAGATAAGCTTGGTGTTGAAGATATAGCCTTCATAAATAGTACACTAGTGTTCTCATTTATGCATCTCTTCTTGACAGACACAGATCTAGCTTCAATGGCAGGAGAGATCAATATATCAAAGAAAATACAGAAATAATCAGACAGTGCTACATCCTTAATAACAATCGATGAAATGTTTAGACCCTTACTGATAAGTAAATCCAGAGTGTGTCCACGAGTGTGTGTCGGTCCGTGTACATGCTGAATCAAGTCAAAAGTTTTTAAAACAGTTTTGATTTCTTTTGCCATATTGGTTTCTGTATTATCTATGTGGATGTTAAAATCTCCAGCAATAGCAAAACAGTCAAACTCTGAGGAAATTGTTGATAACAGTTCTGTAAAGTCCTCAGCAAAGGCTGAAGAGTATTTTGGAGGCCTGTAAAGAATAATAAGTAAAATGCGTGGAACGCCTTTTAACACAATACCCAGATATTCGAAAGACGGGTAATTACCAAATGATATTTGCTTACATTGATAGACATCCTTAAAAAGAGCAGCTACTCCACCTCTCCTTACAGCTCTGCAGACACTCATAAAAGTAAAGTTAGGAGGAGATGTTTCATTGAGGACTGTTGCACTGCAGCTGTCTTTTAGTATTTTGTAAAATTAGTATTTTGATTGATGAAAAGCAGGACATTTACAGGTGAAAATGTGTTTTTTCAGGTTAAATAATGATAAAATCCAGTTTTGGTATTTTTCACACATTTTGTTTTTAAAATGCAGTTAGAGTGTCACGATTTGGTTATGTTTCATGTCTGTCATGTGATCCCCTGTTCAAGTCATGTGACCCTGCCAAGTGTTCCCTTGTCTGATGTGTCATGTTGTCATTGGTTCATTGTTCACAGCATAGACTGGTTCACAGGTGTCCCTTGTCTTGTCATTAGTCGTGTATGTATTTAAGCCCTCATGTTTGTCATGTGTCTTGGTCAAGTTTTATGTAAAGTGTTTCACTGTAACCATGGTTGGGAAGTGTCATGTTCATGTTTTTGAGTTCATGCCACGCCATGCTTTTGTTTTAGGTTTGATCTTGTTATGTATTAAATAAACTGCACTTGGGTTCTCTCTACATCTTGCCTTCAGTGGTTACACAAAGAAAACTTGACCAAGACACATGGCAAACATGAGGGCTTAAAAACACAAGACTAATGAAAAGACAAGAGACACCTGTGAACAATGAAACAATGACAACATGACACATCAGACAAGGGAACACATGGCTGGATCACATGACTTAAACAGGGGATCACATGAAACAGGAACAGGAAACGTAACCAAATTGTGACACAGTAAAGTTACATATCCAAACAAGGAATGATAATTTAAATGCTTGAATATTTTTATTTATTATGTTCTTTTGTTTAAGCAGGATAATGTAGTGTTTGCAATTGAAATTGCATTCTTTTTTTTTTTTTATAAAGATGGCGTTTGTTTTCTGTTCAGTTTGGGTAGCTCCGTCCATTATAGTAGTCATGTAACCACTTTTCATGTTTTTTGCCCTTGTTTTTATTAATTTGTGTGGAATTATTTTTCTCAACATGTTATGTTCACTGTTTTCAACATGAAATTTCTGTAGTTATTGGAAGGAAGCATACTAACAGATTTATTTAATGTCCGATAACATTTTTGTTAAAGCAAGAGCTTTGTATCATGTGTCTGATAAGAGATATATTTGGCAGAAAGTAAATTCTAGAGTATGATATGTGTACTGGTGGGAAAAGCCCTTCAGCTTCCAAACCATGATTAGAGTGCGTAATAGTTATTGTGATTCATGCTGCTGCCAATTGGCAATGTAGTTGCAGTTACATTTCAACTAGAGTTTAATTTTAACTAGACAAGTTGCTCTGGGATTTTACTTTTCAATTATTCTACTTTTCTTTATGCATTTATGCATTTAAAATCTTAAAATTAAACAATGTTGGTATGTTGCTTAAATGTATATTGGCATATTGATCATCAGTAGTACAAGTTTTTGGGATATTTGCACACAGATATTATGCTTAAAGAATTTAATGCTAATCATTGCACAAAACAGCTAAACTATCACAATGTCTGTAATGATTATTTACACATTTGGATTAAATTATTCTTTTTATTTAATTTTTCACAGTCAATTCTGATGTTCGAGCTGATGATGAAGTGGGATGCTTATGCTTATTACTGCAAGAACATAAAATACAATTCATATTCATATTTATGAAACAAAAGGTACTTTTAGGTACTTGGCTAAAACTTAATGTGATGCTGCACTAAAGAATCATTAGACAGGTCTTAGCAACATGAACATTTTAAATGATTAGAAACTACCCCAAAATAAATAAAACTACCCAAAAACATACTATCCATAAATAGCATGCATTTTTTTTCTACAACATAATTTCTAAGTATAAATGTACATAAATCATGGTTTGTCACATAACATGATAATAGTTTTGTTAGTTTAAAGCTGCTGTCCGTAACTTTTTTCAAGTTAAAAATAATCCAAAATAATTATTTAAAAAAAAACATATTCAGCCAGTGTTCAAAACTATCTGGTTGCCGTAGCTCGATTCAAAACGGTTAGCTTGTAATAATGATTTTATTTCCAGTGGTACTGGTGGGTTTCCGCGGGAAATTCGAGCATGTCTTTGCGTCATTACGTCACATTCGTACACATAAAGGAGTTTCGGCTAGCTATACTGCGCGTGAGGATGTTGACGTTGGGGAGAGTAGAGATGCCTTTTCTCGCAGCACTTTACATAATTGAACTTATGGCGGATCCAGGAAGATCCAAACGACAATCATCAGTGTCAACTGGAGATTCACCCGTTATAAAACCCAAAAGACTTCGTACTTCGGATTTAAAGTGGCTAGAGAAAGACAGCAACCGTCTCATGTGAACACAAGGAACATAGGCAGGGCGTTTGGTGCGTGAACTCCGTGTTTTGAAGGGGTTCAAAACGGAAGAAGAGACGCTTTTTTCTGCTGGACAAGTAAGACATTTCAATAGTTCAATCGTGTAACAGTACCAAAATTGTTTGCTTAATTCACACAGTTATGGAGTTTCCTTTGTTGTGCCTTTCTCGTTTAGCTATTATGGAGAATATGAATTCTGAACTACAGGTAACCATAAAACACATTAAATGTAGTCACGCAAAGCTGATGTTGTTAACATTAACAATTTGAGAACAAAGTATAATTTGCACGGTTCGACATCATGAGCGATCGTTAGATTTAATCAGCGCGATTTACTGCAGTGCAATCAATGCATTTTCCCCGTAGTTGATCTGAACAAAAGTTAATGTTACTTACTTGTTCAGATGACATTTTCCGGTGAAAATTCTTATGTTGGTCATCCTGTACTTCCAAAAAGTAGAATGTGTGATTCTGAATGCCAGTAACGTTATCCACACCGGCGCTGTGACCGACAGCCGCGACGCGCACTCTCCTCACAACATTGTGTTCATCCGCGCTGTTTCATGCCGATGTACAACTCACGTAAAATTAATAATTCCGCGAATGACTGCAATTGCAGACTTCAAACAGAGATGGCGACAAAGAGGAAAAGCTACGGACTGCAGCTTTAAAAAACTAGATACAAAACAGATTTGCATTTATGCAAGCTGGTCTTCATATTGTTTTCTGAAGCAGTCTCCAGCAGGGAAGAAATCCCAGCATCTCTCTTGGTACATCTTCCACACATATGATTCCTGTCAAACACACACACATATCCTATATGTTTGAAACACACTTCATTATTGTTATGATGAGGTGTGAACATTGTGACATGTCTCACCTGCCCAGTGTGCTCCGTTTCATCCTTGTTGATTAAGTACATCAGGAAGAACCTAGTGAAGAGAGAAACATTAGTTCTGTTTGTCTGGTGATGGAGAGATTGTATAACATCAGAAAGGTGCCATAAAACTGAATCACTCACAAATAATTGGCCAGGTTGTGTTCTTCAAGCGTATGAGTCTCAAAGCCATGTGGAGTTGTATCAAAATAATCACTCCCAATACCACATATAAAGCATTTGGTCTGAAGAAGCAAAGCAATATGTAAAGTCAGACAGACAGCTAAGTATATAAATACTTAATATGTATTTTTTTTTTATTGGACAGTAATGATCTCAGTACCTCCATATCTTCTTTTACTTGCTCTTGCTGGTCTCTCAGCTCCCCAAAAGCATCAATAATCAGACCTGTGCAGACAAACGTGCATTGGCATACAAACGTGCATTGGCATAGCCAGCCATAAATCTCCAAAACGTAAGATTTAATGTGGTATAATTGCTAGGATGTTACACGTGTTGAAAAGCAAGACAAGTCTTACCTTGAATGATGGCCAGCAGGATGACGATGACAAAAAAGAAAAAAGTGATGTCGAAGACCACCCGATAGAGTTCATACTCATCCCCTGCTGGGTCCTCAATCTCGTCTCCTATACCTCCACCTGCCCGCACACCCACGTACATGTGGAACAGATAACACTGCCAAGAGAAAGAGAGAGATTTGGGGATTATACAGCATGTGTTTGGTTAGTGAAGAATTGGAGAAAAAAGTGAACAACCCATAACAAATGGTTATCATTTTTTTTAAGAACTACATTATTGGAGAAAGAGAATAAAGGTCAATTTGATACCAGTAATTCTGTATAATGAAGTGACCAACCGTCATCATGTCGTCACACTTCATGTCCGGCTCATCCTCGTCCTCGCTCTTATTGTAGAACTTCCTGAAGAAGTTGAAGGCCACCACAGTGTAAAGGTACACAACCACAGCCAGCAAACCCACAGTCATCATCAGCTAAAAACAATCCAACAGAGTCAACCGGTGCATCAGTACTGATTTCCAGAACCACTTTTGTTTTGTTGTACTGACTGTACCTGTTTGCCATTGTGTGTGACGGAGGAAAGAATTGTACGCAGGGTCTTGACACCCATTGCAATGTCCAAAAGGTGACAAGCAAAGAAGAAATTGTTGTAATGTCCCAGAAGTGACATCACTGTGTACCACACCAGGTAGAGGAAAGTCTAAAAATAAAGAACACGTTAGTGCACATTACATGAACTTTGCAATCAATCAATAAAATAAAATTTAGTAACTCACAAAAAAGACTTACATTGTCTGTGAACACAACTCCAAACTTCCAGATCTTATACTTGATGTCAATGGCAGTGAGCCTAAAAAATAATATGGAAAGAAAATCTAAAACTCTGCCTTGACCAATGGTTTTAGGGCAGGATGATCTGATTATGAAAAATCTATATTTTTGAAATTCTGTTTGGTGCCACTAGTGGCAATTAATAACACATAACCTAAATGTAATGTCTTAGACAAAATGTCACAAATGTATATGCCAGTAGTGATGTATTTTTAATACCATGCAAGCATGGAGTTGTCTGGCTCTTCGTGTTTCTTGTCTGTCTGTTGTTTGCTGACATCCAGCGATGCCAGATCCATGCCCAGCAGCTCTGCGATTCGCTCACGTCCATAAATATCTCCGTATTTATCCAAAACCTTACAAAATAATCAAGAATCATAAAGCTTTGTAAATGCACTCATTTTAAACCAAAATACCAACTAACAGGAAGAATATTGGTTTACCTTTCGCTTAACAAATTTGTCCCAGTAGTTGGTGGGAAAGGAGCTAAAACAATGATAAAGAGTATTAGTTTAAAAAAAAAAATTATTATTAAAGGACCACAACTGGCTAGGTCTGCTAATGAACACTTATTAGAACACTTATCCTAGCGCATTATGGAAACATTAATTAGGGACCACATACCAGATGTACAAAACAACTTTGAGCTCAAAACATAATCTAGGTTAACTTTCGGTTTAGTCTACATGTCCGTTTTCAGATATATCTTGTAAGAAACAGCTCCATAATAATCAAGATGTCTCCATAATAATCAAGATGTCTCCACACTTACGGTGTATTTAGCACCAATCTGTCCCACTGGCCTTTGATGTCATCATCCTCTGGCTGTTCAGTGATGTAAAGACCATCAAACTCCAGCTTTCTCGCCAGCTCTTTCTCTCTCCTAAAAATTACCAGTGGAATCTAACAGACCATGACATCATGATCACTTATTGATAGCACAAATAAATAGGAATATTCGTGTACATATTGAAGATCAGAATTAAATAAAAACCAACTTGAATCTAAACTGATAATCATATAAGTTCAGGCATTAAAATATGAAACTAGTGGTTAAAACCTTAAGGCAGTTGTATCCAATGATGGTTATGAAAGCAATGACGGTGTGCAGAATGGACAGGCCGGACATAGTGGGCTGCATGTATCCGGTACTCTCTTCCAGAAAATAATAGACAGGACCTTCCTCAACATCATCATCGCCTCCATCCTCTCTGCCAGAGCCATCAAAGTCCTCCCCCGAACCTTCAAACAGCCCAGAGCCTTCAAACATGCCTGAGCCTTCAAACTCATCAGTATTGCGAGGAGTATCAGATACCTGGAGAAATAAAAAGATGGAGCCTTAAAAATAAAAACTAGATTTGATTTGTATATCTCCTGTATGCGTACGCAAAATTATTGTGAGGCATGCCATTTTAAAAGGAATTTAAAATGGTCATGAATATTTGAAATCCAAATGGACCAAAAATGAAAATGGGAAAACAGTGTAAAAATCTAAAATAAGTTTACAACCTTGTAGAAGAGAAGAATGAAGTTCAAGGCGAAGGAGATAAACAAAGCCAGGAAACGAAGGTTGTAGAAGTTACGGGACAAACAGTTCTGTAGATGAACAAAGGACATATAGTTTTTTAATGTATTACCGGTACTAGCAAATAGTACGAAGGCCTTTACAAGGAAATGGCTCAATGAGGATCCCCCATCTGAAATTTTAAATGATGTGTACGATATGGAAACTCTGACCTTTTCGTTAAGACAACATACTAATAGAATTTCATCATATTGGGGGAAATGGTTAAAAAGATTACATCGGTTAACTAAGTGTTTTTTTTCCCATGCCATGAATATATGAGATAGAAGACTGTGTCGGATGTGTAATCCTTTACACAACTTTGTACTGCAGAATTTTATCAAAATCTAAATACTAATATAAGTTATATATTATGACCAGACCAGAGTATGTCTAAGTATGTGTGTATGTGCTTGCGTATACACATGTGTTTCTTATGCAAGGATGAGTATGAACATTTGTATTGTAGGTGTGTATGTTGTTGTTTTTATTTGCCTTGTTCTTTGGATTATGTTTCTATTTTTCTGTATTAGTTTGGGAAAAATAATATTATATTTTGTCCTACCATGAATTTATTTCTTTGAACATCCAGCTCGTTCCAGAGCTCAAATCCTGCTCCTTTGGCTGATTTCTTCTCCTTCTTTGCTTTAGTGGCTTTCTTAGGTTTTGGTTCTTCTGGTGTTGTGTCAGGCTTGACCTCTGCTTCTTTCTCTGCCTTCTCTCTATTCTCAGTGCTGTTACACATGGAAGATGGTCATTAAAATTCTAAATACATCTAAAATACCATAAAGAACCAAACACAAACACTAAAATGTCTTGTTTTCCCTTCATTGTGGAGTCACTCACTCTGCTTTCTCAGGTTCAGGAGGATGTTCTTCGATAGCAGGAGGTTGCTCAGGTCCTGCTTCTTCTGATTTCTGCAGCATAAATAAACGAGGATCAACACCACCAATTAGAACACTGGTGAAGAAACAAGAGGAAATCAGCCAAATGAAAACCCACATACCATTTTCCTCTTCATTAATGGAGTGCCCTCTGGAGTTGGTGGTTCCACGGGGGTCGTGTCACCCATATCTCCAAGTCCACCAGGTGTATCGATACCAGGAATCTTCCCACCATCTTTTTCCTGGGTGTCCTCATCCTCTTCCTCTCCCCCTCCTGCTTCCATTGAGTCTGTTATCCCACCAGTATCCTGCTCCTCTCGACCCCTTGGTTCTCCAGGAAGGTCTCCGTGCACCTCATCCTGAGTAGGATCCGGCATGCTTGCCAGTAACTCGGTCACAGTGATGTTCTTAGCCCCTTCAACTAAACCGCCTCCAAAAAGTGTATGCCAGATGAGCAGGAAGAAACCTTTACACACACTGTAAATGAAATGGAGGATGCCCATGAGGATTGTCCACAGGAAGGTAACAAGTCCTACCACAATTTCCTTGATGGTCATCTTTCTGAGCCTACGGTACTGTCTGCGAATATTCCTAAAGGTGAACATGCCCAGGAAATTCATGACGCTTTGGATGAAATCGGCAAAGGCAGAGCTTGATTCTGGCTGGCCCTCCTCACCACCACCCTCTTCATCACCGCCGCCTCCTCCATCTCCTCCTTCAGGTTCCTCCCCATCATCCTCTTCTCTCTCCTCCTCATCCTGCTCTGAAATCTGTGAAGCAATATTCATCTCGAAGATGGTGTCCTCACAGAAGTTAACAAAAAGCTCCATCTTCTCCGATTCGCCACCCTCGTTGACCACATCAAATATGAACTGCCGCTTGGATTCTTTGACTTGAGGCATCTCCCACTGTTTACGATTCACCTCACTGATCTCGAAGTAGATTCTCTCAATCTTCCTGCTGGCGCCCATTATCTCAATGCGACCCAAGAATGGGCGGAAATAGTTCAGAACGCTCTCAGCTTGTTCGAGGAAGTTCTGCAACCTGGTATCATGAGGAACGTGTTCAGAGAGGTTAGTTAGCAGCACCGCTATGTTAAATCCGATATCTTTTGCTGGCTCTTGGAACCGATTGGCAAACTCCTCATAATGAATCATCTCATTCTCATCTGCCTCAGAGCAGGACAATAGAAACTGGATCTCTGAAGGTGTGTACTGTTTCTGGCTGTCCATGGCTTTCTGGAAGTCCTTCTTGGATATCAAACCTCTGGGGTCTGTCACATAGTCGCGAAATGCGTCAGATGCAACAATGTCCTTTAGCTTGAGGAACATGTCGAAGAATTTAAGGATCATTTCTACATTACTGGAGGATTCCACTAGCATGTCCACCATTTGCCGAGCAATGGTGCCATTTACAACATTACCTGTCAAATACAGAGCCATACAGTGTAATCAAATCTAGACTGAATAATGTGAAATTAATGAATATAAATGCAAGATTGTCTTCATACCCTCCAACAAAGACAATAGCATGACCACCATATCTTTCTGAAGGTCCAACAATTCCTTCAGGAGACCAATCTGACTGGAATCCTAGAAGAAAACAGAATTGACATACTAGCTGCACAATAACATATAATAGATGCTGATACCTTAACTATGATAAATATATAATCTAAATGAACAAATTTGATAAAAATGTCTATTTTGTAAACTAAAGGAACATATAAAATGTAACATTTTTGAATGTTTTAAATAAAATAAAAAACAACAACAAATGTAAACAATTCTTAAATGGAAAAAACACTGTTTTAGACATAAGGTCTTCAGTATTTGTAAGGGTTTAACTTGGTTAACTTTAAGGGTATGTTTAAAAAAATAACTACAGTAGCATCTTTATAAGAAACTTTACCTTATCAGATTGGCTGAGGATAATGTAAAATTCTGCAACATTTAAATGCAGGTTATTGCATGCAGTAACAATAACAGGGGTTAATAATTATTAGAAACAGAAACACTCTATACATACAAGAGATCATGAAAATCATAAAAACAAAAATCAATCAGCACACTAAAGGTAGAATTATAGAAAGGGCAAAACACTTTTTTAATAAAAAATCATGTAAAGCTGAAAACACATGGTTCTTTTGGGTAATGTTAACTGCCTTCCATCCATTTTCTCAGGCTGTTTGACCCACTTTTTTGCATTCTTTAGATTTTTATTTCTAACAGAAATCTTAAGTAAATTTATCATGTTAAATGAAAAAAACAAAACAAACTATATTTTGTGTCTAAAAAATGTTAAATACTTAAGCTAAAATATACAGGAATAAAAAGGAAATTTTTTGGGAATACTTCCAAATTTATATTCTTGGGTTCAAACAACCTGGATTTGGGAATCTGGAACATGAAGGGGGAAAACTCAAATACAATCACTTCAATAGATAAATAGAGTGATACATACTCTTCCCTGTATACGGCGTGTGAAAAACAGTTTAATTAATCAGTAAAGCATTGAGAGCAAAAACAGCATTACATTCCAACACACTATTTGTTTAAAATTGAAAAAGGAATGTAACATGTTCTTAACATTAGCATGTAATATAATCATTAAGAACAGTTCTACATGAGCAACTACTATAGTTTAATTTTCATGCATTTTCTATTAGCCACTAAAAATAAATGAGCCCTTTTAGTAGAAATTAAATATATTTGCAACTGGTAAAAGTGTGCATATCCACTGACAAGACAGGGAAACTGTGCACTATGGTTTTATGCTCCATACAAGATGCTGTTTTATTTATTTATTAGGATCCCCATTAGCTGATGCAACAAGAACTTTATACTCTACAAAAACTACTCGTATATCAAGTTGAGAAATTACACTAAGCCAACTTCAAGTACATGAAAGTTTCAGCTATGTGATCTAATGCATTCAGAGAGAATGAACAAACAAAATGTTTACATAACAGACAAATCAAATTTAGATTGGTTACCTGAGCCAGTTTCATCATCATATGGGCAAAGACATGCAGAAAGCCCACCACAGCATCCCACAGGCGACTGTGGGCCAGGGACTGCTGGTTGCCAGTGCAGGGACCCTGAAACAGAAGGATAACCTCAATATATGGCAGCTATATGTGAATTAAGTGTATGATTTTAGGGGAAATGAATGTACTAAAAATCACAGCAAGTAGTTTCTGTTAAGGTTATGGAATCACAAAAGGGTTTGTGCAGCTACATGTAGAGACCAAAATAAATGAATATAGTAAATGGAATAAAAATGTCAATCATCAAAAAATAAACTGCACCTGGATATACTCGGTAAGGCTGTTGAACACCTGTTTGGCCACAGCCATAGCTTTAGAGAAGTTTCTCTTGCCTGGTTCATCTATGATGTCTTTTCCTGAGTAATACCAGTAGAAATCACTGATAGACTCCTGGAGAGAGAAAATAAATGCCCACAAAGCAATAAGTGTGCTAAAATCCAAATATAAGCAACATTTTATCTGGGTTTTCCAGGGTAAAATGACCTCACCTGTAGTCTAAGCAGGTAATCCACTGTGCAGATAATGACATTGATGGTGGTGGTGCTGCCTGTCTGTGTTCTGAGGTAATTCTGGAAGTCTAAAGTGAAGTAAACTCACAGATGGTTAAACACACAATCTGTGCTACAGACAGACATTACATTTCCAAAACCCTTGAAACTTGGCTCTTCAAAAAGATTTTTAAAAAAATCACAAGATACAGGTTTGGAACAATATGATGGTGTGTAAAAAAAAAAATGAAATGGTTGTGGGGCACAAATTGCAATAAATCACAGTATAAATTTTCATATTCACTCTGCAGTAAAAATTTATGTGCAGATTCAGGACCCACCCACCATTGTTGTGACCCTCACAGAGGAGCTGCAGAAAGCGGAAGAGGTCACAAGTGAACTCATCATCAGCCATCACCTTCTCACCTAGGCGAAGGAAGGAAATGTGTGGGAATACATCACATAAAGGTAAATCTGTCTTTATGACACTCATCACAGGTTTAGTGTAGGGGCAGTCTGATTAGAACTGAGAAGAGAAAGACCGTAAGTGGAAGAAAGTGAGATTAAACAGCTTAGAGAAAACAAACTGCCTCAAATCTCTCATGTTATGATGTTAGTGCAAACTGCAATATATTTGTCTGTTTGTCTGTTTTCTGAAAGAGATAAGCAGGAAATTTTGTTATTTTTGGGAGCGTTTCAATCCACTGCCCAGTTGATTATTAAGTATGCTGACCAAGGTGCACTGAAAAATCCCAGAAAGCACCAATAAAGCTAAATTATTTAAGATCTTAGTCATGGCACAATTTAACTGATTCACTTCCTTGGGAACTAGGGAGTGGAATGAGACACAGCCTTTTGCATAATCACTAGTTCTTTAACTCCGACTGAACTATAGCAACAAAATGAGCCACATCACATAATTACTTTACCCAAATAACACAACACATATACATTGACTATACACATACACAATAATGTACCTATATGAAAACAGATACAAGAACACTTATATACAATCACATAAACTGTGGCTCAAAAACTAAGGGGGATTAATTACAACATGAAGCCCTAACATAAATGGTACTTTAGCATGCGGGACAGACCTACTGCAATCCTAAACCTCAGCTGTGTTTGGGGAGGGAAGGAGGAGGTCATTACACAAAGCTAAATTCATGAAAATCACAGTCAGTCAAAGCCTTCAGCATGGACTGATATGTTTACAAATAGCTCCTTTGATAATTTTGTTGCAAATTTGTTGCACAAAATGTTAAATTGCAATGCTAAACTGCTGTCAACTAACATAGACTACCGTTTTGATGTGAGCAATTATGAATGACTGATTATTGGATTAAATATGACCTCATGACAGGGGTAAATATAGGAGAGCATATAGGGTAATGTTAGGTGCAAATCGTGAAGCCAAGACAGAGTTAGATCAGATTTGGCTCAATTCATAATCAATGGCTTGATTTGGTAAGTTTAAGTTATATGTATTTGTTAGGAATAAAAAAAACTCAATTTAAGAATTTTAGTGTGATCATATGAAGGTTAAGACCCTTTTCGATAGAAACAAAGCTAATGCTTATAAATACACGAAAGGAAAGTTCATTAATGCAAAAACCAACATTATGAATAAAAACATTTTTGTCTGTTACACTGAATAACTAAAATGCAGCATATATTTATTGTATAATTTAATTTATAGATTAGACACAATGCAGAGTTCTAGAGTTACAGTAGATCTGTTTCAACACTCAAGGGAAGAAAGAAAAACACTTCAGTCACATTCTGTCAGTGTGAATGAATAAGTCAGATACACAGTTCTGCGATCTGTACTTGTGATGTGACTGACAGTTGTTTTTACAAATCCTTGAGTAATAAGATTCATATATATACACTTAAACGTATATATATTCTTCAAAGACCAAAAAAGCTAGGTTTCAAACAAAACTGATTTCAAAGATATAAAGGGACAGAGAGGAGTGACAGGAAGAGAGAAATGAAAAGAAGAGGGACAGAGGCATTATTTACCCCGTTCTAGCTTCATGTCTGAGGCCCGTGAAGGAAAGGAGGAATGAAAAGAGATGGAGGACAATAGTATAGCCATGGAAAAAGAGGGATGGTGAGTTGAGGGCAAACAGACGACATGGAGTGAAAAGGGAATTAATTATGGCCAATTTCATAATCTGTGTTTATTGACATCATATTAGACTAGATTATTACATCTGGAGACAAATGGAGTATATGACAATATGATTACAATTAATTTATTCAACTGATAAATTTTGTCAACAAAAATGATGAGCATTTCCATGTTAGAATGACCAAACATGTATGATTACAGATGGATGATTGAATATTTGCCATATGTCATTTTGGCAAGACAGTCTACATGTTTATGGATTGTTATATAGTTGCTCTATACTTTCAAATTACACTGAACAAAATTATAAACGCAAGACTTTTGTTTTTGCCCCCATTTTTCATGAGCTGAACTCAAAGATCTAAGACTTTTTCTATGTACACAAAAGGCCTATTTCTCTCAAATATTGTTTACAAATCTGTCTAAATCTGCACATTTTAGAGTGGCCTTTTATTGTGGCCAGCCTAAGGCACACCTGTGCAATAATCATGCTGTCTAATAAGCATATTGATATGCCACACCTGTGAGGTGGATGGATTATCTCAGCAAAGGAGAAGTGCTCTCTAACACAGATTTAGACAGATTTGTGAACAATATTTGAGAGAAATAGGCCTTTTGTGTACAAGTCTTAGATCTTTGAGTTCAGCTCATGAAAAATGGGGGCAAAAACAAAAGTGTTGCGTTTTTTGTTCAGTGTACATTTGATAGGACTATGATCTTCAGAGCTTTCTGTATTGAACTAAAATCTTCCTTTTGACCATTTATTGGTATTTATCTTGATGAAAAAAGATTCTAGATTATTAACGTTACTTACTTGTTCCCTCCTCTGACACCATACCTAGACCCTCTGCTTTATTCTGCCTCTCAAAAGCGTTCAGGTCCAAAACACTGCAAAAGATGCCCAAACACTGATTTAATGAATCGGTAACACGTTAGAATACAGTTCCTTCGTTAATGAATAACTACACAAGAACCAATGAGTAACACAATATTAACAATCTAGTAACTATTATTAACTAACAAGAAACTCTGATTAACGAACTAGTAAGTAATAGCGCGCAAATGAAAGTGGTACTTCACTATTAACTAATCAATAACTACTATTTTTTAATGCTTCCCAGAGAACTACTGAAAAAGTGTCATAATTCATGCGAAACTAATCAATAACCAATGCAGGACAAATGACTAGCACTATATTAACATTTTAACTACTACTGTAAACGAATACACAAGGTTGTTTACATTATCAATATGTAACTAATAGCATAGCAGACTCATGATTTGGGAAAGCTGTTAATAATTGGCCTATGCTGTCTATTTATCAACTGAATAATTTTAAAGAAATGGATTTTTAAATGCAGTTGTCGGGACCTTACTTGTCCTGTGGCCAACTTTCCGGCATTCCTCTGGACTGGCATTGAATCACTAGAGTCATGGTGCAGTACTGGAACATATTGAGTCATCAGCCACCCAAATACCATATACAGTTATTTTATTATTTAACCTACCTCCCAAAAAAATATGTTTTTATGTATGTCTCCAAGCTCATGTGTGTGTGTGTGTGTTAGTGATGTATGTCTCGAGACCGGTCTTGGTCTCGAGACCGGTCTCGAGACCACTTTTACGTGGTCTCGGTCTTGTCACGGCCTTGACGGTCTTTGGTCTCGGTCTTGTCTTGGTCTCGGACCTCCCGGTCTTGTCTAGGTCTCGCTGTCTCAGACCGACATAGTGGTCAGGGGATTGAGCAATACAATACTACAATATCCACGACGATATCCGCAACGTATTGAAGCGCGCGTCCGAGTGAAGACAGTGCGGTGCGCGCGAGCCACGCGAGAAAACACTGTATCCGCGCCACTGATCGCAGCGGCAACGAGCACTTTGATCACTTGATTTAAAAAACACATATCATGTACAGTTTTTGATATATTAATATTTAGTAAAACACATATCAGTGACATGATGGGTTTTACCTTCAGGAGATTTTGGGTAACTGCACAACTGACAGATGACTTTGAGCGCACCGCCAATGGTGTGTGTGTGTGTGTGTGTGTGTGTGTAACCATAGCGACAAAAACGACCAACTTTCGGATCCTGCACTTAAGCCTATAATTTCGTTTTTAAAAATATAATTATGTATTTAAAAGTTGCAGAATGGGTTCATTTGGAGACTTCAAAATCAGCAGAGATAGGCAGGCAAATGCAAAACAACATTTGACAAGTTATTGCTTAGCTTCAACACTAATGTTTTTTTCCCCTCCGGTCTCGACTTGGTCTCGGTCTTAGTCTCGACTTGGTCTTGGTCTCGACTTGGTCTGTCTTGGTCTTGGTCTTGGTCTTGTCTTGGTCTCGATACCATCTGGTCTTGGTAGTGTCTTGGTCTCGGTTTAGGCGGTCTCGACTACAAGTCTAGTGTGTGTGTGTGTGTATGTGTGTATATCTTGTGAGTGATTAGAAGATTCTACACTTTATTGGCTTTTCATTAGTAACTACTGTAAGAATCATTTTAACAAACTAGTAATGACTCCAGTGTTACTACATACTTCTGTGGGAATTACTAATTATTAGTAATCTAGTCATGATTTGTGCAACCAAACACAAAAGTCATCTCAAGAGTTTGAGATTTTTGGTTAACTTTTAAATAGTATACTTTTAGAAAATTTCTTTAGAAGTATGTAGTAACACTTGTTTGTTAATATTGTGTTACTCATTGGTTCTTGTGAAGTTATTCATTAACGAAGGAACCGTATTCTAAAGTGTTACAAATGAATCTATTAACTAGAATGTGTGATGACAGCAGCCTCCAGTTAAAATATACCTGCAGGTCTGCATTAGAGCCTGGACACTGAGGAAGAAACCCACATCTTTCTTGTCTTTCAGATAGTCCAGCATTTTCTGCAAGCAAATAGTCAATCCTGTTACAGCTGAGCATTAGTGCAGGGTCTAATTCACTGTCTTGTCTCAATGCAAACTCTTAACTAACCTGTTGGACCTCGCAGTTCCCGCCATTTAGAATAGAAATACCAAGTTTTAAGGTGGAAGAGACCATGCACCCTGTCTCACCTGTACAAAAAAAACAAAAAACATGTAGAACAATAAATGGAAAGTTCAAGCTTAAAAAAAAAAGGGGAAAAGATCCAATAGTGTTTGTGTGTGTGTGTAAGGGTGAACATGTACCCTTGCAGGCACTAATCATCTGTAGGACCATCTCAGCAGCCCCTCGGTTGTGTAGACGGGACTGCTGGTAGAGGAGTCTTTGCTTTTCCATCTCTTTTTCCTGTTAGGGTTAAACATGGAAAAAATGAACTGCCTGAAAGCCTTTAATGCGTCCTATTTCTCACAAACCATTCTTTCTGCTCAATCTCACTGCTCCACTACAGCAATTGAACTACAGAAACCAAAACAGTAAAATCTTTCTTTATAAGCGATAATGATTATTTTTCAGTCTAGATTAGGTGCTACTTGTCATTCAAAAGTCTTAATTGTGTGCTTTTCAAGATCCTGTTATAAAAATGTTGTTCATTATGTCTGTGGGCGTCAGACAATGATATGTAGAGTGACAATTAAAGTCACATGCAGTTTCATGTGTTGTGTAAAGAAAATTATCTCAGTGGGTTTTTCTAAATTTAGAAACTGGTATTTCTGTGAAGACGACAAAGGACATCAGCGAGCATGTAAATGTATTGTCTTCATCAACTCAAAAACAATGAGTACTGTCGTAGTAGGAAAAACGTCAGTGAGCCGTAGTTGCGGTCTCATTAGTGAAAGTTTGTGGACAAAAAAGGTTGATTGTCTATTGTCACTAGTATAAGATGTATGATCAAGATTACGTCATTTGCATGTAGTTTTTCACCACAAATTCTGATGTTAAACATGATTGTTTTAAAACTAAGTTGCAATAATGTGGGCTAACAACATCAGCAGAAGTCTCGTAACTCACAGTAAGGTTGTCTTTAAAGATTTATAAGGTAAAAATCAATTTCTCTATATGGAAATTGATTTAACTTATAAACCTTTTTACTTTTGGAACCCAACTGTTGCACTCTATTTCTGTGTGAGCTGTGCTTGGGCCCCGCTGATTATTCTTTTTATATTCTAAAACTCTGTTCTCTTTCACTCATGTTCATTTAGCATGCTCCCAATCAACCGCACCATCATCATTAGTTATGGGATAGTCATACAAATTTCCCACGTTTGTCTATCAGAGCAAACGTTGGACTACAGTAAACTCTCCTGATGGCTTTGCATCTCACAGAGAAACAAAGAGCCATACAGGTGTTACTCATCTACAGCTCTGTCTCCTGTTGGGAAGTGAACGATAAACAAAATATACGTAACCCTTAGCCCACGTTACCAAACATCATACAACTTATTTTGAAATAAAAAGGAATTGTAATTAAATGCAATTATTTTTAATTGTAGATATTTTAACAAATACAATTCCATAATGTTATCATTGAAATGATAATAAAAGCAAGCTTTTTATTACAAAAATAAAAGATAGTGCAAAGTGAAAATTTTGAAAGCAAATACAAAAGCTGGCTTACTTACAGAAGCTTGTTTTTCTAAAAAATTAAGTGAATCATAAAATTTAAAATTAAAAAATTACTGCATGCATGATATACCACCCTCCCAAACCTCCCACCCCACCCATGCCACCCCCCTCCCATGTAAGCCTGGCCTAAACACCCAAAAGTGTGTGCATTTCTTCTTACCATGTCTTTACATAAACGCTCAGCCTGAGTGAGTGTGTGTGTGTGTGTGTGTGTGTGTGTGTGTGTATGGCGCGTACAATCCACTTCATCATAGGTGTTCCTCTGTGAGTGTGTGTGTAGACTAGGAGACTGCTCTGGCTTTAACTGTAGTCTGTGTGTCAGTATACTATGTCAGTATGGGGGAAAACATTGATTAGTCATTTTCACATAATTATTGTGAATGAGTTTAAGTCAATTAAGGTAAGAAATAGAATAGAAAGCATAAATATGACATAAGCCATCATTAGTGATTACTCAAACTGTGAAACAGCATATATTAGTATGTTCACTTGATACCTCACTCAAGCTCACGGCAAGAAAACAATAAATCATCCAACATATCATTAAAAAGCAACCATAAGGATATAGTTTCTTTTGAACTTTTACAGCTGCAACAGGTGAAATTTCACACTGAAATCTCTCTGAAGTCAACAATCCAGGAATTGTATAATTATATAATTGAAAATATAAGAATTAACTAAAACAATAAAATAATTCACAATTTTTTTTTAATTTTAGAATATATAACTCCTATTTTGTTGATTTTGATTTCTTTATGAAATTCACCCTTGTATGTTCATAACTGAATGGTACAACAAAAAGAATAAAAAACATTTCCTTAAGCCCAAACTACTAAACACTTAATAATGATGTTTCGGTACAAACTGTAAAATAAGTCCAAATATTAGTCTTTTTCATATGTAACATATTTGTCAAGTAAATGTATTCAGGTAATTGTTTATGCATTTGTGTTTAGTTGGTGGCTCAAAGCTCTGTCAACTGTAAAATAAAATAAAACACCTTTGAAAATGTTTTAAAGATGCTGCAGTGTGATGATGTTATTAATACATTAATAATGAGTCAGATGGAGAGACAGAGAGAGATCAGAGAGCACAGGCCAGTCAGAGAAACATAAGATGGGATGTGAGGGAATGGATGGATGGATGGATGGATGATACAGTGGTTGGTTTGGATGTCACTCTACCGCTTCTGTGTCATCCCCGTCCCCAGCCCCCGGACTCCCCCTACCATCTCTGTCTGTCGCACCTCAAAGGGCATCTCCTCTCCACCCTCCTCCTCCTCCTCCTCTCCACCCTCATCTTCTTCACCGATGTGGCAACTCTAAATTCAACAGAGATGAACAAAGAACATTACATAGTGTGAGAGCCTATAAATTAATGGCTTTATAAATGTATAAAAGTAACGGTAAAGTAATATGTATACATTTTAATCACAGATAAAAAGAAAATTAGAATAAACAATAGTAAATTGGTGCTAACGGTTTACAATAAAACAAAAAGATCTCACCTTAGCCATGATATCAGCATATGCCATGTATAAGTAATCTATATCCAATTTACTGTGACAGAGCAGAAGCAGGGACAAGGAGATAAATAACAATGATTCAAAGACAACCACAGATGTAAAAAGGTCTACATTGTTTGAAATGATAATTGATCCTAGAATATCTTTCTTTGTATATATTAGGGATGCACCGAATCCAGGATTCGGATTCGGCCGAATATTGGGCTTTTTAACGGGGTTCGGTTTCTGCCGAACCTCAGAATTTTTTTCCACCGAACCGAACCCTAGGCTTGCACTACGCGCGCTACGTCGAAGTCACCGATCAGTGAATGACATCAAAGTACCGCGTGAACGAATAGAGAGCAGACGGCTCCTTATGCTTTTGAATTGCTCTCGCGGGACTTTGATGTCATAAACTCATCTGTCTGTGCAGCGCCGGTTCAAGTCGAACAAGCCTGTAGTAGTTATTGCAGAGGCCAGACAGACTCACGGAGGCGATTGGCATCTCACCAGTGGCGTAACGAGCCAACACCGGGCCCTTATGCAGGATTATCAAGGCGGGCCCCCTACTACAACACGTGATGACGCAATGTCCACGAGTAGGCTTTTGCATGCAATACGCAAGGAACTGTTTACACCTGGCCACTTCATGCTTTTTCTGTGATCGTATAGCTATCCGATCGTGAAAAGACCAGGTGTAAATTCCCTTCGAAACGCATTCGAGACGGATTTGAATCCGGTCGCTCAAACCACTTCAGGAGGTGGTCTGGGCCGCATTCCAGACGACACTGGACAAGTGTAAATGCATCTGGTTGTTGAAACCACATATGTCAATTTTACTCCTCTAAAAATGCTAAAAAAATAAACGTGTGAGAGCGTGTTATAGGCTATATGTCATAGTCAGATATGACGACGCTTCTGCAACAACACGCATCACCGCAGATGAGCATCTATCAAGCCAATGCACAAACTATCGCAAATCAAAGTGAAAGTAAGTCGCAGACGCTCGCTTAACACACAATCATCTTCATTAAAAGTAAAGAAACGAAATGATCTTACCAGTACTGTTGCCGCTCTCTCTAATTAAGGTCTTCGATTTAGAAATTTTAGCTGATGATCAATAAAATGCAGCTTATCTGTTGCTTTCGGTGACGTGAACTCTATTAAATCTGCATATAGCGCGGAAATTGAAGATCGGATTTATATCTGTTTTGCAAAAACACATTTATGTGACCAGCTGTAAATGGAATCGTTTTGATAAATCAGTAGCTATCCGATCTGAGAAAACGCATGAAGTGGCGCGCGCGTGTAAACAGCCGACCCGGGGATTTCCCAGTCCCAGCTCAAAATAAATTACACCAAAATCCATGATTGTTCGTTTCACACATGTATTTAATGATCTGTAAAATATGTTGTTGTCATTATTTATTTAAAACAAAATCGTGATAAAGTCAAATGAGATCAAACTAAAAGTAGTAATAATGCGATAGGGGGCCCCGGCTGTCAATCAATATCTTCCAGTCAAGCGGGCCCCTGATTGGTCCGGGCCCGTAAGCAACCGCGTACCCTGCTTACCGATAGTTACGCCACTGCATCTCACAACTCGCACTTTATTCCACAATCGAACTTGTGTAACTGTCTGTCACACGTTCTACCGTCCACAGCGTTACTTAACAAAATAAGGTAAAAATGAGCATCAAACAGAAATAACCCGCATACATCAATAGTATCCAGCTGCAGACCCGCAGCACCACCAGTTTCAGAACCCCAGCGCCAGAACCGGAAGTAAGGGGCGGAGCTTACGTTCTAACACCAGCGCCAGGACCGGAAGTGAGGGGCGGAGCTTACGTTCTAAACCGAGTAACGCCACCTAACGTTTTGGAGCGTAATTTGCTTAGACACGAAACGGCATTATTACACACGAAACGTCATACTTTATACGTATTATAATGATACATTAAGGTATAGTACAATAAGCATTTTAAAACATTGATTTTGTGTAATATAATTCTATATAGTTATCCGTTTCATTGTATTATGAGAGTTACTTCCTGATCATGATGGTGAAAAATAATGCTTGAAACTTATGGTCATTTTATATAAAATATACTTTATTTCACAAGAACATGTGCAGCATGCATTTTTTCTTTATGTAAAATAATGTTAAAAATCTAAAAAGAGAGAGAAAATCCGGCATTGTTTTAAAAGAAACCATAAAAATGTACCATACTTCAAATAATAGCCGAGTCCCAAATAGACGATTGTCTCTTTACACGCCTGGTGTGGCTGCAGGTCTGGGTAAATATAAGTCCGGTCTCAAATAGAGGTCGGGTCTGTATTTTAGTTTCAGGTTGTATTAAATCTTCTAAAACCCGTCAGATCGTCCGCTTTTTGGCGGCCGCCAAAGCAAATTTTTGTCCCGCCAAAGCCTATTTTGATCGGTGAGTGATGTAGAATAGAATGACTGCTGCGCATGACAGGGCGCTTAACGAGCAGAGAGAGAGAGAGAGCCCTGGCCGCGCGCGCGCACTCTCACGTCTTCAAACAACACGAGCGCTGTCTTGCTCTTTATTTGTCACTCACATACCAGTTATAGTTCATACAACGAGCAGTGACTCACTGTGTAATAAAAACATACCCTAAATATTATTTAAAAGGTGCAACAATTTTAAATATTTTTAAATACTTGCAACCATGCTTGTGTCATTGTAAATAATTCCGCCCCTCCCTCACTTCCGGTTCTGGCGCTGGGGTTCTGGCACTGGGGTTCTGAAACTGGTGGTGCTGCGGGTCTGCAGCTGGATATATCTCGCATACATGGGCATGTGTTCGAGGCGCACGACACATACGGCGCGCAGTTCTTAAAGGGGCCACACCTTATTTCCACTCGCTACAGTAGGTGGACCGTTCGAATGCAGTAGGCTGTGAGAAAGTGAAAATGGAATTCGTGAGCAGAAAAAGTGTTGTTTGGCAGTACTTTCAGTGAAAGAAGGCAATTCAAGTCTAGCTACATGTTCAATTTGCAATGCCGATTTGTCTCATGGTGGCAAGGACTCTAGGCTACACAACATCGCCGCTGTTAAAATGCATAATGTTGCTTATTCTTTTTTCTTTTCTTTTTTTTACAGTTATAAAAGTAAAAGTAGTGTTTATTATTTACAGTAATAAAATAAAATGAAAAATCCACTTTGTTTACTTCATTAATGTGTTTACTGTGTTAATGGACTGAGGATGAGAGTAGGATTCGGTATTCGGTTTCGGATTCGGCAGAATCTTAACCAGTGGATTCGGTATTCGGCCGAACCCCACAAATCTGGATTCGGTGCATCCCTAGTATATATATATATATATATATATATATATATATATATATATATATATATATATATATATATATATATACAGTGGGTACGGAAAGTATTCAGACCCCCTTCAATTTTTCACTCTTTGTTATATTGCAGCCATTTGCTAAAAACATTTAAGTTCATTTTTTTCCTCATTATTGTACACACAGAACCCCATATTGACAGAAAAACATTTTTGCACATTTATTAAAAAAGAAAAACTGAAATATCACATGGTCCTAAGTATTCAGACCCTTTGCTGTGACACTCATATATTTAACTCAGGTGCTGTCCATTTCTTCTGATGATCCCTGAGATGGTTCTACACCTTCATTTGAGTCCAGCTGTGTTTGATTATACTGATTGGACTTGATTAGGAAAGCCACATACCTGTCTATATAAGACCTTACAGCTCACAGTGCATGTCAGAGGAAATGAGAATCATGAGGTCAAAGGAACTGCCTGAAGAGCTCAGAGACAGAATTGTGGCAAGGCACAGATCTGGCCAAGGTAACAAAAAAATTTCTGCTGCACTTAAGGTTTCTAAGAGCACAGTGGCCTCCATAATCCTTAAATGGAAGACGTTTGGGACAACCAGAACCCTTCCTAGAGCTGGCCGTCCGGCCAAACTGAGCTATCGGGGGAGAAGAGCCTTGGTGAGAGAAGTAAAGAACCCAAAGATCACTGTGGCTGAGCTCCAGAGATGCAGTCGGGAGATGGGAGAAAGTTGTAGTAAGTCAACCATCACTGCAGCCATCCACCAGTCGGGGCTTTCTGGCAGAGTGGCCCGACGGAAGCCTCTCCTCAGTGCAAGACACATGAAAGCCCGCATGGAGTTTGCTAAAAAAACACCTGAAGGACTCCAAGATGGTGATAAATAAGATTCTCTGGTCTGATGAGACCAAGATAGAACTTTTTGGCCTTAATTCTAAGCGGTATGTGTGGAGAAAACCAGGCACTGCTCATCACCTGTCCAATACAGTCTCAACAGTGAAGCATGGTGGTGGCAGGATCATACTGTGGGGGTGTTTTTCAGCTGCAGGGACAGGACGACTGGTTGCAATCGGGGGAAAGATGAATGCGGCCAAGTACAGGGATATCCTGGACGAAAACCTTCTCCAGAGTGCTCTGGACCTCAGACTGGGCCGAAGGTTCACCTTCCAACAAGACAATGACCCTAAGCACACCGCTAAAATAACGAAGGAGTGGCTTCACAACAACTCCCAGACTGTTCTCGAATGGCCCAGCCAGAGCCCTGACTTAAATCCAATTGAGCATCTCTGGAGAGACCTGAAAATGGCTGTCCACCAACGTTTACCATCCAACCTGACAGAACTGGAGAGGATCTGCAAGGAGGAATGGCAGAGAATACCCAAATCCAGATGTGAAGAAATTGTTGCTTCTTTCCCAAAAAGACTCATGGCTGTATTAGATCAAAAATGGTGCTTCTACTAAATACTGAGCAAAGGGTCTGAATACTTAGGACCATGTGATATTTCAGTTTTTCTTTTTTAATAAATGTGCAAAAATGTCAACAATTCTGTGTTTTTCTGTCAATATGGGGTGCTGTGTGTACAATAATGAGAAAAAAATTGACTTAAAATGAATTTAGCAAATGGCTGCAATATAACAAAGAGTGAAAAATTTAAGGGGGTCTGAATACTTTCCGTACCCACTGTATATATAATTTTTTGTATAATCAGAATATACGTTTCTAAACAGAGATATCATGTGGACAATTTTTTGAAAATGACCTCTAAAATGTAAGTTATTGATAAGACAGACTGACATTATCCCGTACTTATATATTGATTTTATTTTGTAATAGGTGATTACATTACATTGACAAAAAACCATGTGAAAAAAGTGAATAGCTTGAGCTGTCTGTATAACAGTCACTGGTTATGGCCATGTGATCATCTCTTTTTGCACCAGGAGCCAATTGTGTTGTTCACTAACAAAGGGTGTGACGGGATCTCACCTCTTCTCAGTGAGGGCAGTGCGACTAAAGTGAAGGATGAGCTGATGAAGAGGGTCTGGCTTTGTCTCCTTTTCCTCTTCCTCCTCTTCTTCCTCCTCCATTGCTTTCTACATCAGTGAGAACAAAAACTATATCATGTGGATTACATCACAAAAAATTGCTAAAAATGCAACAGTATTTTTTGTGAATGTGTGAGCACATACAGATAGGTCATCAATCATTCTGTCCTCAAAGGAATATCCTTCGGTGTGGATCCAGTTCCGCTTGTACCCATCCAGGAACATGTTAGATGCTCTATGCCTGAAAGAGAGACGGTAAACATTTATCTGTCTCCGATCCTGTTACCCCCTTTTCTCATCATTTTATTCCATGAAATAGACTGACTGACTCTCGTGTGATCGTGTTTTTTCTTACCTGGGCAAGTTGTAAAGGGGAGTCATCCTGAAACAGGCCACCACCGCTCTACGTCGTTGCTTCGACAGCAGTTTGTGCCAAACCATTTTTTTGGACTTGAAAGGATGCTCTGTCTGAAGATGGAATGGAACAAAAGACATAAGTCTAAGAAGAGACAAAACAACTTTACTTGGGCTGCAACATAATTATTATTATTTTTTTTTATTATCTGATTTTAAACCGCATTTATATTTGCCTATTATTAATGCTTTGCTGTTCAGGCAACAAACTGGCGAATTTGACTGGGATACTGAAGTATAGTGGTAGTGTGGGTGAGTGGTCATCAAAATGTGATTTATTTGAGTTGCACTAGGATTTTCAAACCTTTGAATTCAAACTCACCACTTCAATGTGGTAGAGGACCGCAGAGACCTCCTGAACCCGCTTCACTACTTTCTCTGGAGCATCTGCATCTTCTGCCTTTCCTGCCATTTCCTTATACAGTGCCATCTGCCAGCGCATAGACGGGTTATCGACCTGAGAAGAGACAGATAGCATTCGGATTCCTGCAAAAACACTTTAACATCAACACAAACATGCAGACATAAACTTACCTTGCCCTGGAGGTGCAGGTTATTTTGCAAGAACTCTCTCACCTCCTCATCTGTGTCTTTCTATGGGTCAACAACACAACAGACTGGCTGAGTTTACCTTTTTTGCTGACCAACCAAAGTGAAACTTTATAACAACATCTAGGCTTGTGAGATAGATAGGGAGACAGACAGATATATGGTGATCACACTACCAAAGAATAGCGTGTCTTGGCCAGGTTAATGAGCTCCTGGTCTGCAGGAGAGCACATGTTAAGTCCAATGGGAAGCATTTTCTTCAGGGATGCTACAATGAGGGACGTTTGAACAGAGTATCGATCTCCACGTCTCTTTTTCTTGGTACGCTCCACATCCGAGCCACCAGCCTGAGATGAAAGTAACATTCAAAGCATGACAACTGATATAGACATCATGAAATAACTTTCAGTGAGATCTTATGGCATCTTATGAAAAGATTTTCATATTGAATGATGTGCTAACAGAGTCTGTTGACCAAAAAAATGGAAGTCCAACTCAAGATTTTACATTCATTTCATTGAGAAAAATACAAAGCTTCCTGTTCCCTAAGAAGGACCTAGACCGCTAAACAGAACAATCCATCCTTACTTGAAGACATTATTTCAGTCATTAGGTTTTATCTTTAAGTTAGGACTTCTTTAGAGAACAGTCCATGGAAAGGAGTCATTCTGATTATAGGGGTAATTAAGTGGGGTAAATACGGTAATTAAGAGGGAAGGGAGGGTAAATGTTCAGGGTTGCTTTTCATCAGAATAGACAACAACATTGGGGCTTAGTGGGGAAGACAAGGCACATTTGGTCTGAAGCTAAAATCTTAATTCTAATCTTAACAGAGGTGACAACATTAAAAAGGGGGAAATTCATTCAACTGAAACATCATCTTAGCGTAGACACATAATAAAAGCAGGCACTATAGATAGGCTGGTACTATAACGTGTCAGTGCAGCTTAATACACTCCATGCATTGAAAAGGTCTGCGAAGACATGCACGGTCATAACAAGCTCAGACTCAGGGGGAGGAAGAGGAACTAAAAAACACACTGTAAAACTCACTCTGTAGCGTTAATTATAAAACTAAAGGGGAAATAATCGCTTTTGACTCATTTTGGGTTGCCAAAGTTAAGAAACTCAACCCACAGAGGCAATCATTTCAGTACGCTTGATCACACATGTCCTGTTTGCACCAGTTTTGCCCCTCCAATCCAGCACTTTCAGAGTTTCAGACATTGGGTCTCATTTAGAAAACATGAGCAAAATAAATTGTGTGCAAAGATTAAGAATGCAAAGATTAAGTAAGAATGGTTTTAGACAAAAATCATTCTGCTCATGCTTCATGAATGAGAACCATTGTGGGTGAAAGAATATAGTACGTCAATCTAATTTGGTGTACTGACCCTGTGGTCTTGGTCTTAACCTTGTTAAAGTCGTTGTGAATCATATTTTATGCATCAGGGCAGGCTTTTTATGGCTTATATACTATGATATAGTGAGAATATAAGGACATACTTGGGGAGGACAAGAAACACCTCAGTTTTATTTATATGGCCAAAAAGTAAGATGAAATTCTGATGGCTTGTAATGAATTAAATCTTTATAACAGTATAGTAGACTACTTATAAAATGCAGTAAAATATCGGTTGTTACTCTACATCTTCCAATAATATGTCTTAGCAAGATGCTGAAAAACTTGTTGTACACAATCTACTTCATGCCCTCTGTTGTCTGATAATAAATTGATTATAAAGTTTATACTTTTACAAATCTCTGTAATTTTTCATCATAGGGAGCAAAACATAATGCAATGCAACACAATGATGATTGAGAGATAATAAACGTTCCTCAAAAGTCTGGTGCATCATATTTGATACATTTTCACATGACTTTTATAAATGGTAAATGGATTGCATTTATATATTTATATTGTTTGTAGACAACCTACATGAACCACTGAGCCACTGCCACCCCAATAATAAGAGATAATGATCTATGGACAATCAATTAAAGCGAAGTTACTTCAGTCCAGTAAGTGTTCATCTTAAAGTATTACTAACAATGTATAGTTATTCTTACATTTACTTTATAAAAATTTCTAAAGATTTCTTAGCAAGAACACAACGTAAAGGGGGACGTTTTACTTAAAGCCTTTTAAAAGTATAAACTATCAATAAGACAATAGAAGCCATGTAGTAAAATGAGTACAACAGGTTTTTCAGCAAAGTTTTGATCGCATAGATAATTTAGAGGCCTTAGAAATTTGTGTATCAAATATGATACAGTAGGATTTATAGGGTTAAGACCACCCAGAATCAAATAAACATGGCCTTGTTGTGGGTCTCATAGCTTGGACCGACACGTCTTGGTCTGGGTCTTAATGGCTCCGTTAGTGGTCTGGATTTGGGTCTTGGGTATCTGATATTGTCTTCAACCCTGGTCTAAATAAAATAATGTATTCTGTTGTGGTTGTACTAAGGATTTGTTTCAGCTGTAGACCATTGTGTTAATGCAACTAACAATTAAAGCCAAGTTTTACAGGTTACGTTAGTCCTAAAGTATGTAAGTTTAATTCCCTTTTCCACAATCCCACCTCAATCATTTGTTTTTGATTGCATCAGGGGTCATGGGCTAAAAGGGGTGGATGGGGAGACAAAAATGAAACATCATGGATATGTAAGCCATTGGATATAAGTACAGAAACAATTCCAGTTAAGGTGGGATTAAGTAGGCACACATTAGAGGATGGACTCTAAATGCCCCCCTTTGTCAAGGAGGATGATGAAATATAAATTAATTGAGGTCAAATTCCGTCACATGAATCCAGTTTAGGAAATGAACTGAAGTACAGTTTGAATAGTTTGATGTGTGAATTTCTACAAATTTCTGAGTCTCAGTTGACTTCCTGAACAGATTAAAAATTGACCCCAACCTGCAGCCGTTATACAAAAAGAAAAGGAAGATAAGAGATGTATGAAGATCCCATCCGAACTACAGTCCAACAGATGCAAACCGCTGTACAGGGTGATGGCACAGGCCTCCAGGGGCTTGGACCCTCTGCGACGGACATGGAATCAAGTGCCATGAGCCTGACACTACAAAGAGTTCTTTCATCAAACGCCTCTATTCAGACTCCCCCCCTCACACACTGGCAGGACGACAGGCGCCCTGTGGCCCTTGTGTCCATGGGGATGGGATTTTTCTTGAGACTGAGA
Organism: Rhinichthys klamathensis goyatoka; assembly: GCF_029890125.1. NCBI lineage: Eukaryota > Metazoa > Chordata > Actinopteri > Cypriniformes > Leuciscidae > Rhinichthys > Rhinichthys klamathensis. Next base: position 410,490 of record NW_026606837.1, read on the forward strand.
GAGCTCATCTTTTCATAATATAACCATTTAACATAATTATTTACATTGTGTTATTATACTGTATTCTTCTAAATTCCCATTTTAAGCTGTGTATCCCTCAATAATCTAATCCATAAAGAGCACTAAAGACACCATTTTAGGGAAAAAAAAACACCATTATGCTTTTTAGCATGATGCCTATCTACACATGAAACATGTAAAAAAAAAAAAAAAAAAAAAAAGAGTGTTATTCCTATAGACACTAGTCTTGTCAAACAGCTGTGAAGTCACAGTTATGAGTGCCAGTGTGTCGGGGGAGTTGATGAAATGCCTCCCCCCCTAGATGTGAGGTGCCATGCGGTAGCACAGCAGTCGTGCAGACAGAGAAGCTAACCTCAGAGTCCCCGGTCTAGAAACCCACCAGCATCCAGATGAGAAAAAGAGGACAGGGCACAGTCAGAGAGAGAACACCATTAACACTGTCACCTAAATCCTGTAAAACGCATCCGAAAAGCACTTGCACATAATACCAGTAATCACTGGCGTTTTGTGGCAGCAAGAATAAACTCAACGTCTTCAAAAAAACAAAAAAAACATGAAAGCACTGCACACTTTACCTTTTGATGTGGGGCTTGAGGCCAAATCAACCATTGGCTGTTGGTTTATTAACAATTTTAAGTTTTTGTTTTGAGAAGAAAAAACGGACTGAAAATCAGAGTTAATATTGTTAACTAAAACTAACTGAAGAAGTTTAAATAAAATATAAATATTAGATGAAAAACTTTAGAAATTAGAAATGTTGCCTTGGCAACTAAAATCAAATGTAGTCCAAAAATTACAAAAACTTAAATCAAAATAAATTAAATGTAAATATTTAAAAAAAAATACTAGAACGTAAACTAAAATTAAAATGCAAACTGATTAAAAAAAATCTACTTCAAAATATTATAATGGTATATAAATAATTCTAAAATAATGCTATTGTCAACACAACGCTTAAGTCAGTTTTTTTTTATCAAATACCCCCCTCCCCCCTTTCGCCCCCAAAAAACCCAAAAAACGAATCTATTATGTAAATATAAAAAAAAACAATATATAAATTATAAATGTGAATTTGCAGAACAGAAAAACTACTCGGACCACGTGATAATCAAATAATACGAAATAAATGATCAAATATGAAAGTCTATTTCCCATTTATTGACAGTAGGGCCTCACCTTGCTCATTTTACTCTTACTGTCAGCAGTGAGGAAGGACATATTGTTGATTTCATTCATCACCACAAAGTTTTGCTCCTCTCGCTTGAAATTCTGCATAGAGATAAAACCGAGAGAATGAGAAGAGAAGCGAGGTACATAGAATTGTAGGTTGTTGTGTTCAAATGTCATATGCTGTGGCTTCAATGAATGTGTTTATAATACTGATACTGTGTGTTTTTCTTTGTTTCGTTCAAATAGACATTTGTCTCTTACATGAGATTTGGACCAGAAGATGAAGACCTCGCCCACCATGCGGAACAGTTCCTCGGCATCTGGGTCGCGACACGTCAGCCATCTTGCTCTAAAACCCATGTGACATTTAAAATGTCAAGACAGCTAAAAACGATGCTATTAAAATAATCTACGTAGGAACCACAAAATACCTGTTGTTATCCACATAGCGGATGAGAAGAGGGTAAAGAGCATACAGGTCTCTACAGAGAACTGCAAATTCATCTCTAATAGTTCCTTCCTCCTCATCCCCCTCAGATTTCCCCTCCATACGCAGGTGCTCCTCCTCAGCCACTACTTTAGACGTTCGCTTCTTCAGCTTCTCCATGGTGGGAATGAAATGGGATTTGAGCATCTCTGGTTTGGCTCGGCTCACAATGGGCTGGGAGAACACTGGATCGAAACAAGGATATTATGTTGAAGATCAGGTTCAGTGCAAAATACAAGCCCAGACTTGAGAATTACAACTTCTCGTACCCGCAAGCCTCTTCATCCAGGAAGCTTCGTCAATTCCCAAGTTGTTGACCACAATTTTCATGATACTTCCCAGGAGCTGGTTGAGGTGATCGGAGGTGACGTCTGTACACAGCTTACCCTCCAATTCAGGAAAGTTCTCCACTCCTCTTTCCCACCAGCGGGGTAGGTAGTTACATAGCATGGGCAGGGTGACCTCGATCACATGCGGCATTTCAGTGTAGCGAGCCCCTGATTCAGCCAGGTCTCCAATCTCTTTCAATAATATGTCTAGCTCAGGAATGTCCAAACACAGCTCTTGGACATGGTTCGGAAGGCCCAGGACTGTAGATAAAAGGAAAAAAATGGAATAATAAAAATCAGATACAAATACAGAAACAGATTTATATACAGTACCATTCAAAAGTTTGGTCTCAGTAAGATATTTTAATGTTTTTGAGCAAGTTTCTTATGTTCACCAAGGCATAAAATGTAACTTATTCCTGTGATGGCAAAGCTGAAGTTTCAGCATCATTACTCCAGTCTTCAGTGTCACACGATCCTTCAGAAGTCATTTCTAATATGCTAATTTGGTGATCAAGAGACATTTCCTATCATTATCAATGTTGAAAACAGTTGCACTGCTTAATATTTTTGAGGAAACCATGATATTTATTTTCAGGATTCTTTAAGGAATAGAAAAATACAGTTTAAAATAACAGCATTTATTTGAAATAGAAAATGTTTGTAACATTATATATGTATTTTATTGAATGGAACTGTAGCTGAAAAGAGATGACTTACTAGTTCTTTCTCTGGGTGTCTTGGTAGTGTAGACTGAAAACGCATTATACTCATTAAGATTGGGCTCCAGGTAGGCCACAGGCATGGCTGCAGCAAGATGAGCAAGACATTCTCCAAGGGCTGGTCTATGCCTAATGCACATAAAAAGGAAAAATATAAAAAAAACCAACCCCACTGTCACATACATTTATACACACATACACAGACAAATACAAACCTCTCTGCATGAGGTGTTTTTACTGTACCAAGAGAGTAGATGCTACACATGATTCGGTAGCATGACATCTGCAAATCGTCCACTAATAGAGGCAAGACAGAGAGACGCAAATCAATTTATCTACGTCATTTTAAAATGAACGCATGATGATTTAGTTTTCAAAAAAGGTCCTTACGCATAACATCATCTCCAAATTGGTGCTGAGCGACATGGTCAAACAGCGAAGTGAGGACAGGGAGCAGAGCTGTTGTGGTGTAGTTAATATTCTGAGACACGCCTTTCACTGGCTGAGAGACAAAAGACACAGATGGACTCGTGCTATGTAAAAATAATGCAGGAAAAAAACACCTTGTGATATTAGCTTTACTAAAAGTTGCACCTGATTGCCTTTGGACACTTTGCCAAGTTTGAGGTTTTCCACCATCTTTTCAATGTCATCAGCTGCACTCTCAAAGAACGAACGCAGCCCTGCTTTTACGATCTCAGGCCCGGATTTCATCACAGTTCTGTTAAAGTCAGGGAAATACTTTTTTTTTTACAAAACAGGGGTGTCAAACTCAGTTCCTGGAGGGCCACTGTCCAGCAGAGTTTAGCTCCAATCACAATTAAACACACCTGAACCAGCTATTCAAGAGCTGTTCGAAATCACCCCCTATACCCTCATTCACTATTCCCTACATTACTCCACTAATATAGTCCCCTTGAAGAAATGAATGAAAACGAGTGACGGAATTAGGAAACTGAGTGTGCTGGAAGGGCTGCCGCTTTAGCATAGTTTGTGCTTGCTGTTTAATAATCATTTGAAACTTAGCAAACTGGCAGCTCCAACAGTAATGAAACAATTTATCTTGAACTCAGCCATGGAAACTAACATGTATAAACTTTAATTAAACAAAATAATAATTGATTAAAAATGAATTTATACCTGTATGATATTACGCTGTAGCCACATAGGACCAGTGGTTTGGAAAATGGATGGATTGATGATTTAGCTGCAGGTGCCATCTTGACCATCACAGTGCATTATGGGTATTCTCTAGCTGTTGAGCGTACATTGGTTGTACACTCGGTATTGCGGTGCATGCATTGTGGGATTGAACGAGTACACAATTGATTACATCCACTATGGTTTTGGACACCACAAAAACACTCTGTATTGCGGTGCATGCATTGTGGGATTGAACGAGTACACTTGATTACATCCACTATGGTTTTGGACACCACAAAAATGCCTGTCCCCTTAAACAGTGCCCTAATTAAGGGTATAGGGGATGCTTTCGGACACAGCCAAGGTCTTTAGGATTACTATAAACTTCCAGGCAAGCTGGTTGGAGCTACACTCTGGCCCTCCAGGAGTAGAGTTTGACACATTTGAGATACAACATACAACTGGTGTGCTACTGGTCTCTATTCTGATTGACAATTGACTTACCTGGCATCAAGTGAGCGTGCAAGGATATGAAGGCAGTTGACAATAGCAGGTGCATCCGTACCTATATATCACAAACAGATGGTATTACATCAAGGATAGATATTCACCTTTTTTTTAAACCATAAACACTGAGGTAAAGCACATTAGATGCTCTACTGAGTTAATGGAGAGAAACACACAAAAGAAAGGTAAAACACTCGAAATAAAAGTAATAAGAAAGTGGAAAGGAAAAGTGATGGAGGACAGCAGAGTACATCTTACCAAAGAGAAACACTCTGTGTCGCACCAGGGCAGACATCTTACAGAAGATACTGATACCAAATTAAAGGAAATCAAACAAACATAAGAATGAACGTGACAGAAAGAGGGAAAAGAAAGCAGGGTGAAATAAAAAGTTTTAAAAAATGTAATGTGAAAGAATATTGTATTTGACATTAACATCATATCAGACTGTTTAAGTGTTTGTGTGTTGTTACCTTGCAATCATCTCTTTTTCCTTGTTTGAGGCGTGTCCGCCACTGCCCAGGATTTTGGCCGGCGTGGAGAGGAAGTAGAGGCAGTGGTTTTTAAAATACTGATTTATCAAAGGTAGAAGAATCTGAGGAGGACAAAAATATTTCACACACATTATTTACAGTCCTGATCAAACGTTAAATGCTAAAAGATTTCTTGGGATTATAGACCACCTTGGCAAAGAACTTAATCTCTTGTTCGTGCGGCGACTTTTCCACACGGCCACTGCTCACAACTGCCTCTGTAAACACAAATGTCGCAGAAAATGTGGTTAATCTCAGTTCATCCATAAATTCATGGAATACAAATGAATGCAGTTTTACCAAGATGTGCTATGAACTCCTGGGCAATGTCCATCCACTTTAGCAGCTTCTGTAGGAAGCCATAGGTAAAACGCTTCTCAATAGATGAAATGTCACTTTCCATATCTTTGAGCCCCCTGGACAGAGAGATTTTAGACAATCACAATTATAGCAATTACATTATTTTGGAGTATATATATGGGTTTCAGTGGCTCCTGTACCTTGTCACAGCATATCCATGGAGCTGCAGAAACTTGAGCAGCTCATATGCTTTCTCCCTATCTCGTGCCTTTTCTTTAGCTGTCAGTGTGTCATAAGGCACAAGCAAAGGGTGTGTCCCTCCACCTAAGTACAAACACATCAAGAGAGATGTTGAAAAACTAAAATGAACTCCAGGAAAATCATTTTAAAAAAGGCTGTTTATTGGTCAGACATTGGAGAGAGGCTAACCTTTTGATTGTAACTCCATTTTCTTCTTGCGGCCCCAGGTGTTATGGTAGTTTTCTGCAAGCTGTTCTGCCATGGACTAGAAAATGCAGTGTGCTGTTAGCCATGGTGCTTTCAATTGTATTGAATTGGTGATGTTGAACTAATTGGGATTGTGCTCTTTCTCTCAATCATTGTGTACCTGTAGCTCTCTGGACAGTGTCATGCCTGAGATGTCAATGGGCTGAGGGCTATAGCCATGACTGGGGTCATAGGTCGCCTATGAAAAGAAATTGTAAAAACACTGCATTTGTGAATTATGATATCATACTCGTATTTAGAGTATCAGTAATAAATGCAATTTGTTGTTTAATATGTGAAACAAGTCACAAAACTTAATGTTGAGTTTTAGATACAGCAGTATGCAGTTAGTATCAAGTTAGTATCTCAATATATTTTCCACTCTATCCTTTATTATCTCTATCCTCCCTTACCTGTGCAGTCTGTGAGATCTTGCGTGCTGTCTTCTCTGTTTTCTCGTCATCTCCATCTCTGGCTTTGTCCAATGTCCACTCCCAGGCAATCATGGCTTTCACAGACTCTTTAATAGGCCAGCGGTAGATTTCTTTATCCTAATGCAAATATTATTACATTAAAACATATGATATAGGTCACTTACAAATAACCAAATAGCACTATGGAGTCTGAGAGAGTGAAAATGTAATATATGATGTCTGTTACCTTTTCAGAGAATGTTTTGTAAGGCCTGAGCATGGGATGAGTCTTGGCATTTTCATCCAACACCTCACCAAAAGTCCAGTTGTTTTGGATCTGGTGGATTAAAAGGCACTGGTAAAACTCTAATGCAAATAAATAAATAAAACACTACCAGCCACCTAACAGATAGATTGATAGACAGATAGATAGATAGATGATAGATGGATAGATAGACAGATAGATAGAATAATATATACCTTTTCAAAAGCCCATCTGTCATGTGTGTATTCTGCATATCTGTTGATGAAACCATCCAACTTCTCAGGAATGATAGTGCTATAAAAAAGAGAGAATCACAACAGCACAAGTAATAAAATATTTGACTTTTTGACAATTTGATTAATCTCACTAAACAGAATTAAATAAATAAATATACTTAGTGGTATCAACAGGTTTGGGGTCAAAGTTGCCCTCAGCATCAACAGAAGCCTTTTTCTCTGTTTTGGAGGAGTAGCTGGCATCTACATAATCGGGAGGAATTGCTCCAGCGATCGCACATATGCAAGGCATAGCAATTTTGAATAGCTCTGCATCAAATTTCTGTTGGTGGACACAAATTAAAAAGCTATTTATTATGTTATTCTGTCATTTGAATGCATTTTGGGGACAGAATAACACTAATACTCTCTCAAACAGCTCAGTACAAGCCCACCTTGTGAGCCAGAGATTCAAAAATTCCCCAGAAGAGTTTACGAGTGAGATGAAGCTCTTCCTCTGATGATACGCCAAAGTTAGCCCAGCCATTGGGCAAACAATAATATTTCCAACAACGCTCATAATGATTAGTAAGCAGCTGCAAAATAATGAGAGACAGATGAGATGACTATAGCAACCAGCTTAAATTCATTGTACTGACGTGTAATGATATAATCCCATACCTTAAGGGGCATTTTAGCATACTCATTCAGAATCGGCACGTCAAATACCAGCCGCCTGAGGAGGTGCTGAAGCATGGAAGGACGCAGGTACCTGTAAAACAATAAGCAACCCCAAAATGAATTTTGAATGCATATTTGTTTTATTGGCGTTTGTTGTATCGCACAATTATTGCTGGGTAAGTTACTCTAAAAAAGTAATTAATTTATAGCTACTAATTACATCTTCAACAGTGTAATTAGAATACTGTACTAATTACTTTACTTTTTAAAGGGAAAAGTAATTAAATTACAGTAATTAATTACTTAGTAATGAATTACACCCAACACTGCACACAAGTTACCTGCACAAAGACATGAGACATTCCTCGATAACATCTCTTTGAGCTTTGGTAAAAGAGCGTCCTCGGGACAGCCTGTAGATGGTGTGAAGCATAGAGTCGATCATGATGGCGCGGTGGTCCGTCCCGGCGAACAAAGGAGCACATTTAGTGATGAGAGGCAGCACAGCGGAGCACAGGTAACGGTTCAGAGCAAGGGCCATTTCTGTAGTGCTGAACGCAGCCTTAGAGGAAAAACAGGATAATAATTGTGACGGTACAGCAGATAGTTATGTAAAGAGAAAAGGAAACAATGAAAGCCAGACTTGAACCAGCATTTTCCATGTGAGCACCATCATTTGAATGCGGTCACAGACAGCATTTTTGTTAGTGAAGAATGATACAGAAGACATCTTACTGTGTCTAAGGAAGCTGCTGCTCTCATGTCAGGCAGGAAGCCCACTTCTAGTACATGCAACAGGAAGTCCTGGTTGTCGATGCCGTAAACTCTGTCCAGGAACAGGACCATTGGTGCTTTATGATCAGGCACGAAACTAGCAGACATCTTTGGTTCAATGACGCTGTTATCTGAAATATAATGAGCGTAGTAAGATAGGAAGTGTGAGAAAATTAAGGATTTAAGCTTCCATCTACAAACTCTTTACTTGCTACTGTGGTGGAAATTTTAAACAATATAAAACTAACCAGGTTAGACTAACATCTAACCTTATTTAACATCTAACATTTAAACAGAATGTACTGTACGAAACCAATGGAAAAAACTTATGACTTTGAGTGTGTGCGTGTGTGTGTATAAATAACAAATATGGGAAATGAAACTAGACAGTCTAAATTTGAAACCTTGTGATAAATTTGAAACCTTGTGATTATGAAGTAATGAAGAACCAATCAAATTGTAGGGAAATTATATAATGTATCATGTCATTTTGCCATACCTCCCTATTCTATAAAAACTGTTGTATTTGTGTTTACTGGTGGGATTCTCAATGGGATTTGTCTGAGATCCACCGGCCATGCTTATTGCTTCTTTTTGGGAGATTCTCTGAGTACTGCTCGAGAACTCCCGGCTGTAATAAAGAGCATTTAAAGGACAATTACTCAAGTCTGTCTGTCATTAAAGCTGCGCAGCAAGAGAACAAGTTAGATTATCGGCTCTGGACGCTGTAGTCGACTGGAGACCCGCTGGAGTATAGGATTTAGACGGATGCTGTAGTCGACTGGAGACTCGCTGAAGTATAGTTAGGGAGCGGATGCTGTAGTCGACTGGAGACTCGCTGCTGTGTGAACGTAGCTAACGTCAATTATATTTAGACGCGCTAGCGTATAAGTTATACTAGAATAGTTAGTCTTAGGGAGCCAAATCTAAAATAGTTAGGTTTGAGGATAAAAAATCCACAACACTACCTTTTCCAAAAGCAGGTATCTGGACTGGCAAGCTGATCACACCAACAAGATCTTCAATGGGCACAAGAGACCTAAGAATGGCCCTGATTCTCAAAGCCTCACCTTTACCAGCCTGGATCAACTATACAAACAGACAGGAAGTGTGAGATGTTCAATCAAGTCAGATCTCTCATTGAGTCCCACTCAAGCAGTTACATAGAGTACAAACACACTTACGTGCATTTCAGGAGCACAGCGACCCAGCAAATCAATAAGAGCTGAGTAAAAGGACATGATGGCATTTCCCAGGTGAACTCTGTTTTCCTCATGCTGCTCCTCACCTCCAAACCTGACACATCATGAACAAGAAACACTCAAAAATCTCTCTACACACCACTGTAAAACCAAACAGTGATAATTGAGTTAACATGTTATTTTCCCTCTACACTATTCACTTCGCACAAGGTGCTTCCGTGTGTGAAAATGTTAGCGCGTGTGCAGGTTGTTGGCTGTGTGGGTGGCGGTAATGGTGGATATATGAAACTGGTGGAAGCACTGATCAGGATAAAATGTCTTTAATATACCAGACGGTAATCTAGTACAGAGATGCTTTGCCCTTACATTGGGAAGCGTCTGTCTTTTTTAACAGTGGGTCCATCTCTTGCAGGATCTTCTGAGATCTTAATGGCCTCTTCAATAGCAGCAAGCAGACCATTGCCCCCTTCTCCTCTCAGTGCAGGACCAAAACACTCAGGCCTCCTGATCAGCAGCCGGACCACCACGTTAGCATTCTCCTCCACGCTCTCTCCTGAAAGCAGAACATTATACAAAACTTTTAATTTAATTGTATATTTTTTTTATTATTTATTTTGTTTTTATTTTTCTCATGTCAACATTATTTGCACTTCGCACACTAACAAACTACATTTTATGTATAATACTGTATACTTTCCTTTGTCCAGTTAGACACAATCATAATCACATCATAAATACAAACCATTAACAAATACAGCAAAGCGCAAGAAATCCAGATATTTCTCTCCTCCACATGGATTCCACCCAATATCAGGGTAACCTTTTGATAAGAGCATGGGGCAGCTCTGCAGGCCACAACCAGCCAAGTACTTCACCACCTGCACAAACAGAGAGACAAACAGATTTTTGTAGGAGCCACAAAAACTGGTCACAAAGATTTACATCTGTACTTTAGGATGACGCACCATCTCCAAGTCTTGCTCTTGGAGAGCCAGAGCAAGTTCATTGTTATCGATACAGGATGCAGCAGCAACATCAAGGGGAGTAGAGCCACGCATTCCTGAAACAGTGATCACTGGTTGATTGATACAACACTCAATAATATACATTTATAGCTGAGTTTTAATGTAATTTAATTTTAACTAGGCTAAACATAAATGTACATTCTGTAGATGAAAAGTTATCAAAAAGGAAAGTGGGTTTCTTTAAGAATCAGGCTTTACCCAGCCCAATCCCACTGTTCTGCAGGAGGTAGCCCAGATGATCAAACATTGAACGCTGATTCTGTCTGCTGATACGACAGAAATAACACAGGAAACGACAGCAGTTGGTCACCATTCGAGGGAATCTGATCTCCTGCCCAGAGCAAATGCGAATCAAATTAAATCTTTAAAACCAATTGATTCTTCAAATGTTTGAACATTGCATAAATGTGTTAAAAATATAAACTGTGTACCTTTGAATCGCCACCTCCAAGTACGTTCACCATAACCTCCATGACTGTCTCATGCATTCCCAGAGCTCTCATCAGGTTGGGGTGCTGGTAGAATACCCTGTTGCTCATAATATTTCTGAAAGAGAAACAGAGGATGGTTGCAACTCTTGGGTGGTGGAAATTTCTCACAGTGTATCTATTGCAGTTGCAATTATTGGTACCATTTGAAGTTAAAGGACTTTTTAAGGGTGCGATCATGCACTCACCCAATACTTTGGATCATCAGCCTCTCCTCTTCTGGCCCCATCTGAACAATGAGCAGGGATCGGATCTGCCCCAGACACTCCAGTAGCTCCATTGTGTCTTGCACAGACACAGCGTTGATAGTGTAGGCTTTGGGCAACGCTCGGATCAGCTCACCCAGGGCATCATACTGCCGGTGTAGCAGACTGAACATGAGCCTCACCAGCTCAGGGTTCTGAATGAAAGACTCCTGAGCCCAGTGGATCATCGTGTGGGAGATCAACTCCTGCAGAGTACCTGTGACACAAGAGCAGATGTTCATGTAATTATGGTAGGGGAAAACAAGATGTCACACGGAAGTCTAATACAAAGTAAAAAAATAAATCTTTTACTGGGTTTTTTGTCTTCTTCAGGTTCAGGCTCTGCCTCCGGCTTCTTGCGTAAGCTCCTAACTTTCTCCACCAGTCTCAAGAGGCGCCCACGGAGAGAGGTGTCCACCACCTCTTCTTGCTCCTCCTCTTCAATATGTACACCTATGACAGAGAAGGAGAATCCATATGACTCCAGTCCTTGCATTGGGTCTCATTCAAGAAACACGAGCAGAACGAATTTGTGTAAATCGTGTGTAAAGTGGTTCTGGCGTAAATTTGCGGATTCATTAAAATGTTCGTATTTTCCAAATGTTAGTTGGTACACAAGAAATCTACACCTGCTCCCAGCCACACGTAAATAGTGCGCTTAACACCCGAACGTTTTGCTCATTAATAAGGCTGCATTTTAATTCACCTTAATCGGGTACATATTTGCACAGCATTTTGAAAAAATATTATATATAGTAATTACATACGGTTTTTCTTATTATGAGAGCCAGTAATAGCATCTGCGATGGTGGTCCTTCTCCAGTTTGAATACTATTTTTCCGAAGTGAACTAATTCATTTTTTGCTCTCAAGCTTAATGTCGAACCATTTTCTTCTCACTTCTGGGAATGTTCGATTAACAGATGAAACTCCATTAACTGCATCTGTAATATGCTGCCAAGCTTCCTTTTTTCTTAGGACCCGATACACCACTATGTACGCTTGAAAATAAAATGTGGCGTTTTGAATGAACTTCTGATAATAAAACTTAAATTTCTGCATCTGAGAATTTTTTTTTTTCATTCGCATTCATTTCATGCGCAATATGATGCCCATATATAGTTGTCAGTCGGATTTAATGGGCGGGATTTATGGTAATTGAGAATGAACGTGCACGCGCATCCAATTTACGACTGATTGGAATTCATTAACACACACACACATTTCACTATCACATCTGACGTTTACGAAGTATTTGTGAATCAGGAGAAGAGTTTTCGGGAAGGTCTCTTTACGCGCAAATCACTCGCATAATTACTCGTATATTTACGAATGTTTCATGAATGAGACCCATTATGCTTGAGAACAGTGACTCCTAAGATGTACCTCGTCTTTCTAAGGTTGAAAAAAATGCATATGGAAACAGGAGTGGCATGCTAACAGGAATAAACATGGACTGTAATGATACTGGTCTTCGTATTAAACAGTGACAGTATGTTCTTTGAAAAGATTTCCGTTTGCACGGTTAAACAGACCACAGTGACCCAAAAGGTCATGGTGAAATGTCATCAGGCCATTCCGGACATCCTGAGGAACGGGGCTATCTTCATCCTCTGGACAATTCTTAAAGTTCATCAACATGTTCACCTGAATATACAGAGTTTATACAATATTAGCTATAAAAAGTATATATATATATGTGTGTGTGTGTGTGTGTGTGTGTGTATACATTCACACATGTATAGCGGCTGTACAGTACCTGTTCCTGTGGAGGGGACCGGAATTCGCGAGTCTTGCGGGCTGTTTCTGCAGCACTCATCGTAAAGGCCTGCATGAGCTCATTATATCGCTGTCTCTGATTGGTCTGCACCTGGTTGACAAACCTGTCTGAGAAAGCAATGATGGCTTCCACTCTGTGACGCAGCTCACAGTCACAGAAATATTGCAGAAGAGTACACATCTAAGGATGAGGAAGACACAAAGTGAGTCAAAAGGTCAAAAAGCGAGACAAAAAGTAACACATGAAAGTCTTCAATCAGCAGTACTTCACCTGAAGTTTAACAGACTCAGGAAGCTTCATGTGCAGCAGTCCCTCTCCCACATCCTCCTCTTCCTTCACTTCTGCCTCAGCTGCACCAGTTTCTTTCTCAGCTTCTCCATCTGTCGCTTTCTCTCTGTCCGTTTTTTCCGCAGCATGTTCGTCCTCCTTCCCTTCTTTTCCTGCCTGCTCATATTCCTCGTCCTCCTCAGGTTCAAGCTCATCCTCCTCAAGATCTTCTTCCTCATCCTCTCCCATGCCTTCATCCAACAGCTCTCCCTCATTTTCTACATGTTCCGCTTTCTCTTTTACCTCTATTCCTTCCTCTTTGCTGACCAGTTGTTCAGTATCTCCAATTTTGGTGGCCTCCAGTTCTTCAGCCTGGCTCTCTCCATCACTGAAGACGGATGGTTCGATCAGCTTCAGGATGTGCTTAACGTCGTTGTCATCAAACACGCCCATTATGAGCAAGGTGCTGATTAGCTTCAGGATGGGCACGAAGTGGAACTCAACGCTGCCCCCTACGGGATCCCGTATGGCCTGTCCACCGTCCTGCACGGCTTCAGTAAGCATGTTGAGGGCATGGTCCTTAAGCATCTAAAGTACAGAAAGAGAAGAGTCAGCAACAGATAAATTAAAATGCCAATTTTGTGGCAGTTTTCACAAACAATCAGTGTTATTTTAGTATCATTGAGATCCTATTATAGTTTTTAATCATATTTTGAATTATTTTTTATATTTAAATTTTCTTTTTTCCAGTTATCAAATGTAATTAAAGTTTTGTTAATTTTGTCATTTTCATTTATTTTTTATTTCAGTTTTAGTTTGAATTTTTTAGTACAGCAAGTTAAACTAAATAAAAATAAGAAATGCTGGCTGGCAACAAACTAAAAAAAAATAAGTTTAGGTTTTTAATATTTTATTTTGTTTCAGTTCAAATTTATTTAATTTCACACAGCAAAATTAGTTTTTTTATGATTTTAGCTTTAGTTATAGAACCCTGGCCTCTATCTCATTTCCTCCACCTACCTGTAGAGGTAAGATGGGGCTGAGAGTGTAGAGGTCTGCATTAGTGCCCACAAACCCAGTTGGGGCAAAGTGAAGTTTGGGGCGCAGGCAGGTGGTGAGCCCGACCCCAGGTAGCGCATGGGCCTTCTCAGCGTCTGAATAGAGGGTGATGCTACGCGTCTCGTCCGTCATGGGCACAATGAACTCCTTATTGGTCATGAGACGGTTGCGCTTGGCAGACTCCAGGTGCATGGAGATGAGCAGGTCGTAGTATCCGCTGCGGATGGGGCCGGGCAGGTAGGTGTTCTCGATGGCATAAAAGAGCTGCGATTCGTCCACGTGGCTGCAGAGGGCGTGTGCGACGCGGTTGTTGCCCAGTGCGCAAACTGAACCATACAGTTTAAGAGTGTGGTAATGAAATTTCATTAGGTCGGTGTGCTCCGACAGTTCCAGGATGTCAATGCACCTGGAAAAGAGGAAGTGATATCAAATTCTGCCACTTGTTTAATCCATTACATTTTTCATTGTACACTGAATTTATTTATTTCAAAGGATCAAGGAAAGTTTTTCAAATTTCTAATGAAATAAGCGGGTAATATATGCATACTAATGTAATACCTGCTTTCTTCTGGAATGTGCAGCGCCATCATAACGAGAGGTTCCATGCATTGTACCTTCCAGCCCTGCCTCTCACTCACACGGCCAGTTTCAGGGTCCAGAAAGTGATTAGGCATCCTGCTCCATATGACAGGTGTCAACATCTGGACATCTAACCTGGGAGGACACTGAGGGACCGGGTTCTTATGGTCGCTGCGGAACATGGCCGCAGAGATGGGCATAATGTTCTGGATAAAGTGCGGTAAAAGAAGAATATGAATAAAGAACATTTTATGTCACAAAAAAGGAGGCAACTTTAGCACTAAGATAGGGACCTTTAGTTTGCCGAGTTCCACCTGTATCATGTTCTGGCTAGATGGCAAACAAAACACAGCAGGGAAGAGCTTAGTGTTGGGTTCCACCTGAAACACAGAGAAACAGCTTAATTTCACATTAAATAGACATAAATTATGGTGATTAAGTATTTTTAATTCCCTTTAGGAAATTAAAGAAGTCAAATGTTTTAAATATTGGAATTAATGAGTTTTCTATAATAATAATACATAATAATTTAAAGGCAAACAGAATTATTTTATTTAGGAGTTTACATAATTGGTCATTTGTTGAATGTGCTAAATAAAAATATATAATACATACATATTATATATTTATTATATATTATTGTGTTTTGATTGTTTCTTGGTTGTTATATTGCTTAGGTCCTGCAAATACGTGCTGCTAAACAGCTATTAGCTAGAAGCATAAATATAAACTCAGCAAAAAAATAAACTTTCCCCTTTTCAGGATATTTGAAATAAATTTTGTAAAATCCAAATAAGCTTTACAGATCTTAATTGGAAAAAGGGTTTAAACAATGTTTTCCATGCTTGTTCAATGAGCCATAAACAACTATTGCACATGAATCTTTAGACACTAACAATTTACAGGTGGTAGATAATAAAGGGTAAGTTACAATAACTTGTAAAGAGACACTTAAGATACCTTTCTACTGACGCTAAAAAAAACAACAGAAGAAAGATGCCCAGGAACATGCTATAGTCCTGCTGCAGGAGGCATGAGGACTGCAGATGTGAACAGAGCAATAAACTACAGTGTCCGTAATGTAAGATGCCTAAGACAGTGTTACAGGGAGACAAGAAGAACTTGTTCGAGAACTTGCAAGTTCTTTGGTGGAAGAGTGGAGTAATATCTCACAGAAAGAACTGCTGTAGTCCATGAGGATGAGATGGACTGTAGTATTTAAAGCAGCTGGTGCCCCACCAGATACTGGCTGCTACTTTGATATATATAAAAGCAGTTGAAAGTGAGAGGACATTTCATTTTTGCTGAGTTTATAAAGCATCTGCTGCTCAATACTGTACTACACTACTAACCATCTAGGAGCACCCTAGCTATGTGTTAAAAATCACTTGAAACACTACTGCAACCATGTAGTCATTGCACCCTGGTAAACAAACACACCCCACTATTTACTTTTTCCAGTCACATTTTCAAATCAGAAAATGTAAAAATCTACTGCAAACTTACCTAGTTCCTTATGTACTGTTCAGTTAGAGGAAACAAGTGAAACCTAATTCACTCTGGCCACTTTATCTTACCTGGTAAAAAGCGTGGATCTCTTTGCCATTGGCTGTAAAGGTCATCAGTCCTGTGTCCAGGTCCACCAAGCAGCCAATCACAAAGTCCTCCTGGCTGATGCGTGTTTGCTGTGAGCTGCTAAATTCTCCTCCCCACACCATGTAGCAGTTGCTGCGTTTTACACTGAGGAAAGCAGAAAAAGAGACCGGGTTGTGCTGAAACATGTAAAGTAACCTCCACCATGACTTATTAAGGGGAATTTAAGGATATAAAATGGATAAAGTTAAGCCTTACTAGTCATATTCTGGCGAAAAATGCACTAAAATATGTAGCAGTATGAAGCTATATACTAAAGTTACCTTAAGTTAAGTTACCTGTCATGAATGTTGCCTTTATCGTCCCCAACCGTAACAGTTACATTTCTGACTTTACAAAGATCAAAGTGTGGATCGTACAGGTGGTAGTCAGGAGTGACCCAGCCTACCCATACTCCACTGGGCTCCTGTCCGGCAAATACTCGGACTGAATAATAATACTGTTGGGATGAAAAGAAGGATTCTCTTTACAGGACAACATTATCATGCATCAACACATTATTTAGATGAAATTCTGCTTACACAGATATTTAGTAAGGGAAAAATTGTAAAAGTTTTATCCATACTGTAGTTGTGTTTGAGATAATATCAGCATCGTCTCGATCATCTGGGACAACATCCTCCATCAGACGAGGCACCGTTGGAACCACCGGTGGTGGGGTAAATGCTGCCTTCTTCGCCTTGGAAAAAAACCTGGAAATCACAGATATTTTGTCATTTCTGAATCAGAAGACAAGATTACAGATACAATCTCGCATCTATCTTCTCTCACCCTCTCTTTTTGCTCTTCTCTGTGGTGGTGTCCTTCTCATTTTCACCCTCTTTGCTGCCAGGAAGCTCTTTAGGGACTGAAGGCTCTTTTTCTTTCTCATCTTGCTCCTTACGAGTGGCTGACTTCTTCAGAAGCTCAAACTCAGATTCGGGGTCCACCTCAAGAGCTTCATCCTCAGGGATAGTGAGGGTTCGGGTGAGGGGTGAAGCTCCCACTGGCACTTTGAAGGTTTCGTGAAATTCTATGGGCATGCTGAGTCTAAAGAACAGAAGGTCCGTGTTGGCATTCTGAGATCCAAATGTCCTATGAGTCAGTTTCAGACAGGGGGCGCTATCCACTGTTCCATCCACACGGCACACCTATTGAAGCAATCAAAAAACAAAAAAAGAGGCCTGAGACGGGTTTATTGATATTTTGAATTAGCTTTTATTTGTATATCTTCAGGTTTCATTAAAATTTTAGTACGTTTGGTAATGTGCTTTTTTCATTTTTATTAGTTTTTTAATATTTCTGTTAATTTATTTTGGTAACACTTTAGTAAATTATGCAACTAACCCTAAGCCAAACCCTAACTCTATAGTAAGCACATGTAGTTAATTAATATTACTCCGTACTATTTGAGTAAGTACAATGAAACTACGACACCATAAAATAAAGTGCAACCTTTATTTTTATTTCAGTTTTAGTCATTTTAGTACTAGGACTTATTTATTTACTTAGTAGCCAAGGCAGATTAGCATGCATTTATAAGGGATTTTCAGTGTGTTTTTACCTCAATATGAGGATGGTCCATTGGTACAGGCACAAACTGGGGCAAGCTTTTGCTGAACCACATGGTAATATCTCTCTTCATGTTGATGGCGAAGGGCTCGAAACCTTCCTGCAGTCCACAGATTGTGAAGTAACGCAGGCTGCTCACATTCTGCCCAAGGTTGATACGGCCCACCTGGGACATTCCCAGACTGCATACAGGGATGAAGCCTGGTCAGGAGAACAGACATATTATTACTTCTTTGGAACCGTCTTCCTGTAGACATTAAGACCTCTCCTACTGTCTCTATTTTTAAATCCAGACTAAAAACAAAACTTTTCTATGATGCTTTCTATTAACCCTCTCTTGTACCTGTGGTCTGTAAGGTTTTTATTTTAAGCTCTCAATTTTGTGTATTATGTTCCCTGTGATTTAACATGTTTTTATTGCTAATGTTATTGTGTAATTGCTATTATGTAAAGCACATTGGGTTACCATTCTGTGTATGAAATGGGCTATATCAATAAACCTGAACCTAAATGTCACAGCCAACTAACATCTCAATATCATTCCTCTTCGTGACTCTCACCTTCTCCGATCTCAATGTCTTTGAAGGCCATCTCAGATCCAGAGTCACTGATGAGCATCTCTCCATTCAGAGTAAACATGATGTTCTGCTCTGGCAGGTCGATCATGCAGCCCACAACGTCACCAGACAGCCACTGCCGGCCAAATGGCTCATTCCCTATGTGCCAACGCTGAGACTATGGGTAAAAATCAGTAAATTATATTATACAGTACTGTTTTGATAAAAAAAAAAAAAAATGCATTTGAAAAAAAAAAGAGATTTTACTCAACATAAAAATGATCAACATTAAAATAAACATTTATTACAAAAGATTTCAAATAAATGCTGTTCTGAATTTTTTCTGGAAAAAAAAAATCCTGGAAAATAATGTTTCC
This sequence comes from Rhinichthys klamathensis goyatoka, assembly GCF_029890125.1. Lineage (NCBI taxonomy): Eukaryota > Metazoa > Chordata > Actinopteri > Cypriniformes > Leuciscidae > Rhinichthys > Rhinichthys klamathensis. Next base: position 429,318 of record NW_026606837.1, read on the forward strand.
CACAAAATAATACACAGCACATCCGTTTTCAACATTAATAATAAGAAATGTGGGCGGTGTGATGCTAAGCAAAACTAATACTTGTCAATCTTCTAATGAATATCATAAAGACCATAGGATAAGCTTGTGCAATAATGTGCAATAATGCTTGAGGAGGGTTTCCTAAAAGAAGCCATTAATAATACTAATAAAGTTTCAGTACCTTGAACCCATTGAAGACATAGGCTAGATCATCTGATCCCAGCTCTCTGTCTGCATGGACGTTTGGTCTTGCCCACCCAACTCTCATCTCTCCCACTGTTACTGCCTCAAACTCAAAGTACCATTTCCCCTGGGTCACCGCGTAGGATTTCTCTGCCCTGAACACACGGATCTTATCACTCCGACCACTGCCATTCCCATGTCCACCTGGAATAAATGGTCACAGAGGTTTAGGTGAGTAAAAGTTTACAAATACAAAACTCATTGGATGACTTTAAGTTCTCTTTGTAGTAGAATTCTTCAAGAGTGATATAAAGAGGTTGATTTGGTGCATGATTAGATGGACACTCACTGCTTTCCTGGTCAGGTGGCTCAATATTGTAGCCATAGCCAATCAGAGTTCGTACAGCAGCACATACACTGTCACGATTGGTTTTTTTCGTTTTTTCATCCAGGAGAATGTATGGCACAAGACGGGGGTTGCGCTTGTTCACAATGTCCTAAAAAAAAGAAAATTCAGAAGAAAATTAAGCAAACTCTACAGAAAGAACAAAAGCTGAAATGGTAATTTCATAGAATCTTCTAAATTTTTATTAATATTGTATACTGTGATATTTTCAAATGTTTTTTGAAGTACTTCTCTCAGAATATGGATGAATGTGATACTCGTAAAGGATGAGCCATGATCTAGAAAGCATGGGAATTTATTGTTGTTTTTATTTTGTTGCTACTAAAAAGTGACAAAGTGTACACCTACAGTACCTGAACAATGCTGTAAGTCCAGCCTTGGCGGACACGGTCTCGAGCCCAGACATTGTGTCCATTTTCAGCTAGCCTTTCCACAAGTGTGTTCTGATTCGGTGTCAATTTCACATAGTTGAGGTCTAGAGGAGCAGGTTTGTATCCATTACTTTGCATATACCTAAGAATTAAACAGAAACTAGTTTAAGTTTAGACATCATTATTTAGCTTTTTCTCTCTATCATTTTGACATTAAAATACCTATAATATCTCAGTACCTGTTGTTGTTAGCATACACTACGAGTGTTGGGAGTAGTGCATTACAAGTAAACCAACTTACATAATCAGATTACTTTTTTCAAGTAACTAGTAAAGTAATGCATTACTTTTAAATGTACACAAAATGTCTGAAGCTCTGACAGCTCTTCTGTCCACATGTTGAGAGAAATTGTAAGTAAGCAAAGGCATCGTGCGAGTTGTGTAAACATGATGGTTATTGTAGTTCTAGACCAAATCTGAGCGTACAATTACTCATCTCAACAGTCACTCATCAAAACAGTTTCCGTATTACTCTAAATGAATAAAAACAGTGAAATTCAAACACAAACCTGCAATAATTAAATATGTTAAATAACACAAATATACTATGTATTTAATCTGACTTTATTAACCAATATGTCTGACCCCAAACGTTTGAAAGGTAAACTAACACTATTGTACCTTTGTAATTTAATTAAAACTACTTTATTAGTGTTAAATGATTAGTGGTGGTTATTGAGATATTCTGTAATACTGACGTTTTAGGAAGTTTTATCTTCTTCAAGTTCTCCTCTGCTTTCTCGTCTCCCATGCCTACGTGACAACCTAAGGCCAGAAGAGTCCTATAGACAGAATCCAGAGAACCAGGGGTTAACTAACCACACAGCAACAAATATATAAAAGCTCAGTATTTCACCTACTTCAGTGTCTCTCCGGACATTGCCAAGTTGTAGTTCTTCTCAGGCTCCGGGAGGCTTTGGAAGTCCACTAGACAAGGATGCAGCTTCTTGTTGTCATCACGGAACTGAAAGAGTGGGGACAGCAGACAGACAGTATTGAGTATGAATTGAAAGATGTTAATTGTGCATTTAGTATTTTAAAATAATCATTATTTCCTTCAATTCTATTTTATATTCATAGACTCACTGGTCCATAAGTCCAGCCCTGCTCAATTCGAGTAACGGCCCACAGCTCGTGGCTGTTCTCAGCCAGTTTCTCTCTGATACGCTCTAGGTGAGGAGGAAGAACAATCTGCGGAAATAATTTAGATGGTAAAATCAATACAACAGGTCACTTTATTTACACAGACCTTTAATAATATTGTCTGAAATCCTACCTGCACAGTGTCAACTGGGCAGGGAGTGAAAGCAGTGTGGGAGAGAGACTGGGTCGGCCCCAGAAGGTTCCGGACATCATTGAAGTCATGCTTGTACTCTTTAATGGGTTCAATCCGCAGCCTATCTCTGGGCAGAACTGCCTCATAGCATGGGGCATAACCTGGAGGAGGGAGGAATTTGAAGTCTCCATGCCGCCCGCCAAGGAGAAATCGAACTCTGTGAAGTGGAATGCATTTTTGAATTTGTCCTATTAGATTAAACAAGTAATTTGTTGAAAAATCAACTCTTACTTGATCCCAGCTGAGAAGCTGACCGCAGGGAAAAACAGACCGTCGAGATTGAAGTTCTCGAACATGCCTTGAACGGGATGTCCATTAACACGGAAGGAGATGCTGGGCACGGTCAGATCCAAACAGCAGCTCACCACATCCTCAGCCGCGAGAATGTGTTGATTGGGTGAAGTCACCTGACGTGGTACGCGACCTGATGAAAGCGCAATGTTATAGATGTGCTCAGTGAGATATCAATGTGCTGGAATAGATAGAGGAAGGTAATCCTAACCTGTCCACAGCTGTAGCCCATCAAAGCCGTACGAGAAAAGATCATCTCCAACTCCATTGCTCCCCCATCCCTCTCCTCCTCCGGGGTAGGGGCTGTAGCCCTCCGTCAAAGCCCAGCCAACTCGAAGGTGACACGCCTGAGCGGTCAGGAATGACTCCACGTGGTCAACGATCAACTCGTAGTACCACTTCTTATATTGTGTAGAGCCTTCACACGTGCCCAGAAAAATGTTGGGTCTCATACTGCAAAACATCAAACATGAGTCCACACAAATGCCTCTACAGATAACTTTTATATGTCATTTGGGTTGTACTGAATCAGACCTGGTGACATAATTGATGATGTTGGTCTGCAGGAGGAGGTCACGGCCCGGAAGCAGATTCTCAGTGATCAGATTCTGATTGGACCTCACGGCAACACCATTACAAACACATAGAGAGCAAAGTACATCTAGAACCTACAAAGAAAAGCCACAACAGAGCATGTGATCAGATACGATTGAAGACTCATTAAATAAAAGCTTTAACCTAGATTGCGAAAAGATATCAACCTTGTGATTGCGTCCATGTTTGTCCAGAAGCGCGATGATGGATTTGATGTGGTTCTCCTGGATGATGTTAAGCACCTCAGGGCTTTCAATAAGGATACAATACAGCACCTCCAGAATGCCTGACAATTAAAAATATGCACATATACACTACCGTTCAAAAGCTTGGGGTTTGTAAGAATTAGTGTTTTATTCAGTAAGGACACATTAAATTGATCAAAAGCAACAGTAAAGACATTAATAAGGACTCTCAAAGGATAAATTATGGCTTCCTACCTGAGGATGCCTCTAAACGATCCAGTTTGCTGACAAGCCAGTCAAGATTATCACAGAACAAAGCACAGTTTGCCCGGTTTCCTCTGATCAGAGATGCTATAAAAGAAAAAATGACAAGGGAATTACATTTTCCCAAAAAAACACTGAAACCAGTAAATCATTAAGTGCCCCAGTGTGGTTTAGATTTGTCTGTATTGCATGATGCTGTCATGAGTAAACACAGCCATACCCAGCAGCTCATAAAATAAGTTGACAATCTCTTTCCAGGACTCAGCTGCATCTTCCCCAGCAAATTCTGAGAAGTGGGCCGAAGTGTTGTAGAAATTCAGCCGATCAACACAGTCCAATACGAGAGTGATCATGCCCTAATCAACATTGACATAATTATGTTTGGATGTTTATGTTATAAGCAGTGAATGTAAAGACAATATATTTTCATTAGTATAAATCAAATTTGGTTTATCTGTATTTGTGTGTATTTTTGCGAGCATGTCTAACCTCCTCTTGAAATAGATTCTGACGGTTCCTTAAAGAGCGCAGTTTGGTCTGCTTCTCTTCATGTTCCAGCTCCTCATCAGGAGGGCGGAAATAGAAGATGAGATCCTGCAAGGACAGAACAATGGAATCTAGAGGCAGAGATGGGGATGGACCTGGAGATTTACTTTTCCCACTCAGAGAGTCCAGACCCCTGTAAGACAACACAAATCAACAAAAAATAAATAATTTACCCTTATCCCTGATATTTACCCCTGATAAAACAACAACATTTTTTATTAAACCAGTTTTAATGGTGCTAAGTTGACTATGGTCTCAACGTTTGGTTAGGCTTGTTTGTTTTGATAGGCTGGTTTAAGATTTTTCCAAGAATCCTAAAAGATTACAATTTGCTGCAATTTTAGACCAGATCTACAGCTGTATGCGGACGTACTTAATGAACTGAGTGAAGAGTCCCGCAGTGCTGTAGATCATCCTAGCAGCCTGGGATTCTGCTGTTTGAGAGCGGGCCACAGTAAGAGCATCGTCCATGTGACCCTCCTGATGCAGTATTGCCTAAGGAAAGGAAATGCACATATTAGAATTGATCGAATTAGGTCTGTGAATTTACACTACTGTTCAAAAGTTTGGGCTATGTATGATTTTTTTTAATGTTTTTGAGTATAAAGTCTCTTATACTCACCCAGATCAAAAATACATTAAAACCGTAATAATGTGAAATATTATTACAATTCAAATAACTGTTTTTATTTTAATATATTTTCGAATGTAATTTATTCATGTGACGGCTATGCTGACTTTTCAGAAATTATTCTAATATGCTGATTTGAAGCTCAAGAAACATTTCTTGCTATTAAAAATGTTAAAAAGTTGTGCAGCTTAATATTTTTTGTGGAAACAGTGATAAAAAAAAAGTCATGATTGTTTTATGAATATAAAGTTCAAAAGAACAAAATTTATTTGAAATAGGAATTTTTTTTTGTAACAATGTAAATGTTTTTACCACAACCTTTGCTCAATTTAATGCATTCTTGCCAAACAAAAGCATTAATTTATTTTTAAAGCAGACCCCAAACTTTTGAACAGTACTGTACATGAGGTTAACACTCATACCTTTCTCTTCAGTGGCCCCAGTCGAGCAGACTTGGCATCCACTGAGGCATATGTGAGCCACAGGCTAGTAGAGACATGCTGCACAAAGCACATGGACTCTCCGTACTTGATCTCTGGGATCCCCATTCCTTCCACGTCACGTTTCTGAACCACCTCGGTCTTCTCCTACTCAATCAAATGACATTTTTATGTTTTGACATCAAAGATTGTTAGGAAATATTTTCAAAAGAGCAACCTCCCAGAGAGTATGTTATAAAGCTGAGAGCATTATGCAGACCTTAGAAACACGAAAGCAGAAAGCAGAGTTCTTCGTATTCGCCTTTTCCGGGTCCACAATCAGGAGTCCTTTCTCTTCATCCAGGCACAGATACCTGCCTGTTGTGATGTGACGCACCCTGAAGGACTGACCCCACTTCATGTGGCTACCACTCCACCTGTGTACAATGAGATTGAACATCAGCTCTAAAGGAGAAAAACAATTATTTTCGCTTGTTAAGGCTCTGCTGTATAAAAATAGCACCAACCCAATGCGAAGAGGCTCCAGTCTCCAGAGAGATCTGGCGTGGCTGCACACGGCTCCACCTTCATAGTGTGCATTTCTGAAATTTCATGCAAAATAAGAAAAGATTGATTGTGGTGTAGATTAGCTGTTTGTGCATGTTTACATACAGTAGCATATGGATTTGTATCTCACCGTCTCTGGTCGTCGCCCTGGTCAGCAGCAGGAATTGCTAAACACTCATCCATGTGCCCATGGAAAAGACGCAGAACATGCCCTCCAGTCAGATACCCTGAACCAAGGAAACATCACAAAATAATGTATTACGTTTGTTGTAAAGGCACTTTTAAAATTGGTCTACAATGCATATTGCTATTGGTTGCATAATGCATATTGGTTTAACTGGGGAAAATAAGGAAATTAAGACATACATATTAGTAATGTAATTTAACAGTTGTAATTTTTATTCTTATTTTGTTTTTATTTAGTAATTTTTATATTTTTTGCTTCATCAGAATGGTACGAACTCTGGTAAAGGTTTTGGCACTTGCAACAATTCATACAAAATAAAGTACATTGATTTCATGAAAATAATAATAAAAAGATGTACTTTTTGAACACCACATGGTTTAAATCAAATTTCCCAAAGTCTTGCAGCCCTAAAGAATTTAAAATGCTTGTACTTTAAGCTTACCCTCTGCCAGCTCACAGCCAGAACAGACTGGGTTCATGTTCCAAAGGGTCTGCATGAAAGAAGCGTCCACCATGAGGTCTCCGCTGGCATAGGACAGGTGCTGTTGATGGTACAGATGTTTCAAGTGAAACTGTAAGGCTCCATCTACAAGAGATTGTGTTGACTATATAGAGACGGATATTTTACCAGATATCTCTCAGAGGACACGCTGACCAGGATGAGATCATCGCCCACCCTGACCTTCTCACCCTCTGACCTCTGCTTGGATGCAGGGTGAATGGTCCACCAACATGCCTCACCTGGAGGGAGATTTTCTTTAACTCAGATTTCCCTTTTGTACATTTGCAAGCACTATATTTGAGAAAACAATCCCCTAGAAATTAAACACCTGTCGAGTCCTCCTGCAAGCCCACGTCAAAGGCCAGCTTGTCTGTGAGTGACCTTGATGTTGTCAAACAGCTAAGGTACTGCATCATGCAAAGAGATGCCAATCAATAAAAACAGAGAGAATAAATTATTATTTCGCTATAGTACATTTTCTCTTAAAATACTCATCCAGTGATAGCCTGTATGGGTATATTAAAATTTGACCAACCATGCTAGAGTGAGTGTGTCTGAGAAGGATAGCATGGCCATACAACAACGTGCGGTGGCCTCCTCCTTGTGAAGACTAGAAAGAAGGTGGAAAAACATGACCATAAACAATTCAAGAGTCTATCTATGTGGACAAATCTATATAGATATGTTTTTTTGTCACAGCAATAACTGAAAGATTAACACAGAATTGCGTTAGGTGAGTAAAGACTACGAGAGGACAAAAAATGTGCCGTTACAGTGTTTAGCATCAGGGACTCAGTTATAACCCGCCTTTCCACTGTCTCCGACATTAGTGATGAATGACTTCTGGCCTGCCTTTTGTCAGAGATAGTGACAAGGCGGCTATAATCTGAGGTAGAAACACAGCAATAAGAATAAGCAAAATGCAAGGAACATTTCGAGGCAAAAATGGAAACCTACCCATTTGTCCAAATCGACTGCCTATAGTATGCAAAAGAGAGAACAAGGTAAGGAGGACAAGAAATGTAATGTAATCAAAAGTAATTGACTTTGAATTGAGTTGATTTGATATTAAAGAGATAGTTCACCCAAAAACAAAAATTCTGTCATCATTTAATACTCACCGTAATGTTGTTACAATTTAATTTTTACATTTTTGGGTGGACTATCTACTTTTAAGAGTGACTCTCACCCCATTCCTGATGTATGTGCTCTGAACAAACCTCATTAAGATCATTTGTGTTAGCCAGCATTTCCTGAAGGGCCCGCACAGATAAGGACTGCTCCAGGATAAAGCAGCATATGGCCAGATCAGGAGGAACATTCTAGAATGACAAAAAAAAAAAAAAAAAACAGTGTACAGAACACTGGGAATCCAAAACAGTATTTCATAAATTCAGAATGACATGTAAGAAAAGCATACCTGGGCATTGGACGTAGTTTCCAGAAAGCACAAGCGATTCCCAAAACCCTCACAGGACAGACAGAGTTTGATCTGCTCCTTCAGGATAGTAGCTGTGCACTGTAGAACCACCTGGTCATCCTACAAAGAAAATAAATGTCAAGATGTCAGTATCTGAGTAATATATCATGTTTTTAAAGAAGACTAAACATGTCAGAATAGTTAAAGGGTTAATTCACACAAAAATAAAAATTCTGTTGTCATTTTACTCAACCTCATGTAGAAGTCATTCTAGGCCTTTTTTTTTTTTGCAGAACACAAATTACGTTTTGATAAAATGTTGGTAACCCAACCATTTTGGTGCTCTTTGGCTTCCATTGTATTGACAAAAAACAATCACTGAGACATTTCTCAAAAAATATATATTTTTTGTGCTCCACAGAAAGAAACAAACTCATACAGGGTTGGAACTACATTTTTGGGTGAACTATCCTTTTAACATTAGACAAAAAGCTATACAAATTTCGGGGCACAATCTCACGCAACCTTTTGATAAACAAAGACAATATTTTGTCGATGCATCATCTGATGCAACTCTCTGTGAGTACTAGGAGTAAATCTCAATCTTTGCTCTACTGGAATCACAGAAATCCAATTTAATTCAGTATTGAATATTGCCACTTTCTGAAATATTGATTTAGACAAGTCATTGATGTTTTCTTTGTAACAACATGCCCATAGCACACATTGCTGCTACATAATTTGTTATTTGTAACCTTGATCAAGGCAGAAAGCACCTAATCCTGAATGTGGCTCAGGTTACAGCCAGAACACATGTGGGGAGGCTTAGAGGCCTGTGAGGCATGTGAGGCCTGTCTGAGAAGAAAGAAAGATTGCTTTATGTATTAAATATTTTTAAGTTCTATGAGAAACAAAGTTATTTGATAGGTTATATGAAAATAAATTAATTTGATCTTAAAACATACCGGTAGTTATAAAAGCCTGTAGTGGTGCCACTAATTCTAAGTACAACACCACCCTCTGTTACTCTATTGCCATACAAGTTGACCTCAAAAAGACTTGATTTAATAGATAACCTCATTACTGTTCCATTGATTCAGTTCAATATATGTTGTATGAAAGTGCAAATTAAAGATGAAGCCTGCCTTTATAGACAAATCGGGGCAGGTCATGTCCTTGACAGGCTAGTCTGCATGACAGTGTATTAAGTAAGTGTGTCATCTGCTGAGATATTCCAGGGCTGGAATGTAACCCAGTGGGCCGTGGAAAACCCTGTCTACACCGACACATTCTGCTAGCAACCTGAGACACAGTGCTTCTGTAACAATATAGTCTTTGTGAGATCACAATTATAACATTTGCATTTAATAAATGTCAGAATACGTTTTTATAATATATGAGAGGGAAATGCAACAAGCATTCATTTTATTTACAATCATCCCATTAAAATATTTAAACTTGTTGTTGGAAATACATACTGTTCAACAGTTACGTTTTCTAAAGACATTAAAGTTACCATCAAAAATATTTTTTATGGAATGCTACTGTTTTATAAATGGTTTATTCATGCACATAATTTTATTTTTAATTCATGTTCTCTCAAAATCTTTCATCAAAATAACTTCCCTTCCCACTTGCAGCATCATCTATTCTTTTCTCTGATGATGACATTATTTACTGGCGCGAGGGCAGGACAACCTGTCACTCACATGGCATCACAGAAATAAGCAAACCACAGCGATCTAACAATCCAATCAATTCCTGATGGACACAATCATGTTCCGGCCAACATTTTTTCTTGTTCGAGAAGTCGTTTCACTTGTATATACGTCACAATAGGGCAATAGTAACTGACAGCAAGGAAACATGAAATTTGTCAAAAGTGACAGTAAAGACTTCTACAAAAGATTTATATTTCAAAGAAATGCTGTTCTTTTGAACTTTCTATTCATCAAAGAAATTATCAAGGTTTCCACAAATATATTAAATAGGACAACTGTTTTCAACAATGATAATATAGGAAATGTTTCTAGAGCACCACATCAGCAAATTAGAATGATTTCTTAAGGATCATGTGACACTGAAGTCTGGAGTAATGATGCTGAACATTCAGCTTTACCATCACCAGAAATAAATAATATTTTAAGTTGTTATAATATTTCACAATATTACTGTTTTTACTGAATTTCCGATTAAATAAATACATGATGAGCAATAGAGATATTAAAAAAAAATATGTATGTGCTTGTAAAGGAACGTGTACATTTTTAGATTTGCATAATTTTACATAAAATTGTCAAATTTTTTTAAATCAAATTTTTATTTTTGCCGTACACATAGACCTGCTGTGTGACAAATACAATTTTAGAAGTATACTATTCAATGTGTATATTAATGAGGTCATAAAAACTGAATAAATGAATTTTGAAAATGTATAAAGATTTTGAAGATTTGTTTTAAATGGGTTTCAAATCGTTTTAGCATGTCGTCGCTTACTGTTTGAAACGACAGCCAACCCAATTACAGTATCAAAAGCATTACATTATTTTTTAGTCAGCTTTCTCCCCTACTTGTCTCTCCCGGCCTCCTCCTCTATCCCTCTATTTCAGGCTGTGGCACCTGCTACTTGCAATTTTCCTGGAGCCAGAGTCACACAAAAGTAACAGTGGAACTGTAATCAATGAATGACTGTTCATTTGGGACAATGACTGTCTGACTTCTTGTTTCACAATCACAGAATGTATCAAGAAACTGCATCAAAAATACCTTTCCATAAAACAACTTGCAATGAAGAATGATCCAAAATGATGCATTCTGTGACGTCTTGTAAACAGCATTAAAGGATTTCACAAGCTGGACCACTTCATTTGCTTTTCTTTCACTATCTAGTCACTCATCAATAAAAAAAATTAATTTATTAAAAATCTTAATAAAATATTATTTACCAGAAAAATGCAGTTAAACAGTGTTCATAAAATGTTTTTGCTAATCAAACTCTAAATATGTGCTGAAAAGCTCTGGAGGCCGTCATAAAAATAGGGGGACAGAATAGACTTTTTAAATAGACTGTAACAAACAGGTGTTGGTTCATGACGGGCCAGAAAGCAGCTAATCCCATCTCTGTATATAGACTCAGAGCTCATAGACAGCAGCATCACAAACAACAGTACAGAACAGCACTAGTTGTCTTGATCTACGCTTCTGCATTGGTTAAAATCTTCCAGTGCATCCATTATAGGACTGTTTGAGCTCTTGTTAGAATGACTCAATGTTCATGTTGACATAACCCCAACACAGCCAGGTCAGGCATTTACAACACTAAGGTCAATCATATAGACTCATAAACATACACTACAGCAGTACTGCTTCACTCACACATCTTAAATTCACAGATCTTTGTACTGTATATTTGGTCTATAGTCTAGATTTATATCTTGATCTTGGCAGTATGTAGTTGTCATGCTTCTGTGCACAGTGCCAAGTGTAAAGTCATGTTTCAAACAGTGACAATCCAACCTCTGCACTGCACTATGTATAAATAGACAACAATGCCAGCAAATCCACACACCTGGTCATGTCACTCAACATTCTTCCAAAAACATTCATGAAAACTGAATGAGAAAGCTGTAAAAATGTGGTCAACTTTAACATTGATTAAAAAAAAAATCATATTTCTAATGCATATATATATACGATACATGCATTTTTTAACTAATCGGAGGTAAGGTATTCTCAATATAACTCACTGTTCGTAAGAACTGGATTTCCTCTTCTCCCTCTGCTCCTTCTGCCATGGTTCAGGAGATTTGCGGGTACCGGCAGGAAAAGTGTTGATGGGGTCCCCTCTCTTTCCTTCTTCTCAGCTGGGACAGATCCCAGCCTTAGCTTCCCCACTTCTCTTTCACTTCGGACCACAGGCTGCCTGTGCGTGTGGAAGAACTGAGACTCCAGCTCTGGTGAATGCTGTTCACAGAGAGCTCCACTTTCTGTAGCGTTCTCTCGCTGCTCCACATCAAAGAGGAGGAGCACCAGCCTCATAAAACTAACATTATCACTCTCTGTTGGGCTTAGCTAAAGGATATTAACAATCTTTTTATAATAATTCAAACTTGTTTAATGAGGGAAAATATTGTACCTTTCTTTTAAAACTTGGTTCCTTTCCCTTTAATCTGGATTTGTTCCTTGGATATTTAAAAGTAAATAAATGAATAAATAATTTCACTCTAATAAAGAAATATTCTAAGTCACCAAAAAGGATTCTCAAACTTAAGTTTGTAAAAAGAAAAAAGAAAACTGTACTGAAATGCACTTGCAATGGAACTGTATGGGGCAACTGTTTGCCAATAGACTTTTATTGCAATTGCATTTTGCTTTTACAATCTTAGATCACACATGCCAGGGATCAACAGCATGGCACAGACACTGTTTAGCTTACTTTTATTTAAGCAGAAATATTTTTTTAAACATTTCCCAAACCAGTCGTCCTTGCTTAACATGACATGGAACCAAAATCAGTTGCTTAGAGGGATAGTTCACCCAAAAATGAACATTTTGTCATTTACTTACCCTCATGTTGTTCTAAACCTGTATGAGGAGTTTGTCAAGAAGATATTTTAAAGAATTTTTTTTTTCCTACTATGGAAGTCAATGGGTTCCATCAACTGTCTGGTTACCAAAATTCTTTAAAATATCTTCTTTTGTGTTCAACAGAAGAAAGAAACTCAGCTTGAGGGTAAGTAATGACATTTTAACTTGCAAACAGATTTTGTCACAGGTCCTTATATGGGCGAAAATTAAATGAACTGAACATCTAGAAAATAACTACAAAAAAAGTGAACTATTAAAACGGATTTTATTAAGAACAAAGAAAATTTGTGACAGCTCACAAACAAACAAGTAAAACCATTGTTGCATAAATAATAGTTTAATGATTATACAAACCATATTCAGATCCCAGTCTTTGGGAACTGATATGTAACTAATAAAAATTAAAGAACTAAATGATTAAAGTGGAAACGGGTTCCAAGTAGACATGCGCACCTCATGCGAGGGCCAGCGGGGAGAGTCTCTGTAGCGCCTTCTAGTGGTCGGATGCCTAAACTGAAAGATTGGAGAGGAAAGCTCACCAGGCAACCCATTACTTGTGTCATCTTCAAAAATCACACCGTCTCGTGTCAAAGAAGCAAAAGGTGGAAACTCAAATGGAGGACTGGCATTCAGCCATGAGGGGGTTTCCTTATCGCTTTCGTGCAGAGGAGAGACTTGATCCGTTCTGAAGTCTTCGACTGAACTTGAGTCTTCATAGAGATTCAATGGCAGCATCTGCTGGAAGAACATTGGTGATGCAAGATCAGGTGTAAGAACTACAGGAGGAACATTTGAATCTTCACAATCGTCTTCCTCGTGACCACCAATGTGACACTTCTGATCCAACATTTTATGAAGATCAAGCTCCTTGACATTCTGCTCTGTTTGCTTGCACAGGAACAGACATTCAGTTTTCGTCATTGCAGACAAATTCAGATCTTGATTCGGGTTTCCCAACAAGCTCAGAGAATCCACATCATTTGTTGTCTGATTTTGGAGGGAATTTTGTGACCTCTTGCACATCTCTTGATGATGTAAATCATTAATCGGTTCTTGATCGACCGACTCCACACCCGAATCAGGGCTAGCGTCGCACATTCCTATGAAAGCCTGATTTGCTGGAGGAGATCCCACAGGGCTCTGCTCTGGTGGTCTCTCAGATACGCCCTCATGACTGATGGAGCGGCCAAATCGGCGTGCCCCCTGCCTCCGAAGGCGCGTGGCTCCCCTCTGAAGGGAATCCTGCGGTTTCTCCCGGAAATGAGGTGCCGTTCGTGATGTCCGGAGCAGCAAGGTCAAAGCACTAAAACCTCTAAGTCGCTCAGCCACGGACAAACGCTGATGGGGTCTTTTGAAACCAATAGTTGAGTCGGTCATCTTGTCTTGTTTATAATTCTTTTGTGTTTTAATGCTTCCTTTTGTCTCTTGCACTTCATTGATACCCCCCTTCTTCTCCGTGGTTACATTCTCTTGCTCATTTGAAAGGGTCAGACTTGCAAACATCGACCAGACACTGTTATCAATCTCAGTTTCAGCTCTACCAACTTCCTTTTCCAAAACGGGGATCTCATCAGTACACGACTCAAGCATCACCTCAGGTAGGCTTATGGATCTACGAGGACAAGATCGGTTCTTAGAGCGGTTCTTATCCTTTTTGGACTCTTTACGTGGCTGCTTCACCTCTGACTCATTCTCTACTTCTGTGCTTGCATGAGACCCTTCATTTTGAGTAACAGATTGTTTTACCTCACATTCTCCTAACCGCTCAAAGTCCTCAACTTCAAGTACGGTCCAGCATTCATCGTCACAGGGTTCTTCACTGTCCTGTCTCTGCATGAAAGATGCTTCTATTCCCATTTTTAGACAGTCATCAGTGTTTTCTGCAAAACAGCAGTTGAGAAGATCCGGGTCATCATCCACCTCATTCCCAACAACAACTGCATGATTGAAAATTAAACATTCAAAAAATGTTTTATTTGAACAAAAGAAAATATGAAAAGATTTAAAGTTTACAATAATGTCAACGATAGTGATGAACCGACATATTGGCCAGATTTTTATTGAATCAGTAAATATTGTGAATTAAATTAATAAAAACTCATCCAAACCTGCTCCTGGTTCATCAATGACAATAAGAGGTATCCTTGGAGACATATCATTTATAAGTGGTGAATCACTTTTACAGTCAAGCTGTTCTTGGTGTTCTTCTGAACAATTTTCAGGGTCTTTATGAGTTGGTGTCACTGAAAGCTAAAAATATGAAACCAGGTTAGCAGAATGAAAAAAATTAAACAAAAAGAGTAAAAACTACTAAAAGCTGGTTAAAACAAAACATACTTGGTTACTGTTGTTTCCACTGGACACAGTAAAAAATCGGAGAGATCTTTTTCTCCGATGCACCTTTTCTTCTTGTGCTGGAGGCCTGAAAACCCCAAAACATACACAGATAAGCCAAACTGCTACTCTTTGTAGATGAAATTATCATCCCCAAATTAGTATTACAGAGTAGAGTGCAGTCATGATACAGTACCTAAGCAATTTCCGCTGTTCTCTCGTGTGGCTTCTCTTCTTGGTGGTAAGAATAGTATCTTCTTTACTACACATAGTCTTTGGACTATGACTGCTTACAGATTCTAACAGATTTTTACAAAGCATCTTTGGAGTATCAATATTCTACAACAATCATGAGATAAGCTGGTAAAATACACACATAAATGGACTGACCTTCTGGCTGAGTGATAGTTGTCGACATGTCCTCTCTTAGGTCATGCAAAGACCGCCTGAACAATAGTAAACACAAGCACAGAAACATCTGGGATGAACATCTTTTGCAAGTAGTCTATGAAGTTATCTGACAACCAGACAAAATGGATATTTATGTATCAGATAAGCCAAAAATGTACCTTTTCTTTGCAGATCCTTCAAGTTCAGGAAGTGATTCCTCGGTGGCTTTACGTTTGACTGTAACTGGTGATTGAGGAGAGGGGCTTTTTGAGAGAGGAGTCACTATAAAGATCAAAGAAGCATTTTTTTTATTTACTTTTGCAGTTTAAGAGAATAACTAATAGGAAAGCACTTACCATGCAAAAATATAGTGGCTCACCTGACATGGCATCTAACACTATTGGTGGTCCAGTGGGAGTACGACATGGCTTCAGTTTGGAAAAAGCATCTACGAATATTTCTGAAACAATATTTTGATAAAAATTTACATTATCATTAAAACAGAAAGAAAGATATGCTAGGAATTTGTTTGTGCCCATAACATAAATCACTATATACTTAACAGGTTTGGGGTCTAGAAAAACAGTAAAAATTGTGAAATATTACAATTTAAAATATCAGTTTTTAATATAATTTAAAATGTAATTTATTCCTTCAGAAATGTATTCCTTTATTCTGATATACTGATTTGGCCCTCGGGAACCATTTCTTATTATTATCAATGTTGAAACAGTTGTACTAAATATTTTTGTGAAAGCTGTGACTTTTTTCAGTATTCTTTTATTAATAGAAATTTTTTCATGTTTTTTCATCATTTTTAATATTATATTGCAAAATCAAAAATGACACTGTATATTTAGGATTGGTGGGGAGCTGTAAAAATACAGAATACACATGACCACCTTAATTGTCTGTGGTGGTTATGGCAGTATGAAACCAACAATTGAAGAAACTTTCTTTAACAGAAGATGACAGATTCAATAGATGTTCGCTATCCCCAGCAGATCATTCTTATACATTTTATACCTGTCCTAAATTGTATCCATTCTGGTCTTCTTTTTTTGTTGCATTGTCAAAGGCTCTTAATGTTTCTGTTAAACCCTGCCCAATAACTGCCATTTTTGGAGTACTCCCTGTTGATGGCTTGTGTAACAAGCTCCATGCTAAAATTATTGCTTTTGCTTCATTGGTAGCCAGAAGACGAATATTGTTACATTGGAAATCCTCATGCCCCCCTCCTAAATTGTCCTGGTTAAAGAACTTAATGTCCTTTTTTACACCTGGAAAAAATGCAACGCTCCATTAGAGAGCGTTGTCTAGAGAGTAATTCAACACTCCATTATTGTCCTTTCCTTTTTTGAGACTGTACCTTCATTAAAGATTTGTTTTCCAAGTATGCCATGAATATTGGCCATTTAAAGGGGTCATATAATGGTACATGCACTTTTACAAGTTGATTGTACTGAAATGTGTGTTGGCAGTGCCTGTACACAAACATCATATAATGATAAAAATCCATCCAGTGGTTTTGTTTTAATCTCCTTATATGTTTTCCCCTGCCTCAAATCGAGCCGTTCGTTTTTGTGACGTCAATAAAACGGACGCCCCTCCCGCGATTGTTGATTGACGGGAGCGTTTCAACACAGACCCGCCCTCGCACATGAGGTAGCTGTCAATCATAGTCTGCGCGGACCGGACCGGACCGGCGCGGTCATTGTTGATATGCTGGAGCACTGTCTATGAGCAGAATGGCGTCTAAGCGATTGTGGTGTTCTGTTCTTGGGTGTAATAACGAACACAGTCATTTTAATGTTCCTGAATCCGAACCGCTGAAGACGCAGTGGCTGAGTTTGTTTTCGAAGGGAATATTCCACACGAGCAACGTCAATGCTTTCATGTTTGCGCGAATCATTTCACACACCAGACTGCTTTATAAACGAGGGTCAGTATAAAGCTGGATTTGCTAAGAAGCTTTGCTAAAAAGGATCGGTACCAGATATTCGTGTTCCTGCTGAACCTCCAGAAGAACGGAAGTGAGTGAAACGTTTTATTAAACTTTATATTAATATATTAATCTTTGCAAATCGCTAGCTGCACGCTTCACAATGAATGCGTCTAAGGTTTACACTCAGTCAGGGTACATTACGGCATGTTTTCTATGTATGACGTTCTCAATATAATTCATAATTCCACGTTTATACTGAACAAGCGTTATGGTTATTGTGTTATTGTGTTACAAACGGTGTAGCTGCTATGCACAGAACAGAGGGGCGGAGTGAGCGCAGCTCATGATCATTTAAAGGCATATGCACTGAAACGGCGTGCTGAAAACAGAGCTGTTTTTGACCAGGTAAAATAAGTGTTTTCTTACAATACTAATGAGAATTTTTAATTAAAGTATATTACAAACTTTTAATTTAGACCCTAAAGAATCATATTAGCTTGTACAAAAATGGCATTATATGACCCCTTTAAGAATCTGCTCAATAAAAATATATATACAAAACAAACAAAAAAATCTCACCACCAACACTTCGTCTTCGTTGTCGTCTCAGACTTCTGTAAACACTGAGTCCTGTCCTCTTACTAAACATAGCGCCACCTGCAGAAGAGGGTGTCTCTGTTCCCCCTGTTGCTTTTAAAGCCTCCAGCACACATGATGGAACAACACCTGATAGACAAAGTTCACACACAAGTACAAGCTCAGTTTACTCCAAATAAATGGGTCAATCTGATGCTGCACCCAGCAAAGGGCAGGTTAACCAATCGCTCATTCAAATCTCCTACATCTTTACCAATACGTTCTGCATGAAGAATGAATGATTTGATCACTGATGTCTGCTGGTCTAAATGTTTCTCGGTGTCCAGAGTGAGTTTGCAAGGTTGACACTGAAGCAGGTTAGGAGCAATAACAACGGCAAGGCTACTCGCATCCATTCTATTCTCACTGCATCTGATCAAAGACATGAAAATAAGGAAAATATGACTAAAAATGAGCTCGTGTATTGTCTATACATCTATGCAAAGTGTTTTTAGCATGCTGTCAATTACCACAGACAATAATTTCAACTTAAGAGTAAATATTACAGAAAAATAAGAGAAAATTCCTTTAAAATTTGCACAGATCCAAGGAAATAAAATACTCAAATTGACATTCAGCAAAGTAAGCTGCATATTTTCAAGCTGCAATCAAATGTAAAACCTCTCCGCAGCTTGATGCAGAAAGGTGCAGAGGTATCTGAGTGCACGGGCGTGGGATGAAGGTAACAGAGCTGTAATGAGCAGAGTTGTTCTGTTTCTCGCTCCCTCCTGGTCATGTGTCATCTCAAGCCCCTGGGCCTGAATCAGAGGGATCTGGAGATCTGTAGGGATGAGTGGAGATGGCAGCTCACGCAGGAACTGCTTGATGAGAGAGGCAACGTCACAAGGCTGCAGGAGGTCTGCGTGCGGGGGAAGAAAGACTGTCTTTCCCTGCTCCAAATCTGCCTATGAAATAATAGCATTTGTCGTTACTTTTTCTTGCAGATAATTTTAACCATTTGTCAAAAGTGCTATTTATATTTTAGACTGCACTACCAGTCAAAAGTTGTATGTTTTTGAAAGAAGGCTATTATTCTCAACAAGGCTGGATGTATTTAATCAAAAATACAGTAAAACCAGCAATTTTGTGAAATATTACTACAATGAAAAACAATTGATTTTAACTAATTGTAATTTATTCCTGAGGTGGCAAAACTGAAATTTCACCAGCCATTACTTCAGTGTCACATTATCCTTCAGAAATTATTCTAATTAATGTAAATAAATTCAGCCATTGTGAGCATAAACATTTTAAACAATCTTATTTATTCCAAACTTTATACCAGTATTGTAAAATTAGTGGGGGGGAAAATACACCTGTAAAGGTCAAAACGGGTACCTGAATAAAAAGATTGCCATCCATCAAAAGGCTCACTATAAATTTAACACGTACAACTACATAGGCAGAGTGGTAAGATATAACCTGTCAATGCCATTGTGATATATGACAGATTTGAAGGAATTTACCCTTAGAGCTCGGATACGACTCAGGGATCCGGTCTTCCTGAAAAGACCTTCTGTATCCAGATGTTGTGACAGATATCCACAGGCCTCCACCAAGAACCTGAAAACCAGCACTTCAGATGCTCTCATGTGGAATACAAACGCAGGCTTCTGTCTCTCAATCACTGTCATGCTATTCTCGTGAAACTCAATTTTATTTTTGATTATCTGAATTTTAAAACTAACAAGAGATGTTGATAAACATACTGAGGTAGTGTACCGCCCATGTCAGAGAGTTGATGTTGAGGGAGCAAATGCATGTCACGTCCAAAAGCAAAGCGTTGTGACGAGCTCTCCTGGGAGACAAATTCAACGTATGTAAATGACAATATATTTTTAAGTAACAATTAATTACCCCTCGTTACAAGGAGTTTTTTTTTACCTGACTAAAAGTTTGTTGACAGTTGGAATCTCCATTCAGAAAGTTCTTCCAGTTTTTCACGCGGATACCGACAGCTTTGAGCGCGTGAATGATCGCCACCACGCGCAAACGCTCCTCTGTTAAACCAGCCATTATTTGACGGTCTGAACACCACAAAAACTTTCTGTCTAAATTCAAAATGTTTTGTTTAATTGGTTGTTATTGACTTACACAGTAAAGTCATGGAACCGGTAAATTTGGCTAATTAGTACGACGGTGGATGCGGAGACGACGTTTCCGTACGAATCGCCTGAAATGATTGGTGGCAGGTCGTTTCCGCTCATCTGAACGTATGCAAATGAGCTAACCTTATTCAAATAAGCCAATGTGAGACAAGATTTTTTTTTTTTTTTTTTTGCTTTGCTGGAATTGACTAATGTTTTTCCTTTTATTATTACTGAATACAAATAAAATAAATCCAGCCTGTTTAATATTTATCTGCCAGTAAAATGGAGGGTAATTTTTTCTTTAATTAAAAGTGAGAAACCCATACAAATATTATAATACACAAACAAATAAATAATAAAAAAATAGACATTTTCAAAAGTAATATTTTTATTTTAAAATATTTCCTAATGTGATCAACATCTCTTGGTTGGTAACTGTCAAATGTTTTTTAACAATATATGTAGGCATGCAACCACAAGTATGAAAGCTTTTAGCATTTTTTAAAAGATATTACCTATTAAAAGTCACTTTAGGGGAAAAGATTTATCAGCAATATGATTTAAGCACCATATATAAAATGAAAGGTTTCTATCCATTATAAAATACTGTTTACAATGGGAGAACAATGTCATTTTAAGATCGAGGCACCAGGTAAGACACCAACTAATGCTACTGTAATTGGAAAAGGTGAAATAAAAACATAAAACTAGGTGTTTATATTTAAAATGTTTTCAGAAAGCTAGGTAGTTATGCTTGTAAAATATTGTGGGGGAAAATCCTTTCAAATCATCATTCATGCAGACAATACCCCCTTCTCAAATAACACAAATATGGGGCAGACTTGAAACTATCATAATTAGATCTTTAAATTTTTTATATATATATATATATATATATATATATATATATATATATATATATATACACACACACAGGTGAAACTCTAAAAATTTGAATATCGTGCAAAAGTTCATTTCAGTAATTCAACTTAAAAGGTGAAACTAATAGACTCATTACATGCAAAGTGAGATATTTCAAGCCTTTATTTGTTATAATTTTGATGATTATGGCTAAGTCAAAATTAGAATATTGTGAAAAGGTTTTCATAGCTATATGCCATAATCATCAAAATAACAAATAAAGGCTTGAAATATTTCACTTTGCATGTAATGTCTATATAATACTAGTTTCACCTTTTAAGTTGAATTACTGAAATAAATTAACTTTTGCACAATATTCTAATTTTTCAAGTTTCACCTGTATACATACGTGTGTGTATGTGTGTGTAGGAAATTTAATATCCATTACATCATTAAGCTTCATTTAAATACCTCCAAATCTCTAATCATTTGAATAAGTACATGGAAAGAGACTTGAATGTGAAAGTGGATCCTTGACTGAAAATAACAATAACCCTGACAGCAGGTTTACTCAGAGCCACTCCCATTTATGTAAAACTCATTCACATTGATTTATGAGTCACCGTTTATAATCAACAACAACAACAAAAAACAAGTCAATAATATATTCTCATAGCAAAAGAGCAATATATTGAATAGAGTGAACTGAAATGCAAGGATGTATAGAGTTGGTAAACAGACCGTTTTATTGATGGCTGGATTTGACTGTTTTAATCAGTACAAAGACTGTCTGCATCTTTGAACATGATGAACATACATTTCTTGGGAAACCCTGTTGACATACAATGACTCAGCTTTATAAATAAAGGACATTTCACAGGTAGTGTGCCACAAGCACAGATCACTTCATGTTTGAAACAAAATCTTCTCCTTTCTTGATGGAGCCCTTCAGTTCATCCATGGCTTCAGCTACCAGCTTCTCCTCAAACGCAGAAATCTTGCCAAGGCCAAGGTTCTTTTCAATGCCGTTTTTCTGAGAAAAGGAAGAGAAATTAATTTTAAAAACAGAAAAGCCTGTTTTACCAGGTGGTTGTTTGACCTTGTATGATCTGAAGATAAGTAGTAACATCTAAAGAGGGTCTAGCTAGATTTACCCCAAGCAGGAGAGGTGTAGAGAAGTATTTGCACTCGGTTTCCTCAGATCTCACAAATGCACATTCAACTACACCTTCCTTTCCATTCATGGCGTCAAGAAGGGAGAATGTGAACCTGGCTCCAGCATAGGCCATGGACAGAGTGGCAGAGCCTATGAAGAGATACACCTTTAGGTTTACAGATACAAATTCATCTTTCAGATCTTCTAAATGGTATTTTTAATGTGGTATTTTTTTTTTTTTATCTAAATTAAATTTCTGGACAATAAAAAAAAAAAATGCCAGCGACATGAAGGAACCAAAGCCTCAGAGTACTTAATGCAATCAAAAAACAAGCAATCAAACAGCATCTAAAACCTCAGTTCTCACCTGCACCAGCTTTAGCTTTCACAACCTCAGTTCCTGCTTCCTGGATCCTGCCTGTCAAAGCAGACAGCTGATCTGCTGGGAACTCAACCTTGGGTGTGCACTGAAAACAACACGAAAAGAATAAGAATACACATCAGCTTTATCATTTCACTAAATAATCTAAACAACCTGTCCGAAAGAAAAACTGCTGAGCTTGGATTGACATGAAAGTTAAAGCTTGAATTGGTAGTCATTGTAATGCAATACTGTTCAAATGCTTATTGAATAAGTTATCAGTTATGTAGTAATACAGGTTCTCCTCACCTGTGAAATGAGAGGAATGATGGTCTTTCCTGCATGACCTCCGACCACTGGCACATTGACTCGGGCGGGATCAAGGCCCTGGAAATATTGCAGTAACCGTGACAATGAAATGACTGTGCAAACGTATGACATTAAATAAATAAATCTGTACTTAAAAATCTGTATCTATTGAGTTTATATAACTTACTTTGAGCTCAGCAACAAAAGTATTTGCTCTGACAATATCCAGTGTTGTCACACCAAAGACTCTGTTGGGATTGTAGACGCCATGTTTCTTCATCACCTCTGATGTGATGGGAATAGTGGAGTTCACCTGAAATTTACAATGAAGTTTAATAATACAGAACTTGTTTTTCTATATGAACAATTATCAACTTAAATGGACGGTCCAAAGCATACATGCATGTATGTGTATAGATATTAGGGATGTGAATTTCTGCCAAAAATGCCATTCGAAAATCGAGCAGCAAAAGTTGATTATCGTTCGAAAAAAACAACAAAAAAACCCCCCCGCACTCACAGTGACAGAAAGGGAGGCCAATTTCATCTTTAGCGATTTGTCATCAAACAAACGGTTTAATAATTGAACAAGTAACATGTTTTCATCGTTTTTTTTAACATACCGGTAGTTAAGAAAAAAACAATAAGCAGGACAGTCTGTTTTTGCATCGCCAAACCAGATGCTCGTTAGATAAAAAAATGTTACTGCAAAAGCCTACTTTTTAAACAAATTAGTTTCAATCAAAACTATTCGTGTGATGCCACTCCGCAATACACACACATTACCGCAGGATGGCGGGTGTTCATTTCATAAACTGTGGTGTGGACAATGGTAGCTTATTTAATGTAGCCTATTAATGAATGTATATGTCCAAAAAACGGATAATGTCATCATACTTGTAGTGCTATCGTCGAGTAATAAAGATACAGCGCGCTTGGAATAAACTACGCATTTAACAACATGTATTGCATTAAAATAAGGAAACGAGAGGAACGTCGCCCAACGTAGTGAAGTAAATGTAGCCTACTTTGTTACTACCATGGACGGTTACTACCATAGACAGTAAAGGTTAGTCTACTACCCACCTCTGTTGGGCGCAGAGTTAACGGTCACAACAATGCTCTTCTTCTGTTGTTTGTTTACACTATGTAAAAAACGCTGGTATCCAAGATCGCGCAGGAGGGGGTTTCATTCATGTTAGTGGCACCTTGTGTCCCCGACAGGAAAATACCCTGCTGCGCGATCTAGGACAGTAGGCGCGCCGTCAATTATGTCACATTGGAATTGCGGCAAAATATAACGATATTCGAATAAGCAATTTTATGATCGAATTTCGAACGCAGTTCGACTATTCGAAGATCGCGACTCATCCCTAATAGATATGTAGTGCTATACGCCCTTTTGACCTTTGGACAGTTTAGCAAGTGATATAACAGCAATGCACTAATCTCTCCAAGACTTTATTATACTTACAGGGTTTGCAATGATGCAGATCATGGCCTCAGGGCAGTGACGGGCGCAGGCATCAGCTAATATAGCCACAATAGTGGCATTGGTGTTGAACAGGTCGTCACGGGTCATACCTAGAAAAAAGGCCAAAAAGAATCTTCAGAATTATATAGAAATCCATAAGAATTTAAAACTGAGCCCAATTCTATCCCCAAGCCCTTATGTTTAAGCCAATCAAAAATTTTTGTTGAATATCCTATTTTACATTCACACAAATAAAATGTTGCAAATGCCATTCGATGCTGACTAGAAATGCGCTTAAAAACAAAACAAAGCAGAGACATAAAAAATATTACCAGGCTTCCTTGGGACACCAGCAGGGATGACAACAACCTCACAGCCTTTCAGTGCAGCACCCAGCTGATCTGCTCCCATGTACCCTGCAAGGCAACACAGTGAACACTATAGCAGAACAATTTAAAGTAAATAGGATTTAAGCATTGGAGAAGACTAGCATATGTTACCAGATAAAAGTAGGTTGTTTCAACTGTCAAGTTTTGACATTTTAAATCAAAATTATGGGTTAAAAAGTTACCTGGATGAATCGTTCACAAGATTAAGAAGATGCATTTAGAAAACACAGGAAATGTTCATTTCATGCAACTTTAAAATAATAAATATGATTTATCTGCAAATACTAAAAAATCTAATTATAACCATCAGAACCAAGGAGGCTTGAGCCGAAAACATTTCTGTACCTGTGACATGGGCTCTGGTCTCAATGTGACTGAGGTCAGAAGCCACTCCAGGAGTGTGGGCGATATCGTAAAGTGACAGCTCTCTCACTAGAGGGCTGTTCTTCAGTAGGAGGGACAGGGGCTGCCCGATGCCCCCTGAGGCACCCAAGACAGCTACTTTCGCATTGTTCTGCAAAGAGGAAAAAATTGCAACATGTCACAATTGCAATATGTGCTGATCCACCCTACTTATATCAGTTAAGTGTACTTTGACTCAATAGGCCATTAAATTTACTGCACTGTATTGTTATGTGCAATATATATATATAAACATTTAAGAGGTATCATTAATCATAACTAGTCATCAAAAACTGTTTAAAGGGTTAGTTCACCCAAAAATCCTGTCATTAATTACTCACCCTCTCATGTAGGTCCAAATCTGTAAGACTTTTGTTCATCTTCGGAACACAAATGAAAATCTTCTTGATGAAATCTGAGAGCTTTTTGTCCCTCCATTGACAGCTACGCAACTACCACTTTGGCGCTTCAAAAGGTTCGTTCAGAGATCGTAAAACTAATCCATATGAACTGAGTGGTTCAGTCCAAACTTCTGAAGAGACTCGATCACTTTATATGACGAACAGATTTAATTTAGGCTTTTATTCACATATAAACATTCATCAACTTACACATCAGTTGTGGTAAACAGAAGCTCAAGCACATTCGCTTGACGTCCAAGAACCAATGAGGTCCATTCCTGTGTGTTACACAGGACGTTTGAGGTTCCTCAAGAACCAATGAGGTTTGATCTCGCCCATCAAGTAGGTTCGTTTTAGCTTGATCAATGCTTAAATGTGAATAAAAGCCTAAATTAAATCTGTTAATCATATAAATCGATAAAGTCTCTTCAAAAAATTTGTACTAAACCGCTCAATTCATATGAATTACTTTATGAAGATCTCTTTATGAAGCTTTTGAAGCATCAAAGTGGTAGTTGCGTAGCTCTCAGATTTCATCAAAAAGATCTTCATTTGTGTTCCAAATATGAACGAAAGTCTCACGGGTTTGGAACGACATGGGGGGTGTAATTCATTTTAATTTTTGGGTGAACTATCCCTTTAAATAAAAATAGAACAGCCTTTGAATGCAAATTGCAAAATGTTAAACATCCTTTTCTGTGTCTGTGTGTTTACAAACAGAGGTCACACAAACATATTTTTTAACTGCACCTTGGGACTTTTTCAGTCTGGAAATACGCCAGTGGGAATTTTTACTACCATTCATGCAGCGAAATGGGAGGGTTTAAACCAAGTGATTAAGGACTCTGTAAAGTGTTTAGACAGTACAAAGGAAGTCTGTATGGCATATGAGTGCGTTTAGAGCGAGTTTATTGAAAACAAACTAATTAGTCTTATTCTATTGGCAACTAAACGCATGTATTGCATTGTGTTAAGAATAAAAAGGAATGCAATGTGGGTGTGATTATGTATGGGGAATATAAGTACAAGCCTTATAAAGGCCAAAGTTGTGTTTCATGAAACATATCAGATGGTGAATCATCTCAGTAGCGCTTTTGCCATTTTAAGCCAACACAAAAGCTGCATTAAGCCTGATCTCTTCATTACAGATCAAGACACTTTGTAGTACTTGCTACACAACAGAGAGACAAGTAGCTGATTACAGTAATGACCTTTCAAAGCGGGTCGAGTCAGATGCCATCTCTAACCTGGAATCATGATCCCACACAGGCAGAGGCAGACTACACGAGTTGGCAAGGTCGACTAAAAATCTACTCATGGCGGACAGCAGGGTTTCAACTGGATTCATGATTATTGTAACCTCTATAAACCTAAATACCATATGACTAAGAAATCACACTGTCAGTGTACTGGCTAAATGCCAAGCAAGGTAACTTCTAGGTTACCTGGATGCAGGTTCTTAACTTAGTTTCAACTATAGTATTGTAGTCTATGGATTATTAAGGACCACGAATCAATAAAGAAAAAAAGTACATTTTGTTTTAATCTCAGTTTGACATGTTAGCGTCATTATACACTCATATACATCATGTAGGCTAATGTTAGCGCACTCGCATGGTAACAAATATGACCGTTTTTACCTGGGAGGAGGTGGACAAGCTCCGGGCGAGGGTGGCTGTTGGTCTAGCGATGCGGGAGAACATGTTGGCTTGATATTCTGTAAGTGCTTGCGGTTTTAAAATTAATATTTGATATAGAGCCCCTCCTGACTGTGACTCCAACGTCCTCTAACAAGACAACCGGGTGAGAACAAGCCTACGGTGCAGCCAAGCTTTGTTGACGCTATGACATTCTGGCCTTCTCTGATTGGTGTAGCGGTGTGCATGCAGAGCTATGATTGAATAGAAATTGTGTCAGTCATGTTAAATGGGGCAGGGTTTACCACCGCTTACTCTTTCAATGGCTGATCACATTCTGGCGATCGATTGGTCCGTTTGGATGAAACGTCATAGAAACTTTTTCAGCCCTCTAAGTTTTTTTATTACTATTTAAGGACAGAAGTACAAAGTTTATTTTTTTTTAAAACAGTAGTAACTGCTCCTGACCTATTAAGAATTTAGTTTTAAAACTGAATTTGTCTAGGAGCATGATTATTCTAAAATTACCCTGGCCTGAACATTACACCTTGGAGAATAAAACAGGTCTCTTGCTATATTTACAAGGTCTGGGACAAAATGTTTGTGAACTATTATTATAAATATAGATCATCATGTAGTGTGAAGTCTGAATACTGTGCAGTGTAGTGGTATAGAGTATGAATACTGTGCTGAGTCTGGCTATGTTAGGTATATGATTCTGAATTTTCTGCATGCATAGAGTAATTGGATGACCTACTTTAATATTCAACAAAATGTGTGGTATACAAAAGCTTACAGCAAAGAATACTGTGTTCCGTTCTTGACATTTCAGTGTGGTGTATAAAAAATAAGTAAATCTGATTCATTATTTGATCTGAGTGACAAAAGTTTTTAGAAAAATGGATTTAAAATGCTAAATAGTTGTTTTTCTTTCCAATAAACACTGTATCCCACAATGTAATATTATTTAATAGTCAGCATACTCTAACACAAAACTTGAGGGGGGAAAGACAAATATTTTAATCACTGAATTTAGGATTCATATTTCACATTTCAATATAACCTACATTTCACATACATTTCAATAGGCTTGTTGCATAAACAGAACGTTCGATATTTCCGGGTTGTCACGGTAGGCCGCACAACTTCCGGTTACGTTGACGTTATCTCCTCTCAGAGAGAGCGAGAGAGTGATAGTTTAGTTAGACGGCAATTATGAGTTTCTCAAGACTAAAAGAAAAACGAATTAAATTACAGCGTCAATCCAGACGAACGTCTTTACACTGTTGTGTGCCGATATGTGGAAATTCGTCGAAATACAATGGAACGATTAGTTTTCATCGCTTCCCTGTGGATCTTGAGGTGAGATCAAAGTGGCTAGTCAAGATCCGCAGGGATAGCTTCACTCCAACTGAATGCACTCGAGTCTGCAGTTGTCATTTCCTTTTTGAGGATTTTGTAACGACGACTGGAGGGGAGAAACGACTAAAGAAAGGCAGTGTCCCTTGTTTGTTTGCCTGGAATGAGTTCAGCGTCCCGGCACCTCGGCTTAATGTCTGGCAACGTCGGCCAAGGCCTCCTTCCCCTGACCTACCGATGGCGTCTGACAACGAGGTGGTCACAGAGATGGAAGTTGTACATCGTGATCACGCCTACTGTGTCACCCCCACTACTGCACTTGTCACACATCATCTGGCAGATGAAAACGAAGCCCTGAGGAGAAAGGTAGAGGAGCTCCAACAACAAGTCCAATCACTGCAACTGCTGTCTCGGTTTGGACTCCAACACCTCCAAGGATCTGATGAGGATATTCGTTTTTACACAAGGTTGGTCCATGCTATTATGCAATTGTATGTAGTAGCTAACTCTATGTGTGTCTGGGTTGCAGTGGGGGTTATAGTACTGAAAATCTATACTAAAGTTAAAGTACAATTACTCCCTAAAAAATGTACTCGAGTAAAAGTAAAATTTCCTTTTTGAGAAACTGAAGTAAAATTTAAAAAAGTATGTTGTTCCATCAATAATATGTCAGTCATCATTTTGTATTATTATGAACATAAAGTTCTAAAGTGATTATAATTTCATTGCAGATTTGCATCATACAAGCATTTCCAGGCCTTTTGGCAATTGGTGGAGCCTGCTGCAACAACTAAAATGGTACGGATCACCAGTGTCCATGCTGCCTCCAAAGAACCTAGCCTTCTGAGACCATCAGTAAGTTATGTTGTTAGTCTTAACATTTGTTACAGTTTACTTGACATATCTTGACTGTCAAAGGCTCCATTATTAATCAAGGGTGTTTTCAGATGATTTGTTAGGGCAACACACATTAATACTACAGTACAAGTGATTTCTAGTGTGTTGTGTGTTTTTGTTTTTTAACAGAGACTAGCACCGATAGATGAGTTACTGCTTTTCTTGATGCACCTTTCTGTGGGCCTGCATTTGAGGGACCTAGCCAAACGCTTCAACATCCATACCACCACAGCAAGCAGAATAATTACATCGTGGACACATTTCCTCTATTATCTACTGGGTTCCATCCGCCTGTGGATACCACCAGAGGAATTAAAGGCTCATCTACCACCTGAGTTTGCTTTGTTCCCAGACACACAAGTGGTGCTTGACTGCACAGAAATCTTTTGCCAAACTCCCTCTTCTCTTCTTTTGCACAGCGAAGTCTACTCCCCATACAAGTCACACACCACTTTCAAGGCCATGATTGGCATTGCACCTCATGGTCCCATCACCTTTGTGTCACCTCTGTATGCAGGTTCCATGAGTGACCGGGAAATTTTTAAGCAGTCAGGAATAGCCAAACTCCTCACACCAGAGATGGCCATTTCTGGTTGACAAAGGCTTTCTTGTGGACAATCTCTTCTCTGGAAAGGTTTACCGACCTGCTTTCCTTGCAAGAAACAAACAGATGACCAAAGAGGATGTCCAGCAGACACAGTCTATTGCCCGTGTGAGAGTGCATGTTGAGAGGTGCATCAGGCGAGTAAAAGAGAACAAACTGTTTGATAAAGTCATTCCTCTGTCAGTGTGTGGGAGCATTGACCAGTTGTTCACCGTCGCTTGTCTCTTGGTGAATTACCAGAATGGACCACTGGTTAAGGCATGGGCAACACAGAAATGAATGGACTAGAATTTTTATGAATCAGTTTACAATCAGTTCCAATTTCTTTGTTCAAGTTTTATTGTTAATTTTTACGAATCTATACAAAACTTGAACTGATACTGTATGTTGTATGTTTACAAACATACACAAATGTAGAGATGTTATTGTTCATTTTTACAAATCTATATATATCTTTGTAAATGCACTCACACACTCTCTCACACACATACTTGCTCATTTGTTATTGCTGTTCAGTTCATTCCATTTTGATGGTCATGTATTTTTACCCAACATGTAATATAATTGTTCATTTCTGTTCATTTTTGTTCTGTTACAGTTAGTAATAGATGATTGAAATAAATAACATCTTAAGAGTCCAACATTTCTCTTTGTAACACTTTGTTCAGATTTGATTCTAAGCATAATGTAAAATTATTGAGAAACGTTTTTTTTGTAGTTTTTTTCTGTACAAAAAATGCTAAATTTTGACATTTTTTTTAAACATTTTATAACATTTAGATATGAATCCAACTTGTGAAAATATATCTTTCAGGTAGTCAAATAGTATAATGGAGCCATGTAGCTGTAATGTTTCAGGCAGCAAACTTAAAGTTTAATATTCAAACAATCCAACAATCGAAACAAGTGTGTATGAACACAAACAATAACCGGCCAGTGAACAGAGAAACAGGGGGAGCTTAAATACACAGAGATAATGACAAAGACAACAGGTGACGATGATGAGTGAAACACAGGTGAAGGCGGGGATGACAACGATGATGAACAGGTGATGATGATGACGGAGGATACTGGGAAGTGTAGTACAGATGAAGACAGACAGTGAATGTGACAATAGCCATCTAGTGGTTAAATTGATTTTTCAAAAATGGGCATAAATGTTACATTAAACCATTTAAAATTATCCATGTTATCCCCATGAATGAAAGTTAGATATCTGGGTCTTTTATAAAGTGAAATTTGCATAAAATACTGTTGTTGTTTTTTTGTTAAAAGCCTATTTAAATAAATATTTTTTAATCTATTCATAGAAATTTACAAGATATTATAAATCCTCCCAAAACTACACAAATGTTGAGGAAAAACATTAACAAACAGAGTAAAATTGCATTTGTAAAAACATTTTTATAATCCTGTTACAAAATTAAATGTTATTGTCTGGGGTATCTGAAGACCCCAAAGATCACAAGTGACAACATAAATGAGGGTTAAACTGATATGTTGTTTGTTTACAAACATTCACAATTTAATAAATACATACAAAAATAGAACTGATTTACTGTAAATTATTCTAAGAGTAACAGTAAATAGTAACAGTATCTATTTCAAACACACAGCCATGTAAAAATAAAAAAAGAAGTGATCCCCCTTCTCCCTAATGATTTGTGCAACCTCTGCATCTTTGTAGATTCTTTGGATGACCATGTCATCCTCTGCAAACACCACAAAGTCACACCACTCCATTCCACTTATTAGAAGCTGGCCTTGGACCTGCCAGTAGTAGCTGTGCTGCCGTTTTAATTGCATTGTGTTGCCATGCAACTTCAAGTACTTGCAATCAACATAGCTCTTGCAATTTGGACATTTAATCTCAACCAAACCATAGGGAGGGTTTTCGGTTGGGTCAAATACAACCCCGTCAGGAGAAGACCCTAACCAGGGGGCATCAGGGTGGATGATAAACCCACAAGGCCAATAGTTTGTGTTCTTGATCCTGCAGTACTCCTCAATGGCAACAGGTTCAAGTACCAGGCCCCTCTTCATGGCAGCAGTTTGAACAGTGCCCTTCCAAATCCTCTGAGCGAGCTGCTGTGCTGTACTCTCACCTCGAACATGGCACAACTCTCTAAAGTGTGAGGACGTTATTCGTGGTCGACGAACCTGATGCCACTCTGCAGACAAGCTCTGGTCCCGTGTGGAAGCCTCCACCTGTCTGGCCATTTCAATACTTGTCTGGAGGGAGACCAGATGAAGTTGTTGTTGTTCACTGCAAACAAATTGACAGGTTGTAGGCTCCAACCTGTAATCAGCCAACGGCAGAAGTGGAGGTGGAGGTGCATCTGAGTGCAACTGGATGGTCCTGGTGGGTGCTACTGGGTGCTGAGAGGCGATGGCACTTCCCTCCTGCACTTCCCCTAGTGCTGACTGGACTAACGGAACATCAGAACTAATGGCCATGGTGGTGATGAGTGGTGCCAAGGTCGCAGGGAAATCACTATACACCTCAGCCACTTTGAGCATGTCCACATCTGGCAGTTCTCCCCTCAGTGCTTTGTAAAGTGTGCTCCTGTGTACATGGTAACATGCTGTGTTTCAGATGTGTTTATTTTCATATTTAAATCATGTTTTATCTAAATTATAGAAATAACATAAAACATTATTACCTTACACCATTTCCAACCGTCTTTTGCTTGGGTTTGGCTGCCAACACGACCATGTCTCTGACCCGGCCTGGCTTCACACCCTGTTGATAGTAATGGTCTTTAATGAAAGCAAGCTTTGCACACATACCAATTCAGCTGACTGACTACACTATGAAACAGTGTGGTAAATAATGCTCTCAGACTTACCATAGACCTTGGCTTGTGCCAGCGTTGCTCTGTTTCAGTGCAACTAAGGACAGGGGGTACAGCACTGATCTGAAGCTGCGAGAAGTGTGCTGTCTGATAGAGCAGTGCAACATTGTGATTGCACAGTGCCTTACCAGCCACACATGAACACACAGCCTCATACAGTTGCACCGGGAATGAGTGCTCAAGTGTAATCTTAAAAAAAACAAAAAAAAAAAACATTACCAATAACCATTGCCATCTTAAATATAGTACAGGCACAGGAAATGGAACAAAATCAACATTTCAGATTGTTAGTCATGGTAGGCTTAACCATATCATATTAGTTAACAAATGACCAAAAAAGGTCGTTTTTAGTTCTGTTTTTATAAACATTAAAATATGTTAGTATTACATATGTGAGATGTTAGTAGGCTATTACAAGTCAAAAACGTTACATGAATACTGAACATACAGATAACTGAAACTCCAACAAACTTACAACTTAACTTACCATACAAACTTAACTTAAACTTAACTTATAATAAACAACAGCCGTCACAAGCAGTTCCTGGAGTTTTCATGGGGGCTAGGTTAGATATCCGAGTGCTATTTTCTGCCTATGTTACTGATACAGAACCTATCCTAGCAACACAAAATCCCCAGGACATGTTTGGAGCAGAACTGGCTGGAACAACTGAACTATCTTAGATCCTACTCTGAGGTCGTGAGGTTTCTCATTCTTCCTCAGTGACCTATGGCAGGTAGCGCGGACGCTCACTCTCCCTGTCTCTGGCTCTTTGTTTGACACTGAGTTAAGAATAATATCATGTTATGATCAAAACAATTAAAACAATATAATATTCATCAGGCTCATTCAATGTTTAACGTTACCGGTTAGCAAGATAGCTCATAGGCTAGGCTACTAGACTAAAACAAAGCATAGTAAATTAACTTACCTTCGTAATGGTCAATGTAGCTGGAAATATACATTTTAAACCCCTTCTCCCGCTTGCTCTTTGGGGCTGATGTTGAGGATTGTATAATCCTATGTACATCGTTAACGGTAGTCCTTGGCAGGTCCTGCAAGCATCGTGTGTAAAATGCCATCTTCCTCGTTGACTAACTAAAGTTAACGTTAGCGTTCTCGCTCTGACAAGCAGCTGCTCGCTGTCAGACTCGCTCTGACAGGAGTAACCGGAAGTCGTGCGGCCTACCGTTACAACCCGGAAATATCGAACGTTCTGTTTATGCAACAAGCATAAATAGTATGCGCAGTATAGATATACTGTAGTACGTACAAAACAGTACGTTAGAATTCCATCCCGAATATACCACCCCCTTTCCGCTCTTTCTCCTTCCAAACTGACCAATCACCTTCCACGCTCTCTGACAGCTGACCAATCAGAGAAGGTCTTGCGTTCTGCTGCGAGCTTTATATTTCCGGGGCTGCTTTAGGAATGTAAACTATTCAACATGGAGACAGTTGATAAGCTGGAGGCGATGGTAAGCTGTTTTTTCAGGCAAACGTTTCCATCAAATGTTTTCCCTTGTAAAGTGACGGATCCGTCTATTTGTTAATAATACCGGTGCCTTTGCATTAGACGACGTAATGCAGAATAAAACATGAAAAATTACATGTTCTCTATATTCCTCTGTCTTTCCCTCAGGTTGGAGGGGAGAAAATTACGAAAAACATGTAGCTGGATGGCTAACTAGTGCAACAGCTAATTACATGATTTACTAATATTTACTGCAATATCAGTCTTCATGTAATTAAATTACTGTAATGCGTATATTTTGAAACGAATCCTTGGCATTCAGCCTGAAAATGTTTATTTGGTTCGATAGCTGGTCGGTAGTGAGGGGAGTGCTGGTGCGGGAGGGCCTGTGCGTCTGTCCGCCAAACTGTGCGCTGCAGCCCGAACTTACTCCTATACATTATTCAATAAGGTTTTTATACACGTATAAACTGTTCCGGCTTATATACATCAAGTTAATGTCGCAGTTGTTATTAACTGATAAAATTAATATAAAATGTGTCCATTGCTTCTGGACGACGCACAGATCTTTGTAAACGTTTAGTCTGTGAAGATTCTGACAATTCTGACAATTGCCTGCAAAATCTCATAAGTCATTTTTGTTATTCAATGATTTTAGTAAAACCTTAAACCTGTATTAATTTTATATTTGCATGTTTAAATATCATTAGTACGAGGAAACGATAGGGGGCGCAGTATTAGCTTGCCAGAAATTGTATGTGTGTATATATATATATATATATATATATATATATATATATATATATATATATTATGAATAATTATGGATGTTGCGTAATAAATAAATAAGAAATAGATGCAAAGTAGCTTTAATGAACTAAATACCATAGCAATTAAACACTCACTTTTAAAATTATTGCCCATATCTACATATCTGGATCTCAGCACTATAGTGTTTGTTTTCTAATGTTTATGTTAAAACTGTGTTCTTCCCAGGCTTTTAATTGGCATTATTTACATGATTGTTGGATATTTCAGCATGCAGAAGGACCACCCTGAATGCGTACTGTCTGTCCAGTGCCCCTTTTATATTGTACTACTGATAACCCAGTTATTAAAGCAGTGCAATGTTAAAAGGGCATTGGCCAGGGATTTTTCTCAAAGGTAGGGTCAACATCGTGGCCAGTCACATCAATTGCTGTTAACAGGTGCTCTGACTTCATTGCACTACTGTATTGGACAGCTAGCAGTGCAATAGTATTGTCAAAGCATCTGAAAACAGCTTTGCACAATGTTTACAACTTTTCAAAGAGGTCCACCATCTCAGTTGGCATATAGTTGTTTGTTTTCTGTTTTACAGGTCGTAATGTCTAATCCTAATTCTTGGGACCCTATCAGTATTGACTCTGCTGTCCACTGTGTTCAGAGTAGTGCAATATTGCTAATAGGGTTTCAGGTTTTAGATCGTACCCTCGTTCAGATGAGCCAATAAATGCTAAAGCCTATGAATGGCAATCAACTCCTGACTCAAATTTTCTGAATGCTTACTGAATGATGGTGTTTAGATCCATGTCCTTGTAGTTCCAGAAAGCAGAAGCTGATATAGAATATGTGGAAAAGCGGCTGAAATTTGACTTCATGGCAAATGTGCGTGAAGCGGGCTCGTTTGAGGTAAGTTTGTATATATTTATTCATTTTAAATAATGACCGATTCTGTTTTTCTAAATCTGTGGTTGTGGATTTCAGGGAAACCCTGTTCAGTTGCTGGAGAACCTGTCGGCGATCAAAGCACGCCATTCGGCCCTGTGCACTCAAGTGGAGGAGATCGCAGCAGAACAGAAACGATCCATGGACTCCATACGAGCTCATTTGGACACGACAGTACAGCTGGTTCAACAGCTGCAGAACACAGCAGATGTGCAGGTATTCATTCATTAGTGCAACAAGAGCACAAGTCTAACAAAGCCAAAGGGTCCTTGTCAATGTTACTACACTAGAGGCCATACACAATGATTTTACCATGGTAAAGGGGGTGTTCTTTGAAAAATAAAGTAGTTCCATGATGTTTGTGGTTCAGACTCTGTGTGCTAATGGGAATTCTGGTGTTCAAGGTTCCTCCACTGACAGAAGAAGAACAAGAAGCGAGAGATGCTCTCTGCTCATCCATTGCTGCTTTAAATGTTGAGGTTAGACAGTTTTGTTAAAAAATGATTTTTATCATAATTACACAACTACACTACTGTTCAAAAGTTTGGGGTTGGTAAGATTAAAAAAAAAAGTTTTTCAAAGAAGTCTCTAATGGCTGCATTTATTCAAAAATATCAAAAATACGGTAAAACCAGTAATGTTGTAAAATTACTGTTTTCAATTTTAATATAGTTTACATTGTAATTTATTCCTGTAATGGCAAAGCTGATTACAAAAATCAATGCTGAAAACAGTTGTGTTGCTATATATTTTCGTGGAAACTTTATTTGAAATTCAAAACTTTGGTAACACAAATATCTTTGTCACTTTTGATCAATTGAATGTGTCCTTGCTGAATAACAGTATACATTTCTAACTTTTAAACAGTATTGTATGTCTCTGTACCTATTAAAATGTTAATATTTGTGGTCCTATGAGGCGAAAGCTTCTTTTTTAGCTATTTATTAATGCATTTCTGTTTCTTTAGGCCATGCCGATATCAGAACCTCAAACTCAAGCACAGTCTGAATGTAAAGACAGAAGAAAACCATCAACATAATAAAGCAGCTGTAACATTTTCACAATGTCAAAGGTGAACAGCATCTTTATCAGTCTCAATAATTGTAATATATAGTTATTTTGTCTGTCTTGCAGCACGGAACATGCATGAAGAGGTGTCTGAGGGGACATTTGAGACTGTCCCGCGGAGTGTACGTGGTAACTTGAAGCTGAATGACCTCAACATGCTCAATAAACAGTTATCCGAGTACTTCTCAGATAAAAACAGGTTTGTCTGGTCATATTTAACCCTGAGCCCTAACATGATTCACAATGTAGTGAAGTTTAAGGCAACCTTAATTCTTTTGATCTAAGTCTTTTCATTCTTGTCACTTTAGAGGGCCGATAAGCACTCAGAGAATGAAGAAGTTAAACATGAAAGTCAGTGATTCTGCAATGAAGACCTTACAACACCTTAAACTCATTGAGCTGGATAAGAAAGGACTTGTGTCATTGCTGGCAAAAGACTGAGAAACCGGGACAAAATAGATGCAACCCCATCAAAATGCGTAAAGCCTCGAGTTACTTCCTCTTGTAGTATATTCCATTCCATAGTAAAACCCCTCTACACACACTTGAATGATGGCGAACTAGACAACATTTCAGAAACATTTGTCCATAAAGTTCAGTATATCCATTAATTGGGATTGCATACAAAATAAACTAACTTTTATCAGTCTTTTTAAGGAATAAACTTAATTTCTTCAGCATTATGCTGCTGTATTAAATTACATCATGACCTGGAAACCATTAGATTTGTACAAGAAAGAAACTGTACAGCAGAAGAGTTTATATTTTTTGTAAAGTTAAACAGGTGTTTATGTAACTTTAGATCGTCAAGATCTCAGTAAAGCAAAGGAGACTGTATTTGAATGTAAGATTCAGTAAATACATTTTTTTTGTATGCAATAAAATGTCTTTTATTTATAGATGTGTGTGTATATATACGTGTTCTTTTATTTAGAAGCTTTACTAATCATAACACGACAAATAGCAATACCTTTTTGTAGCAACATCAAACGGAATGTCAAAATCATTTAAAAAATATATATTACCTTGAACAACATCATCTGCTAGTAAATTGTAACATCAACGCTAGAACTCGAAGATATGCATATGTTAAGAACAAGTTTAAAAGCTAAGGGCTTTTATTTGGAAAGATCTTTTTCCTTCAACAGTAAATTCAACATAAAGGAACACAAACCACATGCCTTAAGCATCTAAAATGGAAACGATTCAGATGCAAGAGACCTTGAGGAAATCCAAGAGATCGGCTCCTCTTTAACAGTGTGGTTTGACTGACTCTGGAGGTGTATGCTCAAGAACTCTGATGATAAAACAAACAAACAATGAAATTACAAAAATGAATTTTGGGGCAGGAAAGTTAGCTAGTTTTAGTTAGCAAGTTACTTGTAAAACATTAATTTCTAAGGCTGAAGTGTTTAAAAGTCAATGGTAATTTCAATATTTCTATTCTAAGCAGTAAGTTTTACACTAGCACTGTATTCCTGGGGTCAAATGCATTTTATTTTAGGCTTCTTGTGCACCTGTTAGGATGGTTCTCCTGATTAGCTGCCTCAATCCACTCTCCCAGCTCATTTATGCCTTCTACAGAGAGAATCAACAGGGCTTCAACCAGTTAAACACTACAGTGGGCGTTTGAGCTTATTTGCTGAACCTTTAAAGAAGGCCAAAAAAGACCCCATAACTTCTTTCCACTCACCTGCGGTCTCTATGTAGTCTCTTTCTGGACAGCCCAAGTCCCTCACATCCCCCTCTCCTTTTATTTCAGGGGTTCTCTGTCTAGGGGCTCTTTCTGAAAGCATTCTTTCCAGATCCTCATCAAAGGTGGAACTTGCTCTGCAAGATTTCAAAGTAGAAGTATCTTCTTTTTTTCTTTCTTTTTTTTTAGGAGAGGGAAAAACATAATAGGACCTAATAACATGAACAAAACATTCAATTAAAATAGCTGTCAGCAAGATTTTAGACTGAACTCCTTCCAAAATTTTGTACATAAAGAAATAATACATACATATCCACCCCTTACTGTTGTAGACTTTTAATGTACTATTCTGATTCATTTTAAAACAATGAAATCAAAATTTACAATTCTTATTTTTCTAAATGCAATTTATCCATGCACATATTTGTATTTTTTATTTTATTTTGTGCTCATAATCTCTTATCAAAATAGTAATGTTTTTTCTTGTTTCACTTGGATATACGTAACAATAGGGGGGAAAATCCGGTTGCAATTTCAAGTTCATGCAGACTTTCCATGCAGACAATTTCTGTTTCATTTACAAGTGTAAATAAAATATGTATACCTAAGTGGATAACTATCCGAGTTATAAAGACACATGAAGTGTAAATAGACCCTCATTTTTGAGGGCAATGTCGTGTTAAATATTATTATATTTTGTATCAACACTGTCTGAAAGTTATCAACCAATAATGAAATACCCCTCACTAAGGCAAAGTATTGGGTTTTACCTCTCGGTGTCATCAAGGCTGTGACTCTTATTGCTCTTTTGAGAGTTTGCATTACTTTCCATATCAGCAGAGTTAAGATCTGGATGCTGGTCTGAAAATACAAACGTACATCTTTTTAATTCCTTTTAAAAATTAAAATAACAGTCCCAATGTAGATCCGTCTCACGGTGTATCTGACACGGGTTTTCACCCTTACACTCTTCCTTCCTCTTTGAGATGCCTTCATCTTCAAACACCTTTTCATCAGAGGACTCTTGATGTTTAGAATCAGACAGGTCGTCACCTACTTCCTCATCCACATCATTATTCTCTACAGGAATCACAAACAGTTTGATTCTCACACCATAGCGATCACTAAAATAATACTTTAACAATACCTCCCATAATTAATTTTTGGAACACTATAGCAGTGAATTATAAATGCACACTGTCAAAAGGATGCCCCATCTCTTCACTGGTCTCCTGGCTAGTCTCAGTGGTCTGTCTTGCTCCAGAGCTGGCAGTGGTGAACTCTGCATTTCCGCTAGAGGGAGAGTCTGTTTCCTCCTTAGACATTTCTCTTTTCAATGGAGACTGCAGGACGCTAGACACAGAGGCATTCGTCTGAAAAGAGATGCAGAATATCATTATAAATGTAACAGCTGTGAATATATTGATGCAAATATAAGATAATGGAATATTTACTTTTGTCAGATGAAAGCTTCTACAACAAAACAATAACAATAAGCATTTGTATATAATAAAAATATTTTTAGTTAAGTCAATAAAACTTTTTGAGTGAACTCAAGCTGCCAAAACATGCATTGAAGATGTCAATATTGAAGATATTTGATGGCTAGAGTGTGCTATCATATTCTCCCGGTAGTCAACATGAGATTTAAAAGCACATATTAGAAAAATTAGAGATGCACTGACGTAGATATTTTGGCTGATAACTGATAATTTATAATATTTTGAAGCCAATAACTGAAATATAGGTTAATTAGATATTACCATTCTACATTTAGAGACTGATTACAAAAAAAAACACTCACATTAAGTCTAAATTGGTAATAATATTAATAATAATTATTACATAAAGGTTAATAAAAAATAATGAATGACATGATACACACCTATAGCCAACGTTCTTCTTTTATGCAATAAAATGACACAAAGATAACAAAGATTATAGAACCAAAATGCATGTGTGTCCTGGACAATAAACAGGCTCTGAGTAGACATTTTATTTATGTTTAACATTAGTCAGGCCAACTAGTATTAATAATCTGGAGTGTTCATTTAAAGGTGCAGTCTGTAAGAATGAGTGGTCGAAATAGGTACTGCAGTCCAAATTCAAAATATCGGAGATCGTTGTTCCCCTGCACCCTCCTCCTCAGACACGACGCTCACGCGGGTTGCCAGTGTGAGACACGCAACAGGAACGAGCGCAATTGACAATGAAAGCCGAGTAAGGCAGTGGTTCTCAAAGTGTGGAGGGTGCAAGGTACTGCAAGGGGGGCGCAAGAGATCAGCAGAAACAGAGAAGAAAAAACAGCCGTTGCAACGACATTCAAGTGTGTGAATAGCGGTCAGCGCTCTGTCTTAATAAAGCAGCATCCAACTGCAATTACACTGAATCGTTCTTCTTCAGACCGTTGACTTTTCACTGTTGGAACAAGCCAAACATAGAAGTCTCTCGCCGTAGAAAAGCACCTCTTGAGCGAACCGAAACTCAAGCTGCTATTGTGAATGCGCCTCTCCCCTGCTGTGCGTGTTCTGGTGAAAAGACCAACAAGAAGCTGAGCTTGTGACTGAGGCGCTGTCAAAAGCAGTTATATATTTGCGCTTTTATATATCGTTCATCCAAAGCATCACTGAAATATTTAAATGTTTTTTTTTTATTTTAATTAAAAGTTAAGTTCTGTATTATTATTCTCTCTTACTGTTATATGA
Source organism: Rhinichthys klamathensis goyatoka (assembly GCF_029890125.1). Classification (NCBI taxonomy): domain Eukaryota; kingdom Metazoa; phylum Chordata; class Actinopteri; order Cypriniformes; family Leuciscidae; genus Rhinichthys; species Rhinichthys klamathensis. The sequence continues at coordinate 470,636 of NW_026606837.1, forward strand.
AATAATGACATTACAAAGTGAAACTATTGCCGGTGTTTTTTCCGGTGATTGATACAGATAACATTATAAAAACACATATCGTCCGATAGCCATATGACCATTGATATATTTCAGAAATGTATTATTCAAATATGATTGACTGACATTGCTGCTGTCTCCTGCGCTGGCTGTGGCGTAACTCTCTGTGCAGACAGTGTGGGATGGAGCACTGCCCCATGGTGATGTATCCAATAGGCTCTGGAGGTGAGGGAGGGGCTCAGAGCCAATCTGCACATCTTGAAGAGTCCTACGACCTGTAATTAAACAGTGTGCACAATTACATAAAACTGGCACACAGAATGTACTCTGAATTTTGATTAATCCTAAAAGTGAAGCCTAAGTACCATGCACGTTATATTTTTCTGATTCACATCATACCTTTTGGGCTGCGTGGGGTGCTGTTGCAGGGTGGATGTCCTCTGCTGTGAGGGATTGGCGGGGCTTCAGCAGACCCCAGCCACTTTTGGTGCTGGGCCGGTGAACAGGATATGCTGGAGAGGTCCGCAATCTCAGCAAGGTCTGGCAAACAACTGATCAAACAAATAAACCAAAGCACAGACTCAGCCGAAGGAAGTCACTATTGTTATTTTTATTTGCAAAGGACTCAACAGACAAAATACACTACCTTTCAAAAGTTTTGGGTTGGTAAGATTTTGTATTGTTTTTGAAAGTCTCTAATGCTGGTTTACTTCATCAACAAACAGTAAAAACAGTAAAATTGTTTCTATTCTTTGACGAATAGAAAGTAAAAAAACCAGCATTTATTTAAAATAGAAATCTTTTATAACAGTATATATACATGTCTATACTGTCATTTGTGATAATTTTGTGTCCATGCTGAAAAGTCTTACTAACCCCAAATATTTGAACTCACTGTACACTTAATAAAAAGAAATCATAGTTATTACAAGAAATCAATTCCATCTGCTGTTGAGCTTTGCGTGAAATGCTTAATTTTTTTTTACCTGAGGGTAGGAATGCACCTGTGCACAGGGGTAATGGATTCAGACTCCTTTGAGTCCTCTTGAGCAAGCTGGTATTCTAGATAATAATAAGGATGATATAAAGGTTAGAAAAAAGGACAAACTTTACCCACAAAACTGGTAATACAATGATTGCAGAGTGTTTCATCTGTATACCACTCAGACTGTTTTCTACAGCTTGATTTTCTTCTGCTGGAGATGTGCTGGGTCGACACACCTCCACTGTGACGTCCAACTCATCCTCTGAGCTCAGTGACTGAGAAATAAAGGGTTTACGAAAAATATTGACTTTATTCTTCTATATTTTAGGCCCGGTTGCACAGACAGGGCTTAGACTAAGTCAGGACTAGGCCTTAGTTCAATTAGGACATCTACATAGCTTTTATAAATATGCCTTAGAAAAAAACATTTCTGGGGTGCATCTTGAGTGTCAGCATCCTGCCTCCTGTTGTTTGTCTCCGGGCCTCTAGAGGTCACCTGTGTTCCCCTCTGCCTTAGTTCTTCCTCATGTGTCCTTGTTAGCGGTATCCAGGGGTGCTTCTCATTTCTTATTTGTGCATCCTCGTTTCCTTTCCTCGCTTCCTTTCCTCGCGTCTCAGCTCCACCCCCTGTAGGACGCGAGGGAAGGCTGCAAGGAAAAAAAATGAGGACGGAGGAATTGAATGAAAGCTTTTTTATACATTGGAATACTTGATCACTCGAGCGTCACTTCACTGCGTCATCAGCAGTGCTCAAAGGATCTGCCCTTATGTTGTTAAAGTTTGTTTATTTAAGAAATTAAGAAATAAATAATAATAAAGCAAGATACCTTGTTGAAATATGTGAGTTGTGTGGTTTATGTAAACTACAAAAGTAAAGTATAAATTCAAATGATTGTGACAGATGTGAAGGGGGAGGAGAATTGATACGTGCGTCATGTTTAGTCGATAAAACTCTTCCGCAAAGGGTACACCTGTGTATCCTCGCTCATAGCTCCTCTGGAAGCCTCCTCACTCCTCGATCCTCGCCTCCTCGCGGTGCAATTAGAGAATTGAGATGTCCTTCCAGATGGCTGAGCTCGATCGGTTTCCGGGTCATAGGATGGAGGACAGAGGAGCGAGGAGACGAGGAGGGATATTGAGAAGCACCCCAGGTCACCTGTGCCTTGTTTCCCCTAGAGCAGTGGTTCCCAAACTTTTAACAGGCATGTACCCCCTGAGACATTATAGATCTTCCGGAGTACCCCCAACACCACCAATTGTTAACAACAAGTTTTTATTTATTTATTAATATTTATTTTTATCAATTTTGTCGAGAATAGTGAGGATAAATTCTTTAAAATTGTGCAATTCCAGAGTTATGGACGTGACATTTGCAGTCAAAACTTGAAATATAAATTCTCAGAAAATGCATTTAATACTGAAACGTCTGTTTATATATCCATACTCCCTTAATAAAGCTCCAGACATTAGAAAAATATCAGTCTACACATGTGTTTTATATTTAATATGAGGGAAATACACATGTGACGTGACACAAAAAATCTTTAACTTTTAGGTGGCAAAATATTTTTTAGTAATTCTATGAACTACACTGCGCAAAACAAAAGTAATACTACCCACCGGATGAAGAAGGGTCGGCCTCCACATAACATAAAATATTATTTTTATTTAATTTTTCGTGTTCGCATTTACGAGGAAAAAAACAATGTTACGGACGTGACAGTTCTCCGTTACGGACATGACCGCTCTGAAAGCGACTTTAAAACTTTTACAGAGACCTCAAACAGAAAGCACAAAGCCTTTCTTTAAAGTGAATTTCGTTTTTGTATCTTAATTTTAATCAATGTATCATCAACCAATTGCCTGGATTTAATAAAAAGAAGTAAATATAGTAGAAAATAGATCATCATGACACGGAGGCGCCGGCGTGTGAACTGGACTCTCTCCTAATAAATGAACCGAAACCACTGATCTATATATAGATCAGTGACCGAAACACAGCGTATAAGGTACTTGCCTCACAGACCTGAGAAATATATAGAAAGCTTGAAATGTCTACTTTTTAACAGAACAATTCAAAACGAAAGAAATCAGACTCTCTGCTTATGTAATCCGTATGAAATGTGCATTTCTCTCTGGCGCGTTCACTACTGCGAAGATCGCGAGTCAAAATCGTCAACTTCATCTTTGCAGCCGACACTGACAAACACTTGTTTATTAATAAACAATTAAAATGTCTCCTTGCTATATTTGACATATTCATAATCATTATGCCGGTTCTTTGTGGCAGCTTTTAGATACTTTATTGGCAGCACCACCCTTGCATGTTACATGAAAGCGTCACCACTGCATCAGCACCGAAAACATGATTTTTTTCAAATCTAAAATCAAAAATCGTGATACGAACCGAATTGTAGGTTTGGTCGTTTGGCATGGTTGTAAAAAAAAACAATGGCTATCTGAACATCTTTGCCAAGCTCAAACCAGTACAGAAGTAATCAATAAATTATCGGGGAGGGTCATGCCTTTTTTCACAATCATTTTGGAGGGTCATAGAAAAAATGATTGCTGGCGAAGGGAGGGTCAAGTCTTTTTTGACTACAGATCTCAAAACTCCTCCGGTAGCCCCTTAAATAAAAAACGAACAGTCCCTTAGATCTTTTTTCGCGTACCCCCTGAAATCAGTCCACGTACCCCAGTTTGACAACCGTGGCCCTAGAGTATTTTAGCTGTGTTTTTTCCCTTGTTACTCACTCGGTTTTTGAGTCTTAGCTATGCGTTTCCTGCTGTGTCCCACAAAGTTATCCCAAGTTATCCCAAGTAAGGTGTTAGTTATTTAATTTAGTTTTTCGCCCCTTGTGGCGTTATTTTATTTCTTTCCTGTGATTGTTTGCAGATTCACTACTGTTAGTAATACCTCTTTCTGGAAAGAACTTTTGTTGGATTTTTTTTAACTTGCAAACTACCCTTTTTTTAAATAAATCTACTTTGACTGGAGTATTGCCTTGAGTGTTTCGTTTGAGTCCAACATAACCTCCTCTGTGGCTCAGTGGTAGATCTCTCAACTCACCACACCTGACACCCAAATTCGAGCCCAGCTTGTGACATTGAGACAAAACAATGGCACTGACATATTTGAAGATATGTCCGTGCAAGTTGCTTTCAGTTAAAAGGGCTCAAACATGCATTTTAGTCTGGGACTAGCTTAACTCTCTGGGGTCAGCGGTCTCGCCGGCGATACCAGCTCACTTTTTTCCTTATCAGTGCAAAAGAGACTCAAATTACTCTGTTAATTTTGATCTTACATATAAGTGTTGTACATCATTCGATCCTGTTAAGTTTGTATTTTTTTTGTGGAACCTCATAATAAAAACAAAGTGTTGTGCTTTTCGCCTAATAAAGAAAAATAAACATGATGCGCGTTCTGCGTTCTCTCTGTCAGTGAAGTCCATTCTGAAACACGTCCGAAAAATCATCTGTAACTCTGCAAATACTCAGTCAAACAGGTATACAGGCACACAGGCATGAAGCCTGAATTATCTTCTTTTAAATGAAGTAATTTATATAAAAAAATTTTTTTCTCATTTTATGTAATCTGTACGAAAAGAGAGAGATGATAGTCGTTCTCGTCTCAGCTCATTAAAGTTAATTTGACCACGCCCACGGAACGCGCGCTCTATTCAAACACAAATGCTCTGAGGCGATCCACGTCCACGCATCAGCTGGATAACCACCGAAAGAGACTCATATTTACGACGCTGTGAGGAATAATAGTACTATCTTAATAATAATCCTGGAAAAAATTACCTCAGAAGTAGGCTACAGGTAGTTTCATTTGGAGGAGCAACGGATCCAGCCGAGGAAATAGGTACATTCTTTATTTTCAAGTGCTTTGTGCTAATCGCGATATGGAATAGTGTCTGTAAACAAAAAGACTGTTTGAATCGCGTTTTTGTGTGTGAATGAATGAACAGCTTTTACCTAACTATATTCCAATACTGAGATGAGTAAAAATCGACTGAAATATGTTGAAATAAAATATTTTTGTATAAGCAACGTATTAAACTGCAAATTAACATTTATATGTCCTAATCATAAAAACGATATGTTACATATGAAAGACAATATGTCGTTTTTACTGTAAAATACTGCCACATCAAATAAGCTTGTTTGCTAAGATGTTATTATAGTATTTGTTCGATTGTAAGCTATATTCAAACTAATTAATCCGCAACTGTGAAATATGTCTGATAAAATGTATACTTTAGTATATAATACAAAGAAAGATTACATTTGAAATATAGTTAAAATTTTAATTGTTGTTGTAATTGTAACCTTTTTATTAAAATAGCAAAAATATATGTAGGCTACATATAAATAAATCTTAGGTAAATCTTAAAAGCTCAATATAAGCCTCCTCTTTAAATTATTTGTATTGTGTTTTATTAGTGACACATTTGGGATACATTCCCAAACTTTCTGTAAAAACAGTATGATAATTAACTGCACAATTACTATAAATTTTTACATTTGATTTTATACAATTTGCAAGCACAATTTGAAAAATAAATAAATAATTGGAACTGTGAACCAATTTTGTATTATATAGGCATATATATATATATATATATATATATATATATATATATATTGTCATTGCATTCTTGTGGCTCAGTGACACACCTGAATGAAAGGGTCATTAGTATGCAGCCCCATGCGCTCATTATGCGGGCCCATTGTCTTCTCAGGTGTGAATCACAGCAGGTCACACCCCTGCGCATATTGCCTTTCCAAACAAAAAGTGTCATTTTTAAATTTAAACCAATCTATTGTTTTATGTGAATGATAAGGCAGGATGATTTTCAGATCATTTTGAAGAAAAAACTCTAGGCGATAACATCCATTAGTCAAAAGTCTTGTGGACAGATATTTAGTATGTGTTTTGTGGCCTTATTTCAGAAACTTTAAGTTTTAGTTTTTTCAATAACCACGCATAAACAATATTCTCTCAAAAATACAAAAATGTACATACATGTTGATAACACATTATGGTAGCCCTGTGTGTGCTAAATAGAGTGTAATTACACCTTTGCCAGTAATATGTTTATAAGCAACTGAAAAAAGCACAAATGTCAGAGTATGTCAAAACATCAAGGACCCCAAAAACACCTTGGACCCCAGAGGGTTAAGCCTTGTCTGTGAAACCACAAACCAGGGTTTAGAGTGTTATATGACAAAACCAACTTAAAAATGTCCACTCTCACCTGAGAATGCTCTACACCAGATGATGTGCTTTTGGACAGGTGGTTATTAGGTGTGTAGAACACACTAGACAGCTCTAAAGGAGTCTGTGTATAAGCCGAAGTATCCGAACTTCCCTCATCCTTTGGACACAAAAGACATTAAATAGTACATTAAAAATTCAACATTTTACATATGCAGAAATGGTGTATTTGTTAATACATTTTTCAGTCATAATTTAGTTTCAAATGACCATTTATTAAACTCCCCCAGCTCTTATTAAACAGCCTTTAACTATTACACAAAAAGCTATTTTTGTTACTATACCTTTAAAACTTCTACATGAAGAAAAAAAACTGTTATGATAACCTTTTTGCAAGTGAAATATGTAATCTCGTCAAGATGATGAATACCGAATGTAAATGTGGGCGGTTGTGTTTTAATGGGGGGGGACTTTAATGAACTGGTAAAAACAAATATAAATAAAGGTTATAGTTTATCACCTCAGTTTGGCTTGTAGCCTCCAGCACTCCATTGGTCACATCAAAAGTTTGATTGATAGTGTGGTAATTTGTGCTCTCCTCACTATCACACTGAATACCTGGCCGTAAATAGAATTTGAAAATGAGTTATAATTATTTAAAAATGGAATTTAATACTAAATGTAACCAAAATAAAACATGACTATATGAAATATCTAAACAGCAATTTCAGGCATAGCTCTATTACCAGCAAAACTCTTGAACAGTTGCTCCAAATCAGTGCTTTCCTGGGTCTCAGATTCCGGGTAGCTGTTCACACTATGTCTGATGTTGTGTCTCTGCCAGTCCTGTAGGTGAAGCTGTTGCTCTTCTACATCCTCACTGTCACTGCTGCCCACAGCACCCAGTGGTTTCCCCAAACACCCACGTGCCATTAGGGCCACCATGTCACTAACCTCACCTGTACCAGCACACAGGACAGATCACATACCTTTTCAACACTTTTCTTTTTAAACTGGATAAACTGCACATGAAGATAATGAATGGAGTGGCTGTTGTCTCTCACTGGTCCATGTGGGTTTTGTTTGGTAATGTTCTGCGAGAGATCGGTGTGCTCTGTCTTTCTGGGTCTCCGACAACCCAAGTTGCACATTTAACCTGAAAGAGATGTATTTGCTTATTTTTGTCATTCTCTCTCCTATTTGCTCATATATCTTTTCTGTTGTTGCCAAACTTGCCATCCTATATATTATATTCTTTTTTTGTATATGACTTGTATTAGTCTTTTTCTGCTAATGCACTTGTACTGTTGTACCTCTGACGTCCTGTCTGCGGCTGTCCTCTCTTTGTTGCTTCGACTCTCTTGAAGTCACTTTTCTCCTCCTGTAAGTAAAGTTTTTCCTCATATTTTTTTTTTTGTTATTTAAATCATCAACCTACACTGATTGCTATTCCATTAATTTTTTGTTAGTATCTGATCTTTGTTAGTGGTAATTGTCACTAATTTAGATAAACATGTAACTCCCAGCTAGTTGATCATACAAGTCTGGTGATATTCTGAAGGTGAAGTATAGTGTGCGCGTGTACACTGCCGTTCAAAAACAAGGTGACCTTAAGAGACTTCTTTCCAAAACATTACAAATCTAACCGACCCCACTTTTTTTAGCAATTAATATTTATTATATTTTTATATATTATATTTTTTTTAGCACTGAAAAACACACACTTCACCTTTAACGCTGTGACATTTGAGGTTGTGTGCACATACCTGTACACTACTAGGATAGGACGTGCTCTCAAAGCTCTCATCTTGAGCTGAGCTGTACTGACTGACCTCTTCATCTGCATTAATGGCCCACTCGTGTATATATCGTTTGGACGGTGGCCCGAAAGCCTTACAAACACTATCACTGCGCTCTTTCTCCATGTTCATCCTCTTCACCACAGCATCCACCTCGTCAAAGCATGGGGTGCTCAATCGAGTCGCCTCCACATTATTCAGACTCTGCTCAGCTTGTTGTAGAAGAACCTCAGACACTTTAAGGTTGAGAACAATGGAGCCAGTATGCTTTGAGATGGAGCTACTGATTGCCAGATCCTTGTCTGTATCAACATAGTTAGAACAAGATGGTTCAGAGAGTGGAGAATGATGGGTAATAGGCCATTCATACGATGGAATGTTGTCATGATGCGAAATATCCCAGTGGAGGTCATCAGTGTCTGAGGTGGACTTCTCTTCTTCTGTGTAGATTCTTTCTAGGTGATGGTCCTGGATCTCATTGTGTACTGCAGTCCTGCAGTTCTGATATACTAAAAGGAAAGTATAGGACATTCAAAGTATTACATTACATTAATGTTCTTAGCAGGCACTTTCTTGCAAAAGTGATCATTTTCTAGGCTCTAAAGTTTCCCTAATCATGGCTGGATGGAAATCTCACCAGCTCCGTCTTGCTCTTTCGCCAGATTAATGTCAGTGTTCCATCCAGGAATGCACTGAAGAGCCGACCAAGAGTTCCATCCACTTCTCTTATTCTCGCTTCTTATCTCCTGCAGCAGATTAGATTGCACTATTCACTCTCATGCTATCATGTTATCTCTGTATACCTGGAAAAACCTTGCACAACATCTTTTTAATAATTTAATTGTAAAATAACTAAGAAAGAAAATATCCAAATATATCAATTAAATAAATTTTTAAAAAGGGCAACAAAAGACATACACTACCATTCAAAATTTTGGGTTCAGGAAGATTTGTCACATATTTACCCGTCTTGTCTTGACCTTTGTTGTATTTCTTGTCCTAGTCCTCGTTTCCTTGTTAAGCCTGTTAGCCCCTGTGTGTATATAGCCCTTTTGTTTCTCTTGTGCTTTTCTAGTTGTTGTTTCATGGTAGATCGTATTCGTGTTTTGGGTCAGATGATCCTGTCTATTCATGTGGAGTTTTGTTGTTTAAAAATGAGTGTGCAAGTGGATTCTCTCTCTGCCTCATCTCTCAGCATTCGTAACAATTTGTTTTTGATTAAAAATTAAAAACTTTCTATTCATGGTTTTCACAAACTAATTAAGGAGCACAACTGTTTTCAACATTCATAATAACAAGAAATGTTTCTTGAGCAGCAAACCAGCATATTAGAATGATTTCGGAAGGATAATGTGACACCGAAGACTGGAGTAATTGCTACTGAAAATTCAGCTTTGCCATCAAAGGAATAAATTGCAGGAATAAAATTTATTCAAACAGAAAACAGTTATTTTAAACTGTAATAATATTTCACGATATTACAATTTTTACTGTATTTTATCGAATAAATGCAGCCTTGATGAGCATAAGAGAATTTCAGGGACATTACAAAAGAATCTAACCCACTCCAAACTTTTGAGTGGTAGTGTACATCTAGAAAAGAGAGCATGTTGATGCAGATTGATGAGACACAGAAACACAACTAAACCCATGTACAAACTCTGATATAACAGCGTAGATTGTAGCACAGATCGTGCAGGCTGCTGGTCCTGTGCTGGGCTTTGTGCTGGAGGCCATTCTGCAGGAACTGGTAATAAGGCTCAGACACGGCAGGGTGTGCTATCAGAGCCTGACCGGCCTCTACTGACCGTTTTATGCAACGTGGGTCCATGGGGCCCCATGGCACAGCATCTGTACAAAGCAACACAACCACGTTACAAGTTACAAACTAGTAACACAAAAAGAGATCTATCACACAAGCTCTACATTAAAGATGACAGACAGTTTTCATTACATGACCTGTACCTGTATAGATCTCCTGTATAAGGGCGCACACACTATAGAGATCAGCTTTTCCTGTACATGCTCTACATCTAATGACTTCCGGAGCTGCCCAGTTTATCAGGCTGAGAGGCACAGGAACAGGAGGCGGGCTGTAGGGGCATGTTCCCTCACTGTAGTTGGAAAACATATCAAATGACTAAAGATTCAAATTACATACTGTAAAGGCCTATTCACACCAAGAACGATAACTATCAAGAAAACTATAATGATACCTATATTAGCACCCACACCAGCAGCTGATATTATTCTGTTTATTCTGGATTTTAGAACTATATCTTTACCAATATCATAATAGTTATCATCCTTGGTGTGAATGGAATGTCCATTATGAATATAAACTATTTAATTTACACATTTCATTAATTCAAATTATTCTAAATTTATAGTCTATATATTTTAATTTGTGCTTTTTGCAACGGTGTACCTGGGCACCATGAACCCGAGGCCCGTAACCTTGGCAACTCCAGGGTGTACTATGAGTACAGTGTGTGAGGAAAGGGCCCGGAGCACCAGAGATCGGCTGTTCAGGTACATTAACACCTCACACACCTGTAGCACCACAGATAACAGGTCAACCAGCTGTAGTAGAGGAAACTCATCCCGCTGCAGAGTGTGGAAATAAACAAAGAACGCAGTTAAAACAAAACCACTTCTGTCATGTATAAATTTGTGCTTTCTGAAATGCTCAATTATTACCTTTTGATGAAGCAGACTGTACAGGGATCCAACATTCACTCTCTCATAGACCAGCCTTGTGCTGTCCAGGCCAGCTGACATACTCACAGCCATCAGCATCAGCATGTGCGGGTGAGACACCTGACTACAGAGGACATCATAGAAATCATGGCTACTGCACAGTGTATTTATATATAACAAATAACAATGCAGGAAAATAAACATAGGTTTCGAATGACATGAGTATATGATGATAAACATTTTCATTTTGGGGTGAAGTATTCCCTCTACACATTTTTGGACATGAAATCAAAATGGACCTTATTAAATTTGTTGATAAATGTTACTGGTTTAATAGCGCATAATTCTAGTCAGGGCAATTATAGTTAAAGCTGCAGTCCGTAGTTTTTCCTCTTTGTCACCATCTCTGTTTGAAATCTGCAATTGCAGTTATTAGCGGAATTATCAACCTTACGTGGTTTGTGCCTCGGCACGGCACAGCACGGATGAATCCAATGTTTTGAGGAGAATGTGCAGCTGCGCGCCGGTGTGGATACTGTAATTCGGAATCACAGATTCTACTTTTTGGAAGTATGACCAACATAAGAATTTTCACAGGAAAATGTCAAGTAACATCCACTTTTGTTCTGACCAACTAAGGGAAAAAAAGCATTGCAGTAAATCGCGCTGATTAAATCTAATGATCGCTTATGTCTTACCAGTCCAGCAGAAAAAAGCCGCCTCTGCGTCCGTTTTGAACCCCGTTTATGTTTAATTTAATTCCCAATCGATAAAATATACATTATTTTCCATTCAATTTCACTAAGAAATACTATTTTTATAATGTCTTCTAATTGACCGTTCGCAAAAGCCACGCCGCTTAGTTATTGTTACTACGCCCGTCAAACAAATGGTCAAACACGACCAGCGCGACAGATTGCCATGACGGGAAGAGGTATACCCGTGCGTGTCAGTGACCTTTTTTGGAGCAATACCTCCGCGATATCCTCCAGATCGAGGCACAAGGGGTTACAGTATGCAGTGGAGGGATATATTCAAAATATAAAAATACGCAATGAAGGAGACACGACTACTATCGAGGCGAACGGTCTCAAGCGAAATCTGAGAAACCCCATGACCTGTACCTCAAATGCAACCAACACAGCCTTGAAGAAGATTTATCAGCTGGTTCAGTGGCTAATTGTTTGGAGTAAGAAATATATTACTCGCGCTGCATATTTAGTCATTTTGCCTCCGATACAAGATCATACATTCGCTTTAACAAGCAGGTTGTTCATTACCACGGCAACCGCTTGCGTGTCATGCTGAATGCGATTTTCGTGTTTAAAAAGTAACTATACATAAGAGACGGAAAGATGCAGATAACCATACATTATTTAAGGTTATTTCTATTCGTTACGATATTGATATATGAACTGATGTTGTCAAGTAAGCTTCATGCTTTCCCCGTTGCACTCTAAACCAGGGGTCGGCAAGTAACTTTGGCCGCGGGCCAATATTTTTTTTATCCAGTAGATGGCGGGCCAGCTACATGGAATAGGCCTATTGCCCTATTCGTTACGGTGAAATCACAAAATATAATGCACACAAACGTGTCCCTACTACTTGATATACAACCACTGATGAGCATAATCAGTTTTGATGAAGAAAAAAGAAAAAGAAAAAAAAAACTATATGAATGAAGATTAGAACCAAGAACCTTTTAAACGCTTGACGAAAGTTCTACCACTGGACCATTTAAGCACACGAGAAATAAGCGCCGCGGATACATCTCATTAACGATAAATTAAACCCCATGTACTATTTAAATCGATTGTTGGACATGTTATTGTACATATATCTGATTTAGCATTGTATTACCAACCCCCACTCACTCACTAACTTTTTAAAACAAAGTTACGCCAGTGTTAAGCAATTTATTTATCACACACACCGTGCCTGCTCATAGGCTACTTTTTTCTCTTTTTAAAAAAAAGACCCCCACAAAGATGAAATTATAATTCGAACCCTGGTTGTTACGTAGGCCTACAAGTGATTAGTGTGCAGAGTGAAGTTAGCTAAATGAATGAATAAAATAAATGAATAAAATGTCTTTGTCCAAAGGTCTTAAGAGAAAAGTTGACGATGAAAATAGAGCCTTTAGAGAGGAATGGAAAGAGAGTTTTGCGTTCATTTTACCGGATTTCAAAAATTCAAAGCCGGTGTGTCTGATTTGCAAAGAAGTTGTCGCTGTTTCCAAAGAATACAACATACGACGGCACCATGAGACAAAGCATGGCAGCTTCAAGGTTGCCTATCCACTTCAAACAGAGGCACGAAAGCGCAAAATCGAAGCGCTGGCACAAGGCTATGCTCAGGGCAGCAGGATCCTATTGCGAGGTTTCACCTCGCAACAAAAAGCGACAAGTGCGTCTCTAAAAGCGTCTTGGTTGCTCGCAAGAAACAACAGGCCTTTCACCGACGCAGAGCTTTTTAAAGAAGTCATGGTTGCAGTGTTGGAGGAATTGGCTGTTGACAAGTCCATGGATGGAATCATTGCCTCTGTCAAACAGGTGCCCCTTTCTGCAAGGTCCGCTACCCGCCGCATAGAGGCGTTGTCTGATGCTGTGCAGGGAGTCGTTATCAGTGATCTCAATAAGGCTAATTACTTCTCCTTAGCGGTAGACGAGAGCACTGACAAGTTACACAGATGTTGCCCAGATGTGTGTCTTTGTCAGGTATTTTGATGGGAAGCAGTTTCGAGAAGATTTGCTGTCTCTTATTCCTTTGGAGGGGAACACCACTGGAGATATTATATTCACTGAACTGTCAAAAGTGTTTGAACGGCTTTCATTGTCATTTGAGAAAGTCAACCTACTCGTGACAGATGGGGCCCCTGCTATGGTGGGTAAACACAGAGGTTTGGTGAGCAGGTTGAAGGAGATCGCCCCCCAAATGCATGGGCTGCATTGTCTTATCCACCAGAGTGTACTTTGTGCAAAGCTCAGTGGTGAGCTGAAGGTAGTTATGGATAAAGTGATGCGTGTCATCAATTTTGTCAGGGGTACATCAAGCACCCAGCATCGGCTTTTCCGACAGCTTGTGGCAGATTCAGAGGAGGCCACCCACGACGACCTGCTGCTGCACAATGACGTGCGCTGGCTAAGCAAGGGCAAAGCGTTGGAGCGCTTCTGTGCGCTACTGGGTGAGATGAAGGCATTCCTTATATCTAGCAAGAGTAAGGCAGCAGCAGATCACCTTGCCTTTCTGGAGGACGAGAAGTTCATGTCCAATGTTGCATTTTTAGCTGACATATTTGGCCATTTAAACAATCTTAACATGCAGCTACAGGGAAAAGACAAAACCATCGTGGACATGGTTGAAAAGCTCCAAGCATTCACCATCAAGCTGGGGTTGTTAGAGTCCGACATATCAACTGGCAGGCTCCTACATTTTAGTACTCTAAAAACACAGGCAAGACGAGTGACGGGACTGATGGTAGACTTCATCAAGCAACTCCGAGCCAACTTCTCTTCTAGGTTGGAGGACTTCTCCGTCCCGAATGAAGTAATTGCTTATGTGTGTGACCCTCTCACAACCCGATCTAGCGGAGAACTCTCCACCCTGGTCAAAACAATCGTCCCTTCCTTGGATGAGGCTAAATTTGAGATGGAGTTAATTGATTTCCAAACAACCTCTCTGATCAAAGATGCATTCAGATCTGCAGAGTCCCTGAGTGCCTTTTGGGTGGCATGCTCAGAGGAGTACAGCACAATCAAGAACCTTGCGTTTTATGTGTTGACAATGTTCCCTTCCACCTATACATGCGAGTCTGCCTTCTCATCAATGAATGCAATAAAGACGTATGAGAGGAATCGACTGACGCACAAAAACCTCGAGAACTGCCTGCGGATTTCAGTGACAACTGTAACACCAGACATCCGAAGCATTGTGACGAATGCCAGGCAAGGATGCCAGTTTTCACATTAAGTGAGTAGCCTAACTCTATCGATAGCAAATTATATTTAATTGTCAGATTGCATTTTGAAATGTCACTATAATTGTTCTGAAATATTATTCTTCATGTCGTTTCAGGTGGATAGACCTGGATAATCCATGTTCCGTTTTTTTTAGGCCGAATAGTTTTGTTTCTGTTCATGAATGTTCGAATTATGTGCTACTGTTAAGCTGCTGTTGCCACACATTATTCGTCCAATAATTACCCCCTCTTTTGAATTAGCCTAGTATAGGCTATCCAATCTTTTGTCAAGCAACATTGTCTTTATTTCAGATTTAAAAGACGACATTAAAAATTGCAAAAAAAATGGTTGTTCTGGTGTTTCTTTGTCTGTTTGCGCCCGCAGTAGGCCTATAATCGTGGAATATGATGTGTCCGTTTATCATTCGTTCATCATTCGTTCATTTTTCATTCGTTTCACAATATTTTTTTCAAATTAAAACCAAATAAAAAAATTAAATAAAAACGACTTGTTTTTCCATTATTTATTTCCTGAAATAAAATGAAAAAACGAATAATGACAGGTTTTCTGATTTTCTGATTGTGTGCTCAGATCAAAAATAGAAAAAATTAATTACTGGATTAGTCAAATTTTAATTTTGCTTTTTAATTTAACCCCTTAGTAAGCATGCCATATATATCAATGAAATCATTTTAAACAGATCAAGTACTATTGTGGTAACAGATTACAGCCATTTTAATAAAGGTGTGAATAGCAATCATGCCTCATTCGCTTACAGTCCAACTTTTGAACTTTATTCCTTTTTTAAATTATTATTTATTCGGGACACACATAGGCTACACACCTAAGGTTTAAGGAGGTCTGCGCAGGACTGTTTTTTTCCGTCCCGCTCCCACAAGGTTCTATTCAGCAACCGCTTAAAATACACTCTGTGTTCACTGCTTTAAAAATTTAGATCTCGTTTTCAGAATCTCAAATCTCAAAAACAAGTTGTTTTTCATTTTTTTATTTTTGGTTTTAATTTGAAGAAAAAAACGATTGAACGAATGATACACATTCGTTCTATTTGTAAACCGTTATAGTAAAAAAAAAAAACGGACTTCCAAAATAATCCGCCGGGCCAGAAAATATTGCTGGCGGGCCAGTTTTGGCCCGCGGGCCGCCTGTTGCCTACCCCTGCAACTGTAGTCTACGGCTGCTGCACTGCTAGTTGACTGCTGCTAATTTTCTCCTGAGAATATCATGTTAACAACAACCCTTTAGAAAACGTAATTCCTTTGTGGATCCTCTTGATCTGCTTTCTCCGTGTTTCTTTGACTAATCTCTGTGTCTTACTGTATCACGCACGCTGCACGCGAGTTAACCATGTTCGACACATTTAACTGGGAGTGGGGCCGTCCACACTGTTTTTATCCATTGTAGGCACCGCTCACGTTGTGTTTTCGGCTTTGGAAACGGAAAGAACACAACTCCTCCAGACAATCTATCGGGGTATCTATCGGGGTACTCCAGACAATCTATCGGCCGTGGGCGGACCGCTTCACCATCTTGCTTGGAGTCAATGTTTGACGGACCTGCTCACATAGTAACGGTTGCTATGATGTGTGATTGGACAATGGCCGTTTTGGGGCAGGGGCCGGCGAAAGGTCAATTATCCCAGTTCAAATGAAGTGTAAGGGAAAACCATTTACATGAATAAACATTTAGTAAAAAAAACTGTTACAAAAACCAGTCCTACCACCTAAAGAAGTTAACTGTTGAGTTTGTCAAACTCTTTTGTAGCTTTTTTTTATTCCAGGAATTTTTATAGTCTTACCAGCAATACTCCTGCTCAGAAATGAGTAGATCCAGAAGACCATCTTTTTCTTCACATTGTTGCAAAATCTGATCATGTAGCTCTTTAACAGTGACGCGACATCCTTTCCAACTGTAACTAAGGCATGGTTAAACAAAAGAAATGCTATTATATCCATTACATCTTTCCTCTGATGTGACTTCAATAGCATATTTAAAAAGGTCATTCATTACAATGTCTTACTTGGTCATACGTATGAAAGATCCACACATAAATGAATTGAGGGGCTCATCATTAGCTTGACCTAAGTCACCGTCACATATCAAGGGCACAGAAGCAGCCAATCCCAGACTCAGCCCTGGCTTCTCAAAGCATAACTGTAATGATTAAAGAAAAGAAAACAATTGCAGCTCACTGGGATTAAACTGTCAACGTTAAAGGACATTGTGTTTAGTAGCTTTACTGTGCTAATGAGAAGAGGAATCGAAAAAAAAAATTCAATTCTGTCATTATTCACTCTCATGTCATTCTAAACCTGTATGGCTGCGTAACATAAATTAAGGTATTTTGAAGAATGTTGTTAACCAATCAGTTTTGGTTCCTATTGACTTCCATTGTGCTTGTTGTCTATATAATAGATGTCAATGGGAACCGAAACTTTTTGGTAACCAACATTCTTCAAAATATCTTCTTTTGTTTTCCACAAAAGAAAAAAGACATACAGGTTTGGAACGACATGAGTAAATGATGAAAGAATTTTAATTTTTGGTTGAACTATCCCTTCAATTTTATAAATCATTATAATAGTAATCTAGGATTTAAAACATAGTTTATTCATCAATATGAAATTATTTATAAAAATTACCCAAAAATGTGTATTCTTGGTGTTTTCAAGGGTTCTTCAGGCAGGGTTAACCTTCTCAAAATACTTGTAAGAGAGAAAAAAATGTTTACACAAACCTTTCCATAGCCAAAACACTGCATCATCAAATCACAGGCAGACATCTTATAGCTAGTTTTATTTTCATGACTGAGCTCATATCCCCTAAAGAAAAGGACACAAACAAAAAGAATCTGAATTTTTACTTTCACTTTTGTATTAAAAACACTTGTACTGTATTGAGTTTCCATTTGATGTGCAATCTGAGTACTGTCCTACGTCGGTGTTGTTACTTTCTCATTCTCAAGAATAAAAGACTATAACAAAGAGATTGAAAGTGTTCACTGATAAAGATCAATATTACTGCAGATCTTACCAAGGGAGCAAGAGCTTGAGCAGGGACGGAGAGTTCAGGAGAGTCTTTGAGGAGGTAGGGGAGGAACGCACATCCCCGGACAGATGCGTCTGCAACAACCTCTGCATTTGAGACTCGCATCTCTTCAGAAAAGCAAGCATCTGTAGATAAGGAAGACCAATTAATCATATGGCATATTTACACTGCAGAAGCTGCATCTGAAGCAGCAAGTATAGAACAATAAGGTGCATTACACAGACCGTTTATGAATGCATGCACATAGAAATTACAATTGCAGAAATGTGATGTTTTAAATATGAAACTATGAAAATGTTGACAGTATAAAATTGTAAATAAAAACATCTAAAATAATCAATTATATCATGAAATACTCTGTCATGACAAAGACAAAGATTAAGGCTGTACTGATGCTGCATTTTATCTATACAGAACCAAAGCAGCACAGACCTTGGGGCTGTTCTCCTGAGCACCTGCCTCGGCCCAGTCCTTCGGAGTCCGGCCCTGATCATCATGGAGACGCAGGTCCCCGCCAGCATCCAGCAGTGAACTCAGGAGCCAGGGATTACAAGAGAAAACTGCAGCATGGATGGGGGTACTTCCATCATTACAGCGGCTAGTGGACATAAGCATCACACATGAGATAGTATGCTATTTTTCATATTCACACAATCTCCATGGATGATTATGGGAAGGTTTGGCCTTACTGATTTGGGTTTGCTCCAAACTGCAGAAGTTTCTCTGCTACACTGACAAAGCCGAGGAGAGATGCACAAAAGAGTGGTGTCTGTCCAAGGTGGTTCATGCTGTCAACTCCCACACCTATGGAAGGTGGCATACAAAAAGCATTAATGAGACATGTACAATCAAAGTAAAAAATCATTTGAAATGCCTCTGAGATGTATTCAAACCTTTTTTGAGTACTTTCTCCACTTTTGCTACTTTTTTCTCAATTGTGTATCTGTGTAGGAGGGCTGGTAAACCTCCACTTTTCACAGTACCCAGGAGCACCGGGCAGGGCATTGGCTGAACCCCTGTCATGATGCTGATGTCCCATAGATCAAGTAAATTTTCCAGAGGTTTCTTCTTCCTCACCTGTAAACCATAATTTAGGCCTAAATTACTAGGTTGGATAGTTTTAGCATAGAAACCTAACCTAACGAGAGATTAACACATGTTTGCTTAACATTGTTTACTGACTAATTACAGTTGCAGTCAGAAAGTAAAATAAAAATAAACTATTAAACGAGAACTAACCAGCGAAGTTCTCCTTACTGACTTCTGTTATACTCAAACGTAAAGTTTAAATGTAATCAACGTAAGTTACATATGCTAGCAAGCGGACAAAATTAGACAAAGCTCATGTAATCTGAATATTCATATTTATCGTACTATAATTTACCAGTTCAGGAAGAGTTTAGGTGATTGTCGCTAATTTAAAATGACTTCTGAAAGAACTACTTCAATATTCTCATCTGTAACGTTAATGTATTTCACGCGCTTCACACGTTCTTGATCATTCTATTGGACGTTGGGAAACAGCGGATGGATACTATTAGATGAATCTTGAAATATCGACATTTCATATGTTTTATTTCATAGAATCGATTCGAAGTATTTCAAATAGTGATTTTATGTTTTGTTTAGACTTCATAAATAGACTTCATAAACTTTAAAGTGAGAATCCAATTTGTTAGCAAAACATTGTGAGTGACACGCACTATTTCTCCTTTTGCTTTCTCCCTCCGCGCAAATGTGTTGCAATGAGAATTGTTATGTGACGTTTGTCAAAATTAATTTAAATTGAAAGTTGTCTATCGATTGCTCATGTTCTGTAATTGATAAGAAATTATCGACAAAACAAAATCATTGCAGTTTGTTTAATGTTATTTATGAATAATGCTTTTAAACCTTGTTTACCTCAGAAATAACAAAACATATATACTGTATAAGTATCAGTATCGTTTGAAAGCCCGTTCCCGCCACAGTTGAGAGTAAATAAATGATTCTGTAAGTCATTATGATGAGAAACTTTTTCATAATAATGAGATTTCCCCCTAAATATTATAACACATTAACTAATTATCTGAACGTTTCTCATTATTTTGAGATACTATAATTACGGAGAACATTCTCATTGTTATGATATAGTAAGTCATTATTAGGAAACATTTTCTCAATATAATGTGACTATCATAATTATGAGATTATAATTTATTATTTAATTTTAGTTATCTCATTATGATTTACAGATTCATATTTTTACTCAATTGTAGCATAAACAGTCTTCCACAGTGCATGGTGAACGATCATGGATCGAAAGAATGGCTAAAGATAAAAAAAATAAATAAAAAAAAAACATTAAACAGTTTAAGAATGAATAGTGAATCAATTTCTTTATAAATGTGATTCAAAAATAGCCAAACTAGGTTCATTGTTTTATATGCTACTTTGAGAAATTAGGGTTAGGACTTCTGTAAATAATTTCATTTAACCACACAACTCAAAAAAACAAAATCATATTCAAACTGCCAAAAAAAAAAAAAGAAGCCATATAAACAAAGAAACGCCCATTGTTCAAATGGTTAGTAAAGAAATGTCACAAGACACCTTTGTCTTTTTTTCTGCTAAGCATAAATTCCCCATATGATGATATACATAAAACTATTCTTACTTATAGATTTATATATTTTTGTCAATATATTTATTCAAGGCAATTAGTTTTTATTTTATTATATTTGAATTATTTTGAAAACTGCGGTAGGGACTTTTATTTTGTCTGGTCTGGTGACGGTGCTGTCCTGAACCTCAACGCAAAGCTAATAATCCTTGAAATCAGAGGTGTGTGTTGGTGTTACACACATCCTCTCTCTTTCTATCTCTCTTCTTACACGCACAGAAGGATGAACAACCCCGTTACAGAAGACGAGGACTGCACTTAATTTCACTTTTTAAACTCTTTTTTTTTGTTTTCTGCTCGGCTAATGTGATGGTAACGTGGCTCATCAACACCGGGGGGATTTTCAGGAACTTTTTTTTCACGTCGAGTAACGTTAGCCTACTCCGGATCTAATGATTTTATTATTTAGAGATGTCTTCAAATAGCAAATAATAGTCCAACCGATGTCTTTAATGTATAATATTAATAATATTTTTTTTAAACCTGTAATTAAAAAAAAATTGAATGTGTCCGATAACACTGTTAACATCTCGCAGATTAATTCACAATTGGTTTACTGTGATTAACGTATGTTAAAAAAATTACTTAGTGTGTAAGTAGTTGTACAGATGCTCTAATATTATAAATATCACATTTAATAATTGTATTTTGTTCTATCTGTCGCTGTCCTGCTGGTTGAAGTGAGATTTACGAGCCTCAATCCACCGGTCTCGTGTTTCCACCCACCCTCCGTTCGTGAACTTTCATTTTTGCTGTTTTGTGAAGGTGTTTTATTACTCAATTATTCTAGGAAGGAAAGTTTCGTTATTGTGTTGGGATGCGGAAGGGTGAGGAGCAGAGCTGAGGGTAAACATGTTAAGGGTTTAAGAGAATGGCTCGGTGATCATGTCGTCTATGGAGGGTGTTTTCTCCGGGGTGGGTGACTGGCAGTGGCTCTGCATGGTCACTCTCTTTCTGGCCTCTGTTGTCACTTTGATTACATACTTGGTGCTGTATTTTTCCAACGAACCCCCTGTTGGGAAAACACCTCTCAGTCATGTGGATTCAGAGGAAGCTGATGGGATTTTATGCTGGGTGCTGTCTCTGAAAAGCTGGAAGAGTCAGTGGAGAAGAGCCTGGTTTAGGGGCCTTAATGAGGAAGCTCGTAGATCACAGGTTTGTTTGTAATTCAGTTCTCTCTCTCTCTCTCTCTCTCTCTCTCTCTCTCTCTCTCTCTCTCTATATATATATATATATATATATATAGTTAGTCTTCCTAAAAAATAAGAGATTGTTGTGGTCTATTTTTGCTTATTGTATTACTTTGGTATTTTGTTCCTCTTATTAGAGCGGGATTCAGCTGACCTTTGAAGATGATGGTGTCCAGTCATCAGAACTGGCCGTGGACCAGATTTCAAGCTTTACAAAAACACTCGGTCAAAAGGTAAGGGCAATGAGGGCATGTTTCGAAGCCTGATTCCCTCAGCCATCACATACCTTAACAACAGACATCGCTGAGTGTTATTTAACTGCTTTTTTTTCTTTTCTTTTTTCTGTAGTTGTCTATTTGTATTAAATTGGTTATGTTGTGTGTGTTAAACAAGTGCAGTGCTGTGGAAAAGAATTTCCCCCTGGGGACAATAAAGTTAAAAAGTTAAAGTTAGTTAAGTTAATATACACTATATTGTGGATCTCCCTACTTGCCTGTATTTAGGTTTGCATGTGTTGAATCAAAATAGGGCGAGTATGATATAAGACTTCTCCTTTTGACATGCACCGCTGTTTGTTGATTCAGGAAAGTTATTAGCAGTGTTATGACTGTTAAAATGTTAGGATATTTAAAGTTTCCACCTAGTTTTAGTCATAGTTGGTTTCTTTTTGCAGGATGTCCTGTGTCAGGTGGTTGGGAACAAACTGCAGTTTTCTGTCAGTGCTTTACCAAGCTCAGCATCTTCAGAAACACCCCTGAGATACAGTGTGAAAATATCTCCACTTCGTCTGCAGGTAAAAACGAGTGTTTATTCTGCTCTTTAAAGTCACTTGAGGATGGTTGAGTAAACATCAGGCTTTGGCGTCTGTATAACAAATTGTCAAACAAGACAGTCATTCTTTGAATGCTTCCAGAGATATTGGCATTTGGTTTGGAGGATGAACCAGTTTTTTTTTTCAAAACATTCCTATGGAGCAGACAAGCGTCTCATTCTGTGTGCTTCTAGGAAAGTCTGTCATGTGTTTTGTCATCAAAGTAAATAGTTATTTTAATCACATGGGGATAAATCAACACTATGCTTAATTGAACTGTACATTCAGTTTGAGTGAAGAGGGAAATAAGTCTTATGGGGAAGTTAATTATATTCTAAAGCAAGTAATAAAGTTTTAGGATTTTGAAACCTTTAAAACAAAGAAGTGTTGGTAGATGTAAAATGAATAGTAAATTTTTTATATTTTGTTTGGTTTCTATGTCACTAATCATGTGAACTGTTTATACAAAAGGTCAGATTTTCTTCCATTTTCACTTGGATATACAAAAAAATGTGTAGAATTAAAGTAATGCACAAAAAACAATGTTTTCATTAGTGTTCTCAGACTTCAACCCCTCTATGTTATTTATGTACATAGTATACTTCTATTGTATTTTATTAATATTTTGAAATGAATTGGCTTTTCATTTTTACATTTTCATTTTAGTTTCAGTTAGGCTTGTCTTTTTGTTATGTGCTCTTGTAATTTTTATTATTTAATATTTCATTATAGCTTTAATTTTTGTTATTTTTATTTCAGTTTTAGTACATCAACTTAAACTTATTTATATCATTTAGTAAATCACCAAGTAAATGCTTCTAATTTTCATTTAAGTTTTTCATCTAATATTTATTTCAGCTTTATTTTTAATTTTTAATAATTTTAGCTAAGTCAAATGTGCAAAAGTGCAAAAAAAATTGCACTTTATTTGTGCCTCTGGACAATACATTTCATGTGAGCTTTTTAGCATATTTTTTGTGTGCAGATCTTCTTTTGTCATTTTTAATAGTTTTAGTTAACCCTAAGAACACTGCTCCGTTTGTGTACAGTCCTATTAGGCTTATATGGAATGAGGAATAAACACATTTGCCCTTGAATGGGACATCCCATGTTCTCATGAGAGATGTAACGCCTCGTGCACCATCCTGGATGCTTTTGATTTATAGGGAGTGACTCACTCTGCCATTTTATTCGCCACGGGAATCAGATTAAGTGCCTCAGTCGCGAGCACTGGCTCAGTGTCCTGCCTTTATTTTAATCACCGTTAATATGTCTCTGCCTCAGGAAAGAGCACGTGCACTTGCACTAGTACATCCTGCCCAGAATTATTCATGGAAAAGCTTGTACCTCTTGAACAGAGTTATTTTAATATTGCACTACAAATAGCAGTAAAAAACAAACAAAAAAAAACTATATCACAATTTCAGTGTGCAGAGCTGCAGCTTTTTTGCAGTAGTTGACAATACATTGTGTTTAAGAGCTCACACCGTCTTTGCTTAATTGAATTACAGCTATTTTTAAACCAGTAAGTTACTCGACGACTCATTGTTTTGCTGATCCCGTTTTAGCTTTAAGTGCATTGAATGGCTAAACATTTAACATGTTGTAAAATCTAAAATTTTCCTCATATGTCTCCACAATCCGCCCCGGATCTATGGTATTCTGTAGTAGTAGGCAGTTTTTGTTTAAGAGGATTAGGCCAAGTGCTAGATTGTAAATAGAATTACGGGCATGTGCCAAATGTACATACAGAATGCTTGCATGTTTAGGAGTTTTTGCGTTTATTTTCTGTTTGTCATTTCAGCCTCTTTCTGGAGGAATCCATATGGCTATTGCATATTTTTGTCTGTTTCCCCTGCTGGTCAAGGCCGGTTACTGGAAAGCTCCAGCTCTTGTTAGAATGGCTTTGTAGGCTGAATAACAGTATATTTAGGGCTTTTGTTTCTGTTCTAGAGGTCATTGCACTCTAAACCCCGACAGCCGTATACAAGGTTGTGGAATAACCCATTTATTTTAACTCCATGCGGTCCAACACTTGGCACAAGCACTGTAAGCAAATATATTTTCAGCCTAAGATTGAAGTAGATCGATTGAAGCATTTCCTGATTATATAAATCTCACTCTAAGGCAAGCTAATAGTAACTGGTTAGCATTTGCTGTCTCTTCAGACTATTATTTCATGTGATTTGGGAATGAACTTGAGAGCACTGCAAAGGAATTTGGCGCCCTGTCATTTTTTCCTCCTCGTTTCATCCAAGTTCATTCTCCAGAAATGTAAAGCAGTCGTGCTTGGACATGACAGCCCATTCCTCCATGTACTGTGGGCCCTGCGGCTCAATGCGCTGTTGTGAATATGAGAATGCTCTGGACCCTTTGTTTATTGTGAGTTTGAAGTAGGCAGTGTTAGGTTATTCTGTTGTAGGTCGCTGTGTGTTTCTGCCTTGCTGAATTGAAGCAGCAGCATTTATTGTTTAATTTATAGCTGATTTTTGGTCATTTGTTTATTTCAGTTGGTTTTTCAAGCAGCATTTTTCTTAAATCAATAATATTCATACACATACTTGTGTGAGTGCACAGTAGTTTGATTCTGTACGTGGCAAGTTGACAATGGTAAATAGCCATAAGTTGAAAAATTATTTTTTGTCATTTATTATTATTAATGACTTTTATTAAACATTGGTGTCTTTTATCATACTGCATTTGCTGCTGGTTTTTTTTTTTTAAAGTGCAGGTCTGTTCTCAAAGGTAAGGTATTTATTTTAGATTTACAAAATATTTCAATTTCAAATAAATGCTGTTTCTTGGAGTTTCCTGTTTATTAAGTAATCCTGAAAAAAATGTAATTCAGTTTCCACAATTGCTTTCAGCATGGATAATAATAAGAGCACCAAAACAGCATATAATGATTTCTGAAGAATCATGTGACACTGAAGACTGGAGTAATGATGCTGAAAATCTAGCCATCACAGGAATAAACTACATTTTAAAATACATTAAAATAAAAAAGTTATTTTATATTGTTATAATATTCTCAATATTACTGTTTTACTGTATTATCTTACTGACCCAAACTTTAGATAAGCTTTACATTTAAATAGGTTGAGTTTATATCCATAATTTAATGCAAAAATAAATGCCAAAAAAATCCTAATAATAAAAATAAGTGAACAAATAAATAGAAGCTAACATTGTTTTACATGATGGTTGACATTTTAATTTTAACTATGTTTTCTGTTTTGTGAGCTTTTAAAAGCAACAAAACAATTGAGACCTTATATTAAACCATGTTTAAAGAGGTTTTAGGCTTTACAATTTTGTACACAGTCTCATGACTTATTGCTCAAATCAGCCCTTGTTTTGTGTCTGTGGTTATAAGTAACGTTTGTGTGTCTATTGTTGTCACAGCTGGCCCTACAGATGAAAGAGGTGAACAGGGAGGTGGAGATTTCCTGGAGGGTGCTTCACCTGGACTCTGTAGATTTGCAGCTGACGCCAGGTTTTGCGCAGGTATATTCACTCATCAGACCACTCAAGAAAGAAAAGATCATGATTAAGTACGGTTCTCATTGTCTGTTTTTCATTTGTAAATCTCTGTCGTTTTTAAGGGGTAACTTCTGCTTATTTTTTTTCGGAAAGCACATGGCATGACTCTGTGTGTGTTTCAGGGAGATTATGAGAGTCTAAGTGAAGTGGCTGTGAGCGACAGGCTCAGACAGGTCTTGAATGGAGCTCAAGCATTTGTAACTCTGAGCAGCCGACATGCAGAGTCTGCAGAAGTCCAGGTACAACCCTGCGCAAATGTCATTAAGTGTTTATCGTATCATCATTAGCTCTTAATCCTCTCTAAAAAGGTTCCACATCATTTCAAATTCAACCACAGAAGAGTTTTAAAACCCTATTATGTTTGTCTTAAAGGGATAGTTCACCCAAAAATTAAAATTGTCATCATTTACTCACCCTCAAGTTGTTCCAAACCTGTATGAATTTCTTTCTTCTGCTGAAAACAAAAGACTATATTTTGAACAACATGGGTAACCAAACAGTTGATGAGCCCTATTGACTTCCATATAAAAAAATTTTCCCATACTATGGAAGTCAATGGGTCTCATCAATTGTTTGTTTACCCATGTTCTTCAAAATACCTTCTTTTGTTTTCAGCAGAAGAAAGAAATTCATACAGGTTTGGAACAACTTGAGGATGAGTAAATGATGACATAATTTTATAGTTCATTGGGTGAACTATCCCTTTAAGGCCTTGAATATATGATCTGATAAATGTCATAATATTCAGAGAATTACATAACTTTGGAATTTTCTCAGAATGGAGAGAAAAACACAGAAAAGGATGTTGCTGTTGATGTTATGAGTGATAATGTTTTATTTCCTTTGTCCTCTTTAACAGGAAGTAAGGAACAAGACCTTGGAGGTGACCTCACCCCCAAAGCCCCCGCGAGCACATGAATGGAAACTATTAGTGAAGAACATCCGGGTCACATGCAAACAGGAGAATGGTGCTGCAGGTCAGTGGCCAAAAGAGTAGTGCATCGCACACACATATTAATGAAGAATGTATGTCCTTTCAGGTGTTTAATATTTAGCCAACTAATTTATGCAGATTTATACAATATTCAATAAAATGCAGCATGATGTATATTGGTTTAAACATGCTTTTCAGCATTTGAAAGAATTTTTTTTGTAACAATTTAGTATCACCTTTTTTTTTATTATGTGCCTTTCGTAATCACAGATAGCTGTTTATGATGGGCCATTTCTAAATATATGGTCATATGATTCACAAAAATGTACATCCTTAAAGTCCCATTGGTCTCGTTATGTATTAGATGGACCTCATATATACCACAGACCTCATCTAATGTTTTAATATTGCTTGGATCGAAGAAATAAAGCCAATAATTTAGATGGAATTTTGTTGTGGGCACAAAGTGCAGGCAACACTTCCCAAAAAGCACCGCCCCCATGACTTCTTAAGTGAACTGCCTGTGTTTCCCTCAATCAGGATGTCCCTTCTGTTCGGAAATCATTTTCGGAAGTGGTCTAATTGTCCCGCTGCTCTCCAGCCAAGTCACTATTACAGCCTAGCCAAGCACTTAACGGAGACAACTGGCAGCTCATCCGTTTTATGCATAATTCATTTTGACAAAGAGTGTTCTCTGCATTAGTCAGTCATTTAGCTCAAACAGTACTAGATCTCTTCCTTTGTCTTTTGGCACAAAAATCTGGTTTTATTTGATGGGTTACATGTACATTAGCAAATGAGTCTACTTTCGGAATGGTATTGCTTGTGCTTGAAGATGATAAACTGTTTCTGTTCTGCTTTCAGGCGGCATGAATCCCCAGTGTATCCTCCAGTTGGATGATCCTCCTCAGAAGGTCACCAGTTCGGTCTTGACTAACACATCCAACCCGGCCTGGGATCAGCCCTTCATATTGTGAGTTCAGGTCCACCTCCCCAGCTGCTCCTGCCAACTTAATTTATACCCATTGAAAAAAAAATATCTGTTTTAACCTTTTGCCGCTGTTATAGAAAAGTACAATAGAGATAGGACAGGAAATTAGGAAAGGGAAATAATGTGAATCAGGCTGATGTTGGAGTGACACTACTGGCTGGGAAACTGGCTGTTTAGTAATGTTAGTAGCACAGGTGCAATAGCGTATATATACATATAAATATCAATAATTATTTATATTCTTATTATTTTAACATTTTATATTTAATATTATTTTAACATTTTTAAAAATTGTAAACCTTCAAAAGCTTGGTCAGGATTGTCAACTCACAAATCCACACAAAATTTAAAACCAGCAACCATGTCCTAAGACATTTAAAATAAATAAAATGATTGGTATTTTTGGGGCATCTTTTTAGATAGGAATGCCGTATGATTTATTTTATCTCCTGTCTCTGTATGGTTTTGCAGTGAGCTTAGCGGCCGATCAAAGGAGCTGAACATCCAGGTCGTGGATAACGGCAAACCTCAGGAGAGTAAGTCCACATGACCGAAAATAAACCAGCTTAACGGCATAAAAACAGAATAGTGATATCCATTAATCTGGGTCTGCAAAAGCTTGAAGGTCATCTGAATTTTAATCTACTTTCTGTCATCTGTTTCTCTAAATCATGAAATATCCTCAAAATGAGGTGAAAGTGGTACATTTATTGAGCTAATAGCAGGATACTGTGGTAACATTATGATCTGAACTCTGCTAACAGACAATGTGACGGCCTCCATTACCTCATGTCATTGGCCTTTCACCCTGATTTCTAACAGGCCAGATGCGCTTGTGTGAAATGTTTGTCTGTTTATTCAGTGTCACTTTTGCCTTCCTAGGCAAACGCATTGATTAAATAATGAGCATTCATTTGATTTGATCAGGCATCACTCTCTGTTCTCCTCCCAGGTGGTTTGTTAGGTCAGGTATCTGTGCCTTTTGATCTAGTGAAGAAACACCCCAAAGGTCAACAGACTTTTTCACTCATGAACAAAGATCATATGACCGGATCACTAACTACTGAGGTAAATGTATATCAAATATCATCAATATATCATAATGAGACTGTAACTAGATGTCAATTTTGATTTTATTTTAGATCTAATTCTCATAGAAATGTGTCTCTTTATGTATTTTTGTGTACATTGGCCTGAAACTCTTTAATGCTGAAGTGAATTAAAATGCCCAAGCTTAATATGCAGAAAGAACTATAAGAAAGCCTAAACTATAATTTCGTTCCGTTTCCTTTGGAAAATGAATTATGCCATACTGAATATATTTGTTTACCAACCTGAATGAATGAAACCTGACGTTACCTCTTCATGCTCTCGGTGTAGTTCACCTACCTGGAGCCCAGCGAGGTGCGGAGCTGGCAGACGCCCACGCCGGCCCCTACTAAGAGAGTGGAGATGGACCGCACTGTGATGCCCTGTGGCACCGTTGTCACCACTGTCACTGCTGTGAGGAGTAAACCAGGACGACCTTTGCAACCTGGTAGCTTTCATTTGACCTTTGATTCAGTTGTTAATTTTTGAGGGAGGCAAAATAGTGGGGGTTTTATTTGGGTATTTGTTATTAAAGTTAAATATAAAAATGCTACAATTGTTATGTCAATCTCCTAAACCACTAAATCGAAATCTCTAATATGATTTTCGTGTTTTTAAAAATCCCTCTTACAGAATCCAAATCACCCTCTAGAAATAAGCTGGTGGAGAGAAGGGTGTCAGAGCAGCAGTCAATACTCGGAGCCAAAGTTAGCAAAGCCCTGTCATCATCGGATACAGGTGAGATTTCCAAGCTTGTTGACTTCAGTGGCATACGCATTTCCGCAAGTGCTCTTCAGCAATCCCGGAGCAAGCATGAATGCAAAATACACATTAGTAATAGGTTACATTCAGCATTTGTACACTCTTTTTCTCTCTTTCCTGCACAGAGTTATTGATGCTAAATGGGACCGACCCTGTAGCCGAGGCTGCCATTAGACAGCTCCATGAGTCGGCAAAACAGAAGCTCAAATCTCCTGTCAAAAAGAGCACCATCATCATCTCAGGAGTAACCAAGGTACAGAAAAAGACTGCTTGCCCACATATGCGTATTTAGTAGGGATGTACACTATATTGATACCATAGCACTTTTGTTTACTTTTTTCTGTGCATTCTCATTTCCCATATTTTTTACATTTATATTACCATCGGTGTCATCAATTGCTTACTTAAATGTTTTTTTTTTTACACTAATAATTTAATAAATTTGGTAAATGGAATATTTAGAAAATCTTTAGAATTTCTTTTTTATTTTGTACATTTATAATGTTGTGATTCCCAAAAATCATTTAGCATTAAAAATGATTTTGATTTATTTATACAAAATTGTGCAAATTGATCAGATTTATTTTCAAAATTGGAAACCTTCTAATCCTAGATCAAGATTATCAACCCATGAATCAAGCAAGCATTTCCTAATGTTTGTAGTTTGTCATTTTTGGGACATCTATCAATCTTTTTAGATCTTTTTACATTATAATGTTGTGATGCCTGAATTCACTTGTAGCATTTAAAACAACTGATTTTGATTGTAATATATTTTTTACAAAAGAGTACAATATTGTCAGTATCAGACAGAATACATTTTTTTGTGCTGTATCAACAAATAGTTAGTGATACCTTGCCCTAGTCACGTTACATCTTAAAGCAAGTTTGGCTTCTTTGGCTTTAATTGTCAGTTTCTAATTGAAGCTTTGCTATTAATCTGATCTCTAGGCCCCTCTAACACAGGATGAGGAGATGACTTTGATGGCTGGATATGCAGCTGCAATGGACGCTTCTATGTCCGGAGCATCTGAGGGCACCAGCAGCGAAGCAGCAGCATTACCCTCGGAAACAGTGGCAGAACCCAGCTTTCTCGAACCCATAGAGTCTCTGGTGGGTGCGAATGGCACAGATCATGTGGAGGACTGGGAGAGTCAGGCTGGAGAGGACCCAGATGCGGATAAGTCCTCTCTGTCCCTCTGTACCTCTGAAACGGGTTCCAAAAAAGGAAAAGGTGAGGGTGGAGAAAGGGAATGGACTTTGAGCTTTGTGTATTGAAAAAGAACAACATTCAGAATTATGCTGAGCTGGGTTTTGGGTTTCTATTTAACCAGTTTACACCTTCAAACTACATCAAGTGCTTAACTAGAGTCATAAATCTGATCACAGGTCTGCATGTGAACCACAAGGTCAAAGGCATGCATTTACACTACCGGCCAAACGTTTGAGAGTCGTTAAGATTTTTTTTATGTTTTTGAAAGAAGTCTCTATTTGACCACGCTGATACATTTCTTTTCAGGATTTTTTGTTTAATAGAAAGTTCAAAAGAACAGAATTTAATTAGAACAAGATTTCTTTTGTAACAAATACCTTTACTGTCACTTTTAAACAATTTAATGCATGCTTGCTGGAACAAAAGTTCCATTTTTATTAATTTCTTTAAAAATTTAACAGTAGTGTTTATGCTAGTGCAGAGGTTTTCAAACCGTGGTCACAGAGTGGGAAAAGGTGGGTCACAGAAAGTCACTTGGCTGCAGCTAAACTTGTGTTTCAGTGAATGACACATTTCGTCTAGGGATGCACGATATTCCAACATTAAGTAAAAATCACTTCGAATTTGCGTAGGCCGCGTTTTAATTATATACATATGCGCTGTCATATCAATTTCTTTCAAATCAAACTTTTGATTAACATTAAGCTTACAGTAATTCAATTGTTTTCTGATCTCAAATATTGTGGTGGGTCTTGAGAGAGATTATACTATCCCTGTGCTATTGTATAGGTAGTGTGTATCAGGTAAATTTATGATATTTTGCCCCACGAAATTGTAACTACAATATTTATTATTCTAGAATTAATTATTCTAAAAAGCTGATCTGAATCTTAAACTAATGTCCAATTAAGACAAAGAGTAAAGTAGCCATTTATTCCGTCACTTGAGTTGCTTAATGTAAACAACCTTCAAAAAAAGACTGAAAAATGTCTTAAAAAGGAACATCTCAACCAAATTCAAGTCTTGTTAGTGGCATGCCAGTTAATACAGAGCTACTAAATTCTGTCTCACCTTTGTCTAATATGAATGTTACAGCACTGTCTAGTGTCTTTCTGTCTGTACTTCTCACATTTGATGACATTCACTGTCTTTTTTTGTCCTCTGTACCTCTCCCTTATCACCTTTTTTTTTTTTTTTTTTTTTGCTATCTTAAAGTGGAAACCTGTGCTAACCAGACTTTATTGCTGGAAGAGTAAGTGACCTCTTGAGAAGTCTATAATAGTAAAATTATGTAGACTTCCCTGTGAAATTAACAAACCCTTTTAGTAAAAAAAGCTAGTCCATGCCCCAGCGTTTTAAACTTCCATCGGGATAATAAGCAAGTTATTACCCTGTATTTGATTAACATGGTTTTTCAAACGTGAATTTTGGACATGGAGAAAGATTTGACATGCTGTTTGGCTTCTCAAATCTTTGGAGGCACCTCTTGTTTTTTGTTTTGTGCTATTGAACCTTTTCATTGTTGGCTGAGTGAGAGTTTCAGCTGATAACTTGCCCAAACAGCATAAAAATTCAGAAGTTCAACCTTCCTGAACTTCTAAGCTGGTGTGGACTGGTTTAGGCTGCTTTGATTCTAAAACCAAGCACTTTCAAACATGTTTGCATACTCTGTGTTAGTAGTGTGCTTGTATTCTTTCAGCTAATTTCCATCTGATGCTGCCAGTGTATTGCAGTAGCATCTTTCAGAGCTGAAAATGACACACAGATTGCGTCACAATTCCCACAAATCCGCTGTTTCCTCATGGTAGTCGATAAAACCAACAGAATATTTGATTACTAATTTTATGGTTTAGCTTCCTGTTGATCAGAGTTTGACTTCCGGGTTGGCTCAGTGAAGTATGTTAGTGAGCTTGGCTGATTATTTTCATCTCTCTTTGGCGCCCCCTGTAGGCAGCTTCCTGCACAAGAGTGCCAAGCTATTCTTCAGACGGCGACATCAGCGAAAGGAGCCAGGAATGAGCCAGTCCCACAATGATCTGCAGTACTTGGAGCATCCCGAGGCGGCCATGATGGGCGACAGGGAAAAGAGGACGGCCACCTTCAGGCGCATTATCAACCACAAGCTTCTGCCCAAGAGCAAGAGCAAAGCCAACGGCACAGTGAGGGAACCGCCCACGTGAACTGCCCACTCTGTTGCATTAGAGAAGGCCTTCATCGAGACTAATAGTTTTTGCACCTCTTAATTTTTTTCTAACGTCCTCCTTTTCACATTCATTCTCAACTTTTATGCAAGTCATTTCTTGTTTCGCGTTGCAACAATCACTGTTTTGTCAACTCCCTCTCAACACATCATGCACATTCTCAGAAGTCCACTTTCATTATTATTCAGACCCTTCAGCTTGGTTTTTCTTTACCTATTTTATGAAGTCTGTCTTCATGGCACTAGTTTCATCTCTTCATCCATGTAAATGGGCATCAGAGGCTTGTCACTTTCTCTTTCACCTTGTGAAATGTGTGTTTATGCAAGAAAGTTACAGAACAGCATCCAAATGAGCACTGGCTCTCTTCGTCGCTCCAAATGACTCAAAGGAATCGTTTAACCTTATGCAAACAGTGATCATCATGCAAAAGATACTCTGTGTCTGTGGCCTTTTAACCAAAGTGGGATTTGATGATAACCTTTTCTTGCTATTTACCTAAGCTTTATCCCTCTGGAAACCCTCTGGTGACCTGATGGAACCTGGACTATCTGACTATCTAAGGGAAAACCATCAGTTTGATTTGCACTTCTTTATATGCTCAGAACTCATTCCAAATGCATTTGCAGTGATGTGCAGTGAATTCTGGGGGGTTTGGTTGTGAACATGCTCTGGATTTGTTCAAAATCATGTGAAAGATCTCTGCCTTTATGTGAATTGAATATGGGAGTTTTTATTTTGATAGGGATACTAATCTGCAGTTTAAGCCTAATTGTCTCTGGGAACAGTGACTTTTATTTTCCCAAATTTGTTGAGTGAAACATTTTCTAACAGAGCATAACATTTCAAATGTTCTGGGTTGGCACTGATATGTTTGCTTTAAGACGGGTTTGGTTTTCTGTTCATCTTTTAATTTCTAAATATTAAGCAGAGGTGGGAAAATATCAACAAAAGATATTATAAGGGTTATTTTATTTTAAATATTTTCTTTTTAAGCATACATTATTCAATATACTGTATAATTGTCAAATGTGCTGATTGATTTTTCTTTTCTTTTTTTCGTCATTCCACAATGCCACACAATTTTAAAGAAGTTGATGTGTGTGAATTGTACCAAAGGTTTTTAACACTAAGCAAGGGAATTTTCCCGTTTGAGAAAGACCAGAATGCAAGAGCACTGTCCTCTTGAATTTAGCTATTCAATATGTTCACGATTCATGAGTTATTTTCCCAAGAGTGGTGTTTTCTTTGATTTGTAATCTTAAGCCACCTAAAATGTTGATTGTGAATGCCAGCCACCAGTTTGTATTCTGAAACTGCAGTGGATTTGTGGGAAGGGGATTCAATAACAGGCTCCATTTGACATTTACTTGAACTCAAGCTGCATATGTAGAAGAAACCTGAATGCCTGTCCATAGTGAATGTTGCCAGAAAGAAACTTCAGCAGTCTGGCCGTTAACTCTGAATTTTGGGAGGACTACTGTTCTGTGATCTTTTTTTTTTTTTTTTTTTTTTTTTGTTGTGTGTTGCCATTTACAGGCTGTTAACACTTCATTTGGTGGTATTTCATCTTAACAGTCATAAAATTAAACAAAGGTCATTTTTATTGAAACAGGAGGCAAATGAAGATTTTATTTTTGTCATGCTTGCTTGGCCGTCCAGAGGTGATCTAGCCTTTAAATAAAATCGAACACATCAGTCCTCTTTTTATGCGTATCATCATAATATAATCATGTGCATTAAAGAACTCCTTGTTAACTTAACTCATCTGTGCTTTCTGTTGGATTCTGGTTGGCCTCCTTAACCAGAATGTCTGTAGAAATTGTGAATGATAATTGTATCCATGAGAACCTGTTTATCACCAGAACACATTTACTTGCAATATTAAGATCACACATCTGCATGGCCTGTGCAGTAAGAACTCATAAAGCTGTTGCGTTTGTAGTCCTAAAACCCTCTGGAATTCTCTGTCAGCTTTTAAGAACGGTGGTTTGTGATATTAAATAAAGTCTGTCATTACTTGAAGAGACTTGTTTTGCTCTATAACATAAATTACACATGGATGTGTTGTTGAATAAGGACTACAACTACCACAAGTATGCTAGTTTATGAAACCCTGTTGTTATATCAATAAAGCTTTAAATTTCACATTTGATGTATGTTTGTGTAGCCTAATGTGTGTTGTTTAATGCAAAAGTCTTTTCAAGTAATGCTAAACAGAGCTTTTGTTACTTTTCAAACCCAATGGCTGATTTGCTTTCTGATTATCCTACAAAATGACATTATAACTGAACAGCTGTTATAAAAAGTGACAACGACCTTGATGTCTGTGCATAATGAATGTAAGCCTGTGCTTATGTTATGTTCATCAACATATCTACTGGTTTGAGCAGTAAATACTGACTGAAAATTCCTGTTTGTTTCTGCATTCATTTTTCCTGTCGAAATAGGATTTAGAGTCAGACATGTTATTTTGTGTCTGCATAATCTAATTAATCAGCTGTAATATTGATGAAAATCTTACAGTGGACCGTTTGGGGAAAAACTACACTTCCCATAATGCAATTCGTGGGTCTTATTTCCGGTCCTGCGCGGTTTCTGGAGCGGATTGGAACCCGGAGTCAGGATTCACTCAATGTGTAGACGTTTGGAAAACAGGTAATGACTTTATGCTAAACTTGTGAGGTAGTTATATTCAAACGCATTGAACGAAATCCCCAAATGGTCCTCATTCAAAGGTGCAGCAGCAATGAAAAGTGTGAGCGAAGCGAGTTTGTTGTGCTTTGCGCTTTCAAACGCTCTAGCTCCAGATGAGCGCTGCGTCTCCATTCCATCCGCCATGCCGATTGTTCTTTGTTACATTTGCATTGCTGAAAGAGAGCGAGCGCTGCCTGAGATCGGAGTTAAAACCCGGCTACAGTTTGAAATCTTCCCAAATCACGGATTCTGTCCGCATCGGTCCGTATTGTACTCTTTCCCTGGCTGCTTACAGGCGTTTCATTCGCCGACAGCTGCCTGTACTGCGTTGATAACGAGCGTCATGCGTTGTGATTGTTGATCTTGGGAGCATCAACAAAATCTGTTACATTGTGTAATGGGTTTTGTTGACTGACAGCAATGCAATCAACACAACGTTATAATGGAAAAGTGCATTGAAATGTTTTTGCATTTAGACCTTAAGGACTTATAATTTTATAGCGTATTATTTCAAAGAATTGTCTCCTTATACATATGTAAATATGTTTGGTCCAGATTTATAAAGTTATATAAAAAATATATTAAAAACCCAGTTCATGCCAAATGCTTAAATACACCCGATGAATGTTTTTAAAATTCATGTCATTATATATTAAAAATAATATATGGTAAACATACAAAAAAGCCTAATTTTAAAGGCAGATTTTTTGGGGGGGGAAATGTTATAGCATAAGTTATTTGACATAGTATTTTATTATTATTATTTCTTTAGATTTATTAGTTATTAAATAATATTTGTGGGAAATGGTTTTACTTTTTTCCAATATATGTAGTCAACATGAAAACAAAGTTTATATTTCTAAGAATCTGCATGTTTTTAACATTTTCATGTCATATGTTTCAAAATGTAATTTGAAATGGTCTCAGATGTGTTATATATTTATAAATATATATGTATATTTATGTGTGTGTGTGTGGTATTAATTTGTATCATAAGTACAGCATGCTTTTACAGGTGTTAAAACTAATGTACATATTTGATGCATCATCTTTAGGGTGTCAGAATGGCAGAGCAGACACCAGATGAGTTTATTTGTAAGTGCACAACTATAATCTTGCTTGTTTATGAATATGCATGAAACATTATTGTATCCTTATTGCCACTAGTGAGCTTTTTTGCTGTGTCCTTGTTTTACTCAAGTACATGCCATAATATTGCATGTGACTCTTCTTCCTGCAGGGTGTGAGGACTGCGGGCAGTACCACGACTCTGAGTGTCCTGAGCTGGGGCCCATCGTCACAGTGAAGGACTCATTTGTTCTAAGTCGGGCACGGTGAGTGGACATGGGTGGCTTTTGGCTGACCACAATTAGATGGTCATATGTGTGATTTTCAAAGGCCATATATTGACTGTCTTATGTTTACTATCAGTATATATGTATGACTTGGTATTTCTTTTAATAGGAAATTCTTGGACTAGGTGCTTGAATTTCTTAGTGCCTTTGTGACATTTATCACTGAATTGTATTATGACAATAACAGTATGCATTAAGCACTACATTATGCCAGGGTTTCCCAAACTGGGGTTAATGGAAGAACTCCAGGGGGATTGTGAGATGAAAAGCTAATGATCATAAAACCATTATGGTTTGTTACATATATTGCAAATTTAAATATCATACATTTTTTCTGTACACTATCCTTCAAGTTTGGGGTCAGTAAGATTGTTTAAGAGAAAATATTTTTTTCTTATGATCACCAAGGATGCATTATTTGATCATAGATACAGTTCAAATTTTTACAATTTTAAGGACTTTCTTTTCTTTGTTTAATATATTTTAAAATGTAATTTATTCCTGGAATGGCAAAGGTACATTTTAAGCAGTCTTCAGCATCACATGATCCTTCAGAAACCATTCTAACATGCTTATTTGCTGCTCAAGAAACATTTTAAGCAGCAAAAACTGTTTTCTATTCACATTTTATATTACTGTATTTTGTTCATATCAATACAGCCTACTTGAGCATAAGAGACATCTTATGAAATTCTTAAAACAATAAGAAATTCTTAATTATTCCAATTTTTGTCTGCAAATGAAATTTTAACTTAAGAACATAATTGTCCATGTTCCAGGTCATCTTTACCAGACAGCTTGGAGATCAGGTCAGCTGAGGAGGGGAACGAAGGCGTGTTTGTACTTAGACGGCTGGTTAAAAGGACTCGATTTGGCCCTTTTGAGGCCAAGAGGGTTCCAAGCCTTCAAATGGAGGGCGCATTTCCTTTAAAGGTAAACAGTAGACCATTAATATGCCACTCCTAACCATATGACCTATACTTAATGTTTTTTCTATTGTGTATCTTAGATATTTCAGAAGGACGGATCGGTGGTGTGTTTTGACTCGTCCAATGAAGACGACTGTAACTGGATGATGTTGGTTCGGCCTGCCACAGACCACAAACACCAAAATCTGACGGCCTACCAGCAAGATGATGATGTTTACTTTAATACATCACAGGTGCATTGATGCCGTACTGTCACTTCTGTTCCTTTCATAGCACTGTGGTTAAATAGTGAAGATAGTTATGCTATCAAATAATGCATGACTTCGATTGTAAAATAAAATGTATTTAAATTGCGGTGTTCTATTAAACTTCAAATGCCAATTTATTCGAATTGTTCTTTCATTTCCTCCATTTCAGGATGTTCTGCCCGGAACAGAATTGAGAGTCTGGTATGGAGCATTTTATGGCAAAAAAATGGATCGGCTTGTTCTTAGGTCACCTGTACTTCCTTCTCCAACAGGTATGTGTGCTTTAAAGTGCAGTGTGCAGTATCTGTGCAGTGTGCAGTACACGTATGCTAGACGTAATTTATCATTTTGCCTCTTCAGAAATGGTGTCCAGCAAACCTGGAGTCCCTTCGGCGAAGGGGCCACCAACAGAAACCCTTCCTGTCTCAGAGCAACTGCTCTGCCAAACCCCAGCAGACGCACCTGTCCAGCAGGTTGCAGAGGCGCTACCCCAAAACAACACGGCCAACGTTGCTCCCGCCCCACCAGAGCCAACCAGAAAACAAGGCAGACCACGACGGACAAAAGCACAGAAACTTGCGCCAAGTGGATCAGCCGATTCCGGTCAAGGTGAGGTGGGGGTTTCAGGGTTATAAAGGGGTTTGATTGGCAAAGATGGTTTTTAAAGCACATTTTGCAGAGAAGTAACAAAAATTGTTTAAATGAGCATTATATTTCACTTCCCATTTAGCAGAATCCACTGTTCCTGCATCTGGTGAGCCGCCTCTCAGTACTTTGGCTCCTGATGTTCCCCTTACTGTACTGGATGTCCAAGAGGTCATGGTGGCTGGAGACGGCCCGCCACTCAAAACATCTCGGGTGACACGCTCCCCCATCTCCTCTGGGAAGTAAGGACAACCTTTACGATTCACTTATGTCACATCCTCTGGGTTTTAAAACACATACACTACTGTTTAAAAGTTTGGGGTTTGTTTTATTGAAAGAAATAAAGAAAGAAAGAAAGAAAGAAAGAAAGAAAGAAAGAAAGAAAGAAAGAAAGAAAGAAAGAAAGAAAGAAAGAAAGAAAGAAAGAAGTACTTCTGTTCAGAAAGGATGCATTAAATTGATCAAAAGAGACAGTGAAGACATTTATAATGTCACAAAAGATTTCTTCTTTAAATAATATAATATAATATTATATATATATATATATATATATATATATGTATAATAACTTTATATTCATCAAAGAATCCTAAAAAATGTATCATGTTTCCTCAAAAATATTTGGCAGATATGATGAGAAATGTTTATTGATTTAATGTTTTAATGATGCTGAAAATTCAGCTTTAAGGAATAAATTACATTTTAAAATATATTAAAATAGAAAACCGGAATTTCAATTGTAATAATATT
Source organism: Rhinichthys klamathensis goyatoka (assembly GCF_029890125.1). Lineage (NCBI taxonomy): Eukaryota > Metazoa > Chordata > Actinopteri > Cypriniformes > Leuciscidae > Rhinichthys > Rhinichthys klamathensis. The sequence goes on from NW_026606837.1 coordinate 510,404, forward strand.
TCCCAATAATACAATTTTTTTACTGTATTTTTGCTAAAATGAAATGCAGCCACGGTGAGCGTAAGAGACTTCTTTTTAAAAACATGATAAAATCTTACTGACCCCAAACTTTTGAACAGCAGTGTAATTTCACTTGAACAAGTCTTGATCCTGTTTTTCTGTTAGACCTGGTATAAGGAGGCGATCTCTGCGGCAGGGTGGTGATCATAAAAGAGTTTACCAGTGCTGCCTCTGCTGTAAGGTGTTTCAGAACAGCAGCAACCTCAACCGACACATCCGTTCCCACGGTAGCTCTCCCATCATCCCTGGAAATAACTTATCACACTGCATAGCACCATTTGAGGTTATTAGATGTGCCATATGCTGAATAATTTTGTGTCACTTACAGGTGATAAGTGTTTTAAGTGTGATGAGTGTGACAAGATGTTCAGTCGAAAGGAGAGTCTTAAACAGCATATATCTTACAAACACAGCAAGAATCAGGTATGGCACTTTTTTAACCAATAACTTCATGTTTATTGATTGTTAAAAATAGCATGTTTTAAAATATAAAGACACACAGATTTGTGTAAAATGAATGTATCTTGACATGTTTTATTTGTGTGTGTTTTCTTAGTCTGATATAGAGTATAGGTACAAATGTTCAACCTGTGAGAAATCCTTCCGAGTGGAAAATGCCTTAAGATTTCATAACTGCAGGACAGGTAAAAAAAAATTTAAATAAAAAAAGGTTTCATTTTAATATTCATTCATTATAATATGTACATTTCTGTTTTAAATTTATGGGGAGTTATTCTAAACCATTTACACAACTTTGCATAAATAATAATAATAATACTGCTACTACTAATAATAATAATTATTAATATTATTATTGATAATAGTAATAATGTTTGTGTTTTATGAAAATTAAATTTGAATATATATCTTTATGATATTGTATTATTGGTCAATTTACTTTTTTTGGGCTGTCTATTTGATTCACTAATTCAGTGTTATTTATAAAAAACATTTTTAATGTTGCAAAAAAAGACAACCAATTAATAAGGAAATTATGTAATTAATTAAATGAAAAGTTTAAATTTTACGGTAACACTAGAATAAGATTTCATTTGTTAACATTAGTTAACATAAACTAAGAATGAACAATACTTTAACATTATCTAAGATTAATAAATGCTGTAAATCTCAACATTTACTACTACATCTTTAAGATCAAAAGTTGTATCTGTTAACATAAGTTAATGCACTGTGAACTAACTTGAACATGAACATTTTTATTACAGTAACTAACATTAACAAAGGTTAATCAATGCTGTAAAAATATATTGCTGATTGTTAATATTAGTTAAAGCATACTTTTTTTTTGCATGATTTGAGTTATAAAACACGCCTTATTTTACAAATGTATCGTACAAATGAACACAATATGTATTTGACCGCATGCACAACATCTTTTTTGTATGTTTCCCTCTTGTTGCAGATGACAAAACGTTCCAGTGTGAGATATGTTCTAGGTTTTTCTCCACTAACAGTAATTTGTCCAAGCACAAGAAGAAACACGGAGAGAAACTGTATGCGTGTGAGATCTGCAATAAGATGTTCTACCGCAAAGATGTCATGCAGGACCACCAGAGGCGGCATGTTGTTGGTGAGTTATGAACGTTGCTGCTTCAAATAAAACAAGAAACTATTCTGTGCCCATGTAGAATACTCATATAAAGTCATTTTGAAAGTAAAGTCTGTTTATCTAATCAGTAAAGAAACACAAACATCTGCTCTACTTGAGTTCTCTGTTTCTAGGCCTCATTAACTTTCTTTGTCCTTCTCTGTAGGTAAAGATCATCAACCATTATGTCACTTGCTCTGTATGTGCACTAATGGCTTCCACCACCCATTGCTTTTCCACAGGTCCGAAAAACATGAAACGAGAGGAACTTGAAGCGAACGGGGAGGAGGGAAGCAAATACAGAAAGGAGCCTTCGGCGTGTCCCATTTGTGGAAAGGTGGTGTTCCTAGACCAAGGACACCATATTTGTTGTTGAAATCAGATCTGTGTAGCATTGAAAAAATAAATAAAATAAATAACTTTTTATTCAAGGTGTTTTCCTGTCGGAGTAACATGAACAAACACTTACTAACCCACGGGGACAAGAAATACACCTGTGAGATCTGTGGACGCAGGTTCTTCCGTGTGGACGTCCTGAGAGATCACATACATGTACACTTTAAGGTGAGGAATAGTGACATGCAAAACTATCTTTTCATTATCAAGTATTTGGTGGGTTGTCTGAATGACCAGTTGATTAGTCAGCCTGAAGGAAGTGCTGAATAAATAGGGTCCACTACGTCCCATCAAAACATTTTTGTTAAGAGGCATTTAAATGCTTAAAGCATCATTTTAAAAAGTTAGTTAGCTAGTTGAGCATAATGACTAATCTAAAAAAAAAGTTAATATGTTGCGGTGTACTCTAATTGAAGTCCAAAACCATCTCTTACAGGACATCGCCTTAATGGACGAGCAGGAAAGAGAGGACTTCATTAAAAAGATTGGCATCTCTATGGAGGAGAGTGACGACAGTTCTGATGAGGAAGATGAGAAGAACGATCCTGAACATCATAAATACAGCTGTAAGAAATGTCAGGTAAAGTAGGAGCTAATGTCATAATTGATTGAATATGGTGTCTCTTCTGATGTCTCAAAATTTTCAGCCTTTTGACGTTTTTTTTATGTATAATATATACACTCGCCAGCTGGTTGGGTTGGAGCCCCTTTTGCCTTCAGAACTGCCTTAATTCTTTATGGCATAGACTCAACTAAGGTGCTGGAAACATTCTTTAGAGATATTGGTCCCTATTGACATGATAGCATCACACAGTTACTGCAGATTTGTCACCTGCACATATATGATGCGAATGCACATCCCAAAGGTGCTCTATTGGATTGAGATCTGGTGAGTATGGAGGCATTTTGAGTGTAGTAAACTCATTGTCATGTTCATGAAACCAGTTTGAGATGATTTGAGCTTTGTGCCATGGCGTGTTATCCTGATGGAAGCAGCCATCAGAAGATGTGCACATGAGGTCATAAGGGGATGGAAATGGTCAGAAACAATACTCAGGTAGGCTGTGGTGTTTAAACGATGCTCAATTGTACTAAGGGGCCCAAAAAATCCTCCCCACCATAACACCACAACCTCCAGTCTGAACCATTGATACAAGGCAGGATGGATCCATGCTTTTATTTTGTTTATGCCAAATTCTGATCCTACCGTATGAATGTCGCAGCAGAAATTGAGACTCATCAGAACAGGCAATATTTCTCCTATTGTCCAATTTTGGTGAGCCCATCTGAATCGTAGCCTCAGTTTCCTGTTCTTAGCTGACAGGAGTGACACCCAGTCTGGTCTTCTGCTGCTGTAGCCCATCCGCTTCAAGTTTCGACATGTTGTGCGTTCAGAGACGCTCTTCTGCATACCTTGGTTGTGACAAGTGGTTATTTAATAATTATAATAAAACTTTATTACAGACTCACCGGTCCAAATAAAACAAACAAGACAGTACACACAATACAATACAATATAATAAAAACAAATACAACTTCAGAGGAGACAGCTATACCAATGCTTCCATAACTTGGACTTATACCGTGTAGTGCTAAACTTGATATTGGTCAATGCCACAATTATATAATTCTCTGGGTTATTCAGCCGACATATAAATTTGTACATAACATTTCTCAATGTGGCTTGCAGAGTATTAACACCTGCAGCCACAAACATCTCACTGGCACTACACCAGCGTGGTCTTCTCAGCAGAATTCTCAGTGCATCGTTGTAAGCTACCTGAAGTTTATGCAAGCTAGCTTTGCTGAAACTAGACCACAAGTGGGCATTGTGGAGAGAAGTGCAGTAAGCTCTGAACAAAGCAACTTTCACTCTATCTGTGCACCCACCAAACTTACGAGCCAAACTATTCGCCTGAGCATATATAGAGCGGCATTGCCTATAAACGTCAAGGTCATCCTTCAACTGGTCTGTAATGAGATGCCCAAGATACTTATATTTGCTCAAAACTATCAAGGTATTACCTGCCAATTTAAAAGGAGGAAACATTTGACATTTATCCTCCTTTGTTCTACAAATCATCACCGCACTCTTGTCTGTATTAAATTTTGAATCATGAACAGTTCCATAGTCAGAGCAAACATTAAGAAGCTGTTGAAGACCAGCACTGCTAGGACTGAAGACCACAAGGTCATCTGCATACATAATATGATTCACTAGAGTGTTACCTATCATACACCCAGTGTTACACAAATTCAAGCAGACAGAGAGCTCATCAACATACAAGTTAAAAAGAATAGGGGAGAGGATTCCACCTTGTCTGACCCCGTTCCTGACCCCAAAAGGGGCAGAAACACAGTGGCCCCATTTTATAAACATAGACTGGTTGGCATACCAGTGGGACAGAATTCTCACAATACATTTAGATACACCTCTCTTACTCATTTTGTCAAATAACTTGTAATGATTGACGCGGTCAAACGCTTTTGAAGCATCAATAAAACTCATTAAAACTGAGGAGTTCTTATCTCTATACGTATTAACAATTTCCTTTAAGGAATATATGGCCATATCTGTGCCATGTTTTGGTTTAAAACCAAATTGGTTGTCAGTAGAGGGGATAATGTCCACAATTCTGCTCAACAGGATGCTTTCAAAAACTTTAGACAATACACTGGCAAGGGCTATTGGTCTGTAGTTATCAGAGCAACCAACCTTACTAGACTTATCCTTGATCACCGGCACAAGCAAGACAGATATCATTTGTGCCATGATATTTGAGTTACTGTTGCCTTTCTATCAGCTCGAGCCAGTCTGGCCATTCTTCTCTGACCTCTGGCATCATCATGGCATACATTTTCACGCATAGTGTAGTGTCCCTGTAGATCAGCAGTTTCTGAAATACTCAGACCAGCCTGTCTGGCACCAACAACCACGTCACATTCAAAGTCACTTAAATCAACTTTCTTCCCCATTCTGATGCTCAGTTTAAACTTCAGCAGATCGCCTTGACCATCTCTAAATGCATTGAATTGCTGCCATGTGATTGGCTTATTAGATTTGCCTGAATGAGCAATTGAACATGTGTACCTAATAAAGTGGTCGGTGAGTGTATTTTTTTTTTTTTTTTTAAAGAAATGTAGTACCTATCACTTAATTGATTTATTGTTGCAAAGTACATTTAAATGTGTAATGCTAGAATTAGAATACAGTAAAAATCTAGATAAAAAATAATCAGTGTATGTTTTTATATTTATTCATTTTAATTTATATGCACCACTATATAAACAATAAATAGTAATAAACAGCTATATTTACCAACATATATTTCCACTAAAACATTTTGATATATAAAAATACACATCCATTTCACTTCTTAATGAATAGACTTCCATGAACATTTTTGAGTGGTGAACAAACAAGTAGAAAAAATCTTTAAATCAAATTTAATTGATTCACAGAAACATTGAATTGCTAAATAAAAAGTACATTAAAAATCATGTGATTTTCATGATGTTGCTTAATCTTATATTCCCAGCAAAATAGTTTATTTATCTATCATGAACATTCATTCTCTCTCCACCACTTTTCAACTACCTTCATCAGGTGACATTCGCCAAGGGTCGTGACTACTTGAAACACATAATGGACATGCATAAGGAAAAAGGTTACAACTGCACAATGTGCAACCGCCGTTTTGCTCTGAAGGCCACGTACAACGCTCACCTGGTCATCCACCGAGACCACCTGCCCGATCCTGCAGTGCAGAAGTAAGACAGAGATTGGATTTCAAATATTTGCTTCTTCACAAGGCTTTAGAAAAACATTTAAGATTCTTTTTTGCAGGAAAGTTAAATGCCATTCCTTTCTTCACAGATACATTCATCCGTGTGACATGTGCGGACGGATCTTCAACAGCATCGGCAACCTGGAGAGGCACAAAATCATCCACACAGGTGAGTCTTAGCACTACAAGTATAACACACAGGTAGAAAAATAGATATTATGGTCTAAACTGAACAATTTCTTTGATTTTTAAAGTATTTAATCACTTACATTTTATAGACAAGGCTTAATTAAAAGTGATAAACCCTCTGGCCGCTGCAGGAGTGAAAAGCCATGGCTGTGATCAGTGTGGAAAGTCCTTCGCTAGGAAAGACATGCTAAAGGAACATCTGAGAGTCCATGATAACGTCAGAGACTTCCTGTGTGCAGAGTGTGGGAAAGGTGCGGACACTTATCTCCTCTCCATCCCATAATACACCTTGCTTAATAATGTGAAACACTGTCACTGCGTCCCAGTTCGCCTACTTATACTATCCCCTAAAAATATGTACTCTTTTTGTGAAGAAAAAGTACATCATTTTGAGTGTGTAGCAGAGTACACAAGTTTTGGGATATACTACTTTGTCATAATTGCGTCTTTAACGGACAGCTCTGTCACTTAGTTATGTGCATCCTGTCACCTTTTAAACTGCCCTGCCAATCATCGAGTCACAATTAAAATCCTCCACATTTAATTTATACCGTTTTGGAGAAAAATGTAGTAGCACGTTGATCTGCCAGTCATGGGTCTTTCATGCGGAGAACTCTCCTCATGTGTTTACAATTTGCATTATGATGCATTCAAAAGTTAATAACCAAACGTATCTGTACAAAAGTTCACAATGCTGTTGCAGATGAAATTTAATGCGGATAACAGTGAAAAATCTTTTCGTCATGTTAGATACTGATAATAAATCACTCAAACCCCTTTATCTAAACCTCTCTTCTTAGCCTCTGGACTCGCACGTCCGGCATGTTTGTAGTTTTTTTTTACATTTTTGATTTGTGGTTCTACTCAAATTCTCAACCATAGCTGTTAGAGTGTGCATGGATCTGCACTTCGGATTCTAACCGGAAAAAGTAGACAATCTGGTATCTTTGGTTATATACACTACGATTTGGGACACACTAATTCTAATTTCGATTACTATTAAGGATGGATGGTATGCGAATTGGGACGCAGCATGTAGCTCAATTTTAACTGAATGAGTACATAAATGCTTCTGTGTTTTCCAGGCATGAAGACAAAACATGCTCTACGGCATCATATGAAACTGCACAAGGGAATTAAAGAATATGAATGTAAAGAGTGTAACCGCAAATTTGCCCAGAAAGTCAACATGCTGAAGCATTACAAAAGACACACAGGTGAGTAGGATCACATCATACTGTAATGCTACATATGATACATATTACAAAAAATGTATTCAAAATATAATAATGTATTCCTTCAGGCACAAAGGACTTCATGTGTGAGCTGTGCGGGAAGACATTTAGTGAGAGAAACACAATGGAAACGCACAAGCTTATTCATACAGGTACAGTTCACTGAAATATTACAGAGTTTGGTTTAATTACACTAAAACAATCAAATATTTACTCTCATCTGTCTCGTTTTTGCAGTTGGAAAGACGTTTTCTTGCGCCGTCTGTGACAAGAAGTATGTGACGCAGTATATGCTGCAGAAACACATGCAGTTGACCCATGAGAAGGTGGAGGCTCAGAGCTGTCACCTGTGCGGCACCAAAGTCTCCACACGTGCCTCCATGAACCGCCACATGCGCCGCAAACACCCCGAGGTGAGAAACAACCACACACCTCCAGGGTTAATGACATTACTGATTCAAATATTCGTTTTTCTTTTGATATTGTCAATGATAATTAAGTTGAAAGACGAGATGAGAGACGAAAATGACAAATAATGATAATTCACTTAAAACACGATATGTAATATGACTAGAAAAAAGATATTATGTGATATTAATGATGCACTAACAATGACAGAAGAAATATGTTGACAAATGCATTTCTTTATACATTTTACACATTTAAATTACAACCCCAAATCAAGAAATGTTGGGACATCTCTTTATTTAACTAACTTTTTTAGAGTGTTTTGTAGCCATCGAAATTTGTTTATATTTACAAAATACAATTAAGCTGTTCAGTGAAAACATTGGGAATCTTTTCTTTGTACTTTTGTCAGTGAAATAAAGTTGAAAGAGAATGAACAAATCACAGATTCTGGATTTGATTCCATTTTAGAAAATGTCCCAACTTTTCTTGATTTGGGGTTTGTAAATAAATGTTTAAATAAATAAACTATACATTTTTCAAAAAGTTAATTTTTCAAGATAACTATCTATAAGTTTTCATCAAATAAATATTGTTTTTGCTGAGTAAATTACATGCTGTTTTAGTCAGAGTAAATTGGACGAAAATATAATTAACGAATTCATAAAAGTAAAAAATGAATGAACATGAAATCCCAAGATAGTGATTCATTTTAAAAGACCTTTTCATTTCATATTTACAGAGCCACGCACATGACATCCAGACAAACAATAATAATATTGTGGCCACGAATTAAGAATTCATTCCACAGCTTATTAATTTGTTCCTTTGTTATAGTAAATCGTGGCCACATTGAACTAATTTGCTCCCTCGTTTTGATTTAACTAAAACAATGGAACAAATTTTTACAACGTGGCCACGATTTACTAAATCGAGTGATCAAATTATTATATTGTGTGCATGATTTACTTAAAATGAGGGAACTATTTAATAAAACGTCCTGACGTAACTAACTATTTACTACTATACTAGTATTTGTGGACATGATATACATATTTTCTGTGTGGCTCTGTACATATTGCATTTTTTGATCACTCCTTTAAAATGTTTGAGCTTATGGAAAGCCATATGTCTAAGCTTCATATGATCTTTCAGATTGTGACTGTACGATTGGGTGACTTTGATCTTCAAGAACCATCAACAGTCGACGCCTCTACCATTAGTATTACACAGGTTTGTCTTTTAACAACCTGTATTGCATGATGATAGACAGAGAATGAAAATTAAAGGTGGATAGGGTAATTTTTTTTTAGTTATATTGTTGGTCTTTTTAATGCCTTTAATAGATAGGATAGCGTAGATGAGACAGGATGCAATGGGGTGGAGAACGAGGGGAACAGGACAGCCAGGACTCAAACTCTGGTCACCTGAAGCACATCTGCGCCATATGTCGGAGCGCTGCCCACAAGGCTATTGCTCTGACTTGTTTTTTTCATTATTTGGTTTCTGTTTGTTGTTCTCTCTGTTATTCAGCCCTCTCTGACTCTGGAGAAAGGCTCTCTCACTGTGGAAAAAGTCTCCAGGAACTCCAATCCCTCCAAGAAGAGGGCAAAATTCCTGCCTCACGAGTCTGAGCTGTCTGATTCAGACGAGTACGCTGACTTCACCAGCAGAACCACTGAGTTCTCGAACACCGTGGGAGATGAAACCAACTCTGCTGTGCAGAGCATTCAGCAGGTTTGTTCATTCAGAAATGATCTCTTAGCATTTCGCCGTTAAAGTCAACATGAAAACAAAATTGAGCATAATACTTCGAAGTTTGGGGTCAGTAAGATTTTTTAAATGAAATTAAACAAGGAAGCATTAAATTGATCAAAAGGACATTTATAATGTTACAAAAGATTTGTATTTTAAATAAATGCTGTTCTTTTCATCAAAGAATCCTGAAAGAAAATGCTGCAAATTCAGCTTTGCCATCACAGGAATAAATTACATTTTAAAATATATTCAAATTGTTAAAAATATTTCACAATATTCCTGTTTTTAATGTATCACTAAAATCAATTATTTAAAATTCTAAAAGTGAATTTAGGCATCGCTACATTATAATGTACAGAATGAAAATGGATATTCATTTCTTAAAGATTACATTTAAATGTGTTGTTAAATTATTAGTGTATTTAAAGATCAATTACATGTGAGTTTTACACAAAAGTAAAGGTTATCTAAATGTAAAAATAGAGAAAATGAGCATAGCCAAATAAATATCCAATATCAACCAATACTGATACATTTAAAAGCTCTAACATTGTCTGATAACCAAGATGGTACTAATATGTACGGTACAGTATCCCTAGATCCAATCAATTCCTGATGGATAAAATCAAAACAAAAATGTATTGTCGAATATTTTGTTTCACTCAGAATCAGAATGGGTAGCGAATGCCATTTCATGGACTTTTAAAACCAACAGATATTTCAATTTGGTTGTGCATTTGAGTTTTTAGATATTGCTTCATTTAATTATAATGAATAATCTCCTCCGTCAAATGTACACACGCAGGTGGTAGTGTTGGCTGACCCCAGCGCCCCTCCAGCCCCCTCCAGCTCGGTCAGTTTAACCAACATCACTGTGACTCCCATCACCACACCCGCTCCCGCCCAGTTCAGCAGCCTCCAGCCTGTCGCCGTCAGCCACCTCGCTCCGAGCGATCGGTCCCTCACCCTGGACAGCTCCATCCTCACCGTGACCTTCGATGCCGTCAGCGGTTCAGCCATGCTGCACAACCGTCCAGCAGATCTCCAGTCAGAGGCGGTGGGATCCACGGGGGCCGCGGCTCCGCAATCAGTGGCACATTTCATCAACCTCACCACCTTCGTCAACCCCATCTCCCACCAGCTGGAACAGCCCGCTTTAACCTGGAGGCCCGTCGCACCGGCCGATGGAGATCATGGCACCACCATAGATGACACCCAGACGGATGTTCAGTCCGCTCAGGCACCGTCAGAACAGCCACAACCACTGCCAGAACAAAGGCATCAGATTCAGCCGCAAGTCACAGGACCTCCTCAACAACAGACCACTGCAGCACCACAGATGTTCAGCTACTGAGAAATCAAGTATATGATGTAATTTATAGCTACGGTCCCTTTTCAAGATTTGGACCAATATGAGGAAAGGATTTGTTATTAATTGAGCACTTCTCTTTGTTGAAAGTATGACTGTGACTTTAAGGGCAGCACAAGCCTTTTGTTGGAATTGATGAAAAACCAGAGGACAATTTCAACCAATTATTAAGATGCTGAAGATTATTATTATTTTTCTTATGAATGCATGAAACGTCTGGTGATGATTTAAGAAAAAGCGAGGACCTTAGTTTTTCAAAATGATAACTAAAATTATATTTGTTGTTTGATGTCATTCTGTAGCACCTGTGGAGTGATGATGTCAAAAAGAATGAATCTATAGAAATGCAATACATGGATATAGTGTATTGTGAGTGCTAACTGGAAATATTTTCTATTTTTTTCTTTCCTTTTTTAGGAAAAATGAGTTGTCCTAATAAATGCATGTATGGACTTGTCTCAAATGTGTGAATATCCACCAATGACTTTAAATTAAAAAATCTCTAATATCGTCCAATAACAGATACCAGTATGTAGTGTATCCCTAGATGTATCCCTAAAATCAAATCATATTTTGTTAATCATTCTTTGGATCATTTTGGTGTAAACGGGTCATTTGTAAATTTCTGCTGAGACTCCAAACCATTAGGGGCGCTAACAGCTCGAACTTTTCATTCGCTCACCAACGAAAGAGTCTCGCGGCTGCGCGGTGGTGAACTGTGAAGAGATATTTAGCACTTGATTACGTGTAGTGTAATTCATTCTTTGAGATAACAGACCCCTTTTGAGTTTTCGTTTCATACACGTAATTTATATAATACGTTTTGCAATTTTCAAAACAAGTAAAGGGACTGCCGTGCTGCCCCGAGAAGTTTGATCCATTAGGATAGTCAATGAAGATCACTCTAATGTGTTGCAGCATTCAAGCTGCCAGCGTGAAGTGGAACTAAGTGCGACTCAAGTTACAGAGAAGAGAGACAGACAGATCTGCTTCTATACAGCCTGCTTGTTTGTGTCAGGGGTGATAACGTGGCACAAATCTAGCCAAGATGGAGTTTGCAGCGATCTTTGCACTGTCAGTACTGATAGGTGCACTGGTTTTGTTAGTGGTCGTGGCTGTTGGTAGACAGAAAGGTGAATTATCTGAGCAAAACGAACAGAAGAAAGACACCGATGCACCGGGTAAGTGTGTCTGTGTCCCTCTTCTATCTTGCCAGCAACTTTAGTTTTGAAGTTGATTTTTTTTACTAACATAACGATGTTGTAAGTTCGTTTCAAAGACATAGTTTAGGTTGGAAAGTAGTTTATTTTGATGCTATGTAACTGGATAATATTACAGTGGAGGAAAATGCAACGAAAGCTCCTTCTAAAAAGCAGAAGCAGCAACAGCGCCCCCGTAAGGAGAGACCGCAGCAGCACACATTCTCACACCAGCTACTGGCTTCCTCTCTCAAGGTATTTCGTGATCAAATCTAAGATATAGTAAACACATGACGTCATTTGCTGGCAAAGCATGTCAAGGGCAACCAGTAGAAGACCAGAATGGCAAATAAATTAATGGTTTTAATTCAGCAAGGATGCATCAAAATGAAAAATGTTACAAAACATTTAGTTTTTTTAAGTTTCTACCCATCAAACAATTCTGAAAGAACGTATGACTCTTTCCACAAAAATATTAAGCAGCACATATGCTTTCAACATTGATAATAATGTTATAATAATATAACATTGTTATAATAATAATAATTAATTGTAATGATATTATATTGTCTTATTTTAAATGTCAAGATTGCAAACTGTCTTTAGGTGCATGTCAAAGTCCTGTATATTGATCTGTATTTCTGTGCATTCATTCCCCCCTTCTAGAGTCACAGTGGCAATGTGACCTGCCTGGATTTTAGTAGCAATGCCAAATACCTTGCATCTTCCTCAGATGACCGTACCATCCGAATTTGGAGCACTAAAGACTTCCTTGACCGAGATCACAAGTGCTTGCGAGCCAACATTGAGTTTGACCACGCCACACTCGTCCGCTTCAGCCCAGACAGTCGGTACGTTTGGCCTCATTAACACGCCCCAATTTATGTCATTAACATATTTTGTCATGTTAAATCTACAAGTTTTCTGATACTCTTTTAAACAGTTATTACTGCTGACTGGTTGGTTTTTGTCCTTAGAGCGTTTATCACTTGGCTGTCTAATGGAGAGACCATTCGAATCTATAAGATGATTAAAAAAGATGATGGGACATTCAATTTCAAAGCTGCTGCGGGGGATTTCCCTCAGAAACACAAGGGGATCATTATCAACATCGGAATCGCTGAGACAGGTCAGTGGACTCCATTAATTAAATCCATCTGAACTGTATTAAATGTCATATACATATGCTAAGCAAGCTTGCATAAGACTTAATTACTAATTTTAGATTCTGTTTTCAGGCAAATTTATCATGTCTGCCTCTGTTGACACCACCATTGTGATCTGGGATCTGAAAGGAGAGGTTTTAGCTACTATCAACACTAATCAGATGACCAACTCACATGCTGCTGTGTCACCGTGTGGACGGTTAGTTCAAGAAGTAATACAAGCAGCTCCTCTGGGAATTAGAAATGTTTTCCTTATGTACAAGTGTTTTTGGGTCAAATATATATTTAATATAGTTAAACAAATGTGTTACATGTAATAACGTTTGTGTAATAATGAAACCCTCTTTGCAAAATCTGCATCACATCACTGTGTCAATAGTATTAAATAATATGGATCTGTAATGCAAATGAAATAGATTTAAAATCTCTATTTATTTATTTTAATATTTCTTCTCATAAGGTTTGTTGCTTCGTGTGGCTTTACCCCTGATGTGAAGGTGTGGGAGGTTTGCTTTGGTAAATCAGGGGAGTTCAAAGAGGTCACTCGTGCATTTGACCTTAAGGGACACTCAGCTGGAGTTTACTCCTTTGATTTCTCAAATGACTCTCGAAGGCAAGATCATCTCTCTCTCTCTCTCTCTCTCTCTCTCTCTCTCTCTCTCTCTCTCTCTCTCTCTCTCTCTCTCTCTCTCTCTCTCTCTCTCTCTCTCTCTCTCTCTCTCTCTCTCTCTCTCTCTCTCTCTCTCTCTCTCTCTCTCTCTCTCTCTCTCTCTCTCTCTCTCTCTCTCTCTCTCTCCCTCTCTCTCCCTCTCCCTCCCTCCCTCTATATGTGTGTATATATATATATATATGTTAAAATCTTTTTTTTTTTAATCAGTGTTTAGTATTATTCATATACTAGTATATTATTCACATTTTGAATTGGCTTTTATTTTTATATTTTCAGTTTTCATTTAAAATGTTTTTTAGCTTAAAGTCCCCCCGGTAGGTATCTGTAGTTATCCCTTAAAACTCATCTTTGATCACCAAAATGACATATTTAAACGTTTTCTCCTGTGGATTTTTTTATTCATGCCTTAAAATAGCTTGAATGTAACTCTACACCCTTGCTTCGTTTAGTATAAGTGGATCTATGAATATGCAAATTAGTCCCCACCTCCACTCATTCAAACCAGCTCAGAGATCCACTAGGTCAACTTTAGTAAACGCTGTACAATGACAAGTGTTTATGCCATATATGTTTGAACCAGAAACGGATTCAGAAGAAGAAGTGAAAGAGTGAATTATACAAGCTTGTCTACATGTCGATGTATCAGAATGGTAACACGTTTTATGTATTGCTCTCTAAAACGACGGACACAAAACAGTGATTAATATGATTAGCCTTTGGCTTGACTAGGTTATCAAACAGCTAATAATGTGTTGCTAATGTTACACAAACCATGTTCCCGTTCGCATCTTAGAGTCAGACGGCTGCCTTCTAACAATCAGTATCCTTAGAAACGCTTTGAACAACTCAGAACGTCAGAGGAGAAAGGCATTTAGTTCATCATAACATCGAAATATATATCATATACATAATTCACCCGTTATATTGCTAAATATTCCCAATTTTTCATACCAACAGAAAAATAAACCGGGATAACCTCACTTCTCTTGAGACTCCCCTGCTTCAGAGTTAATGAAATGCTATAGCCCGCCAGCACGTTGACGTGATTGGTTATAAGGTAGTTTGTGATGTCAGAAACACCAGCGATTTAAAACCGCGTCTTTTTTTCACTGCAGTTTTCAGGAGAAAATACTCCGGAATGGTGTTGACTTATGAATTTGCACATGGTTTGTCTTAAAGGGATACTCCACCCAAAAATGACAATTCTGTCATCATTTACTCACCCTCAAGTTGTTGCAAACCTGTATGAGTTTCGTTCTTCTGCTGAACACAAAGGAAGATATTTTGAAGAACGATTGGAACCAAACAGTTGTTTGGCACCATTGACTTCCATAGTAGAAAAAAAAAATACAATGGAAGTCAATGGTGCCAAAGGTCCAATCGTTCTTCAACATATCTTCCTTTGTGTTCAGCAGAAGAAAGAAACTCATACAGGTTTGCAACAACTTGAGGGTGAGTAAATGATGACAGAATTTTCATTTTTGGGTGGACTATCCCTTTAAAGCATATTAAAAACACCACATAGACAAATAAACAACATTAAAAACTGGATTTTCACCACAGGGGGTCTGTAAATTTTAGTTTTAGCAATTTTAGTACTTCAACTTAAGTTTGTTACCAAGGCCACATTTCTAATATTTTAGTTTTTCATCTAATATATATATATATATATATATATATATATATATATATATATATATATTATCATCATAGCTTTATTTCAATTAACAAAATAAATTGTAATACTTTTAGTTAACAATAACAACACTTATAAATTAGAACATAGACATTTAATAACATGTTTGAATACTGTTAACAATTTTGTTCCTTGAGCCTGAACAGTGTAGAAAGTTTAATTATATAGTTTTCATTGAGTTTAAAATCCTCACGGTCAAATTTAACTATAAATCGATAGCTACAACTAATAACATTTCACTACCTTTTACAGAATGGTGACTGTGTCCAAAGACGGCACATGGAAGCTGTGGGACACTGATGTGGAGTATAAGAAAAAGCAGGACCCATATTTGCTCCGGACCGTGCCATGTCAGGTGTCGGAGGGAAGCCGCATTGCACTGTCACCCGACGGTCGTGTAGTAGCCATATCAAACGGCTGTGATATAGCCTTATACAGTGCTACCACTGGTGAACTAGAGGAGGAGTTCCACGGTGTTCACAGCGAACAAATAGCCGACCTTAAGTTTGACATCAACAGCCGTTTCCTAGTCAGTACTGGGGACCGTGCCATTCGCGTCTTTCACAATGTAACCGGGTACCGCGCTGCCATCCAGGACATGGAGACCATGCTGAAGAAAACTACAAATGATGGAGTAAGACAAAGACTCCAGCAGCAGATATCAGATGCTCAGAGCGCTCTGGAAACAGTGCTGAATGCAACAAAGAACTAAAGGCTGATTTGTTTTCACTGGGAAGCAAGTCTGTTTTCGGTTTCAGAAATAAGTGACTTTAGCATGATGATTTTATTGAATAAATCAAATGTTTTTAAGTGTTTGTAAATGACTTTTGTTCCTTTTCCACTACATTTTCTTCCGTATTTTTGAGGCTTTAAAGGTGACATGTTTACACTTTTCAGGAGAAATATACTGTTCTACAAAGGCAACAAGCTGTAATACTGAAACGAAAATATTTTTGATTGATTTGATTATTTTCATCCTCATTTCTCTAAATGAGCATAGCTAGCTGTCTGTCTGTCAAAGGGCAGATTATCTCATACCTCAAATTTGACTAAATGTAGTCACTGTGTTTTGCCTTTGAACTGCTTTATATTTGACTTTTTATAATTTTGCCTACTTGCGTTTCTCTGCATATTGAACAGGGATAGGAATATTTTAGAATCAAAGAATTGTAATACAGCACTTTTTAAGGAACTTGTCAGCAGCGAAGTTTTGTAAGAATTAAATCATTAAACGGTATATTTAAATCATTTTAAAATAATGAATAGAAATAATAAACTGTTAACTTTTTATTAAATGTTATTAACTGTTAAGAATTACAAATTTTAATATCTTAATTCAGCTATAAAAAAAACAGCCCCTGAAGACTTTTATTTTGAAAGGTACTATAACTATTAAAAGTTAAATTAAAGCATTTAGGTTATAAACAAGTATAATCCTTAAAAGATGATTTGGCCATTCGGTCGTTGACTGGATATGATTATAATGACTATAATAAAGTTAATAATAAAATGTAAAAAAAAAAAAAAAAACAGCAGCCACCTGTGCCCTCTCTGTAAGTAGGTGGGACCTGTCAAGAAGCTCTGGAAAGTAGAGTATGAGTTCTCGCGATGCGAGATTTGTGCAGCCAGACTGCGAGACCGACACGATTCCAGTAAGAGTACCGATAAAATTCAGAAATGTCGGGTCGTTCGGTCCGCGCAGAGACCCGAAGCCGCGCTAAAGATGACATTAAGAAAGTGATGGCCGCCATCGAGAAAGTACGGAGATGGTGAGTATAACGGGCGGCGTCAAGACACTTTGAAAGAGAGAAATGTTTTTCAAAAGAGAAACTTCAGTCGGAAAGGAGGAGGAGTTTCATAAGAGGATGCTGTTTGATTGACACAAGAGACAGCCAATGTCAGCGCACTTGTCTTTATTTTCTGAAGGGACAAGTGGCAAAAAGAGGCGGGACTTAAGAGGTTTTTAAAGGGTTTCTTCATATGATGAAAAAGTGTAGTATGTAGGGACTGTCAGTAACCTGATTTTTTTTTTTACTAGTTTATATAATCTATTATACATTTACTGTGCAAAAGAGTAATCCAAGCACTGAAGCACACCCAGTAAGGCTTTAGCCCAACAAAACGAAGCACTTTTGTTATTGAAATAAATGGGGATATTTGATAGGGCTCATCTCATTAACAAATGGACCTTGTAATCCCATGTCCCAAAAAAATAGCTTTTAGATGAGCCAAAACTTTCTCCATCTGGAAACTTGATAAGTGCTTTATTTCTGCATGGTTGCGTTTTTAACATGGAAACTTGATAGAGCTTTTCAAGTCATGTATATAGGAAACCTGTTACACAATTGCTCCATTTCAGGGAGAAGAAATGGGTCACAGTTGGTGATACATCATTAAGAATATTTAAATGGGTTCCTGTGGTGGACTCAAAGGAGGTACGACACATCTTAGATGTTCTTTTCTCTTTGTTTTAATTGTACCTTCATGTCATCTGGATAAGCTAAATGCATGTACAAAAATATGTTGTTTCCATTTCATACATATAGATCAAAATAATCTGTACATATTATCTTAAACTCCACAGTATTTACTGTATCTGTAACCCGATGTCTTTTAGAAGGACAAAAGCAAAGTGTCTGTGGGTGGAGAAATGCAACGGAAGAATTTTCCCACTGAGGAGGCATCTGATAACGCCTGTTCTGTACTATTAGATTTTCAAGGTAAACAGATGCAAGTTTTAAAGGGTTAATTCACCCCAAAATGACAATTCTATCATTGTTTGCTCACCCTCATGTTGTTCCAAACCCATATGATTTTTTCTTTCATGTCAAATTCAAATCTTCTCTTGGTTGCCTCCTGCCTTCTCAGATGACAACAGCAACCAGAGTTCTCTCGACTCATACCAGCATAAAATAGCTGCAGACAGCAGCAATAACTCCAGTCTACCGCCCAGTGAGCCGGTCAGTCCTGCACCTCAGAGTCTAGACTATCATACAGATGACCCACAGCCGCCCACCCTCGGCCAGGAAATCATGGAAGGTGAGACTCATAGCTTGCATTTTTGATTAAGTTTAATGTTGAGAGATTCATTATATTATATTATATTACTTTGTAATTTTCTTTTATACAAATTCATATTATCTTTTTATATTTAAATGTTCGTTTAATGTTAATCTCTGAGAGATTCATTACTCATTATATTATTAATAAATAAATTACACATTTTCAAAGGTATATTCAGTGTTTCATAAACCCTGAAGCTTTTATAAACCTTGCTTAAATATTTAGATTCCACTGTAAGTTGTTTTCCCTCTTTGTGTCATGCTGATTTGTTCTGAGCAAATGTGTTGCGCTCTTATCTCTTAAAAATACAAAGTTCACTGAGATCTTTTAGTCAGTTGACCCACTTTTAAAAATGCTAACTTTTTTTTTTCTAGAACCGCTGCTGCAGTCGAGTGAGATTGCAGATGAGCCGCCAACACTGATCAAAGAAGATCTTCTTCCTCTCACTGCTCAGGTACAAAACAAAACTAGCCAGAGTTTGATAATAAAGCATGACTGCAAGGACAGTTCTTCTGCTGGGCCTTGCTTGCCTTCAAATTCAATTTTTTTTTCTTTCTTTTTTTAGGTTTTATTCTCAACGCAACAACTTTCTGTGTCAGCTAGTAATTGTTCCTTTTTCTCCAGGTGCAGGAGGATGAGGACAGTTGTGGAGCCCCACCACTAAAAAGAATTTGTACCGAGCAGGTCTCGGTCATCCAGGCAGCCCCTCTGAGCTAACACACACACACACACACACACACACACACACACACACACTGCACACTGGGCATTGATAATCAGCCAGACTGATCACTGAAGAACTGCTGCAAAAGACACAATATGGACCAGACATCGAGAAAGCACTATATTTATTATCGCATGGAATAGCTTTGCAACATTTAAGATTTACAAATCTTGGCCTTCCCTTTTTAACTCTTGTTCCCAGAACATACAGAATATGTTTCAATTCTGGTCATGTTGTAATTATTGTTCATTTCTGAAGATCTCGCAGTAGAATTCGGATGGGACATAAATGAAGCATTATTTCAAGGTTAATAAGCCAAAATCAAAAGAAGCCAGACTATTAACTGGACATTCCTGTTTACCGGGAGAGCAGATGAATGTACTCTCACTTTAAAGCCCTTCTTGTTGATTGCTGTTACAGTTATTATAATGATAATAGTTTTATTTTATAGTCAGTGGAATGTGATGCTTGATAAAAAAGAAAGCCATAAAATAATTTCATGTTGACTGAAGGCTTAGCCATTATTGAAGAAAATGTATTTCAAAACAAAGACAAATAGTGAGTTAAATAACAAGGGTACTTGAAATATAATTGAATACATCACACTTTATGCACAAATAATCTCATTAGACCACGCCATTCTCTTTTAATAAATACAATGACTTAACATGCAGAAGGTCTTCAATCAAATTCTGTGAGTTTACATGCAGATTGAAATTAATGTTTAAGCTATGATTCAAAATGTGTCAATAATATCTAGATTTTCTGTTTGTAGATTCTGGTCTCAGGGTCTCTTAGTGCCTCCAACTGTTAAAGAATCCCCCTTCCAGCTCTCTTTTTTTTTTTTCATTAATTGAACATTTACTCATTTGTCTCAATGTAACACATACATTGAAATAAGTTATTATTTAGTATGTTGGTATTATTCATCAAATTTTATAGGAATGGTATTTGTATAGTGGGCACATTGAGGTTGATGAAGCAGCCATATTGTTATTTGAAGCAAATATTATTAAAATATTAGACATTCATTTCAAGAAACTTCAGTTTTGTCATTATTTTTTCAAAACAATAACAAAATACACAACTGTTCAAAAGTTTGGGATCACTAAGATTTTCCTTTTAAAAGGAAATCAGTACTTTTATTCAGCAAGGATGCATTAAATTGATCAAAATATGCAGTAAAGACATTTACAATGTAAAAAAAAGATTTGTATTTCAAATAAATGCTGTTCTTGTGAACTTTCTGCTCATCAAAGAATCCTAAAAAAAAAGTTTTCAACTTTGATAATTATAAAAAAATGTTTCTTGAGCATCAAATCATCATATTAGAATGATTTCTGAAAGATCATGTGACTGAAGACTGGCGTAATGATGCTGAAAAAACAGCTTTGCGTCACAGGAATAAATTACATTTTAAAATATATGTAAATAGAAAAGTTATTTTAAATTGAAATAATGTTTCACAGTATTACTGTTTTTACTGTATTTTCAGCCTTGGTGGGCATACGAGACTTCTTTGAAACACATTACAAAAATCTTTAAAAGAAAAGATTTAGTGTAGGAGATTCAATATTTGTGGTATTAAAAAGTGGTTGACCAGCGGGTGGCGCTAAAGCCCCATTACCCATTTTAAATCAGAACTATTGATTATTATTTTTGCCCATCAGTTTTATTATTATTATTATTTATTTACGTATCAGCATTGTATTTAATAATGAAATATCTATCTATCTTATGTTTGTCCTCTAGTTGTTTTCTCTGCATTTCTTTATACATTATTATACAGTACCTTAATTCATACCTAGACGGCGTTTTGGATGTCACAAACGCCTGCAGCATTTTTTGGCCACGCTATCGATGATGTAGTAGATACTAGATAGTCAGCCAAATATGTTATGAGACAGCCAGTGTTTTACTCCAGAAGACCGGATAGCATTTTGACTGTCTCTCCTCCGTCAGGTCTCTCAATAACTCACTCAGGCGTTTAACACAACTTGTCTGAGCAGGACAACATCAGATAAAGCGCAGGGAATAAGCGAAGAGTTGTAAGACGTCGGACCATGCGTGAGGGATTTTGGAAACTTCTTTGTATTTTCATGTTGTCGTTTCGTCCTTTTAAAGCCTCAGCAGCTATTTATCAGGTTCCAGTGAGACTGCAACGCACAGTGTCCGAACACAACACTGGAGCAAACACATTTAACAGGTAAACTCTGTGACTTCATGTGCTCGATGTAACATTAGAGAAAGAGATTTACTAACCAGCTGGAGCATCACTGGGTTATCAAACTGATTGATTTAAAGCCTTAGTATATTGCAGGATGATGGATTAAGGTCAATGAACTCGAGTTATAACAGTCAAGCTTTAATAAACTTAAATTAGTCGAGCATTTCTATTATTATCTAATCGAACAATATTTTACTTTTTAAAAATAGTATTCACAACTGTTTATGTGGCTTACAACTTTTCTGGATATATATGTAATGTGTACATATAAATACATTTTTGAAGCTAAATAACCTAGGCCTACACTGAAAAAAACTGGTGTAGGATTTATTTTGAAACCGCTTTCACTCAGAAAATGCTAGTATTTCATAAATAATTACAAAGAAACATTGAATTAAACATGAAAATTTCAAGTAGAAAGACTGAAATTGTAAATTATTGTAAAACGTACTTCAATAATCAGTGTTTTATTTACTACTTTGAAAAATCATTTTACAGTGTACATCTATCTATCTATCTATCTATCTATCTATCTATCTATCTATCTATCTATCTGTCTGTCTGTCTGTCTATCATCTGTCTGTCTATCTTCTATCTGTTCTGTCATTATGTTTGTTGTTCTCTATCTATCTATCTATCTATCTATCTATCTATCTATCTATCTATCTATCTATCTATCTATCTATCTATCCTAAACACATCTGTGAAGGCTCATGTGGACCCCTGATTGCATTCCCAGAAAAAGCACAAACCAAATCAAAGCCAAAAGTATTTATCTTAAAAATCTTTATCCCAACAGATGTGGCAAAATATTTTGTGGCTTGACATGCGGTTGAGGTTGAGCTCTTTAGTCTAGACGTGTAGAGCTTCATGTGTGTCTGTAGTCCGATCACGACTCATCACAATCTGTCCTGTGAAACAACGAAGAACAATGACATGAAAGACAAAACGGTCACAATCCTGGGATATTTTGAATCACCCGAGACATATCAGAAAGGAAGTTTTCCCGATTTTTTTGTTTTAGTTCTTTTCAAGAACAGATGACAGACACTTCTGGGTGTTAAATGAATGTCGGGAGAGAATAAATCATTCAGTCTCCTCCCATGGTAAAGGAAAAAAGATATGCTTGTGCCACTGAGAGGTTCTCTCTGAGGACCCTCGGTCCACTATGCTGTATTTCATTTCGCTTTTGAAGTGAAGGAGCTTCATGAAGAAACATTATGGCACTAAAACTACTGAAGTCACATGCTTGTTTGTTTTGCAATGCCATATGAGTTTTGTGAAAAGGAATTTTAGGAACACATTTATCACTCTCTACCTAATGCTCTAAATTTCCATGATTTCATTGGCATTCATTTCTCCATGATTTGTTTTTTCTATTCGATATTTGACATTGCTGGATACTGATTGGTCTGGTCTTTGTCATTATTACTGTTTATTCATCATGGAACGAATAAGGAATCGGTGCCAGTACACAGTACAGAAGACAGTTTCATGTCAGACACAAAATGGGACAGAGACTGTTGTGCAGCGACTGTTTCAGAGTTGCCGATGGCCTGGACCGTGTGCAAACCTCATCAGGTACAGATAAAAGAAATGATCTCATGGTATAAACTGGATTATACTCTACTATTCACTCTCACATTCACTAACAGACTCTGTGTATGCTTTGCTTCTCTGTATTTTCCCAGCTACAGAACTCTGGTGAGACCTGTGTACAGAGTGACCTACAGGAAAATCACTTCTCTGGAATGGCGATGCTGTCCGGGATTCCATGGGGAAGACTGCAGAGAGGGTGAGGGAGATCATTTCTCACCAATCTCAAGTTCACTGATGTATTGCTGAAGCATTTGAATGTCTGTGAGAGAAAAGAATTGTTAGCTGTTAGATGACATTTATTAGTTGTGCCAAGAAAATCGTAACATTATCACAGAGATTTTGTGGTTGGACTCTTTTGATTTGTGTAAGCAAGCAACCACATTGAAACCACCCAGAGGACCCAAGCATCGAGCAAGAGTTTTGCACGGGCAAACACCACTTACACTTGGCTTGGTGTGTCTTAGTGGGTGGTTCTTTTTCAAATTTAAGTCTCTTAGCAACAAGGAGAGATCCCTTACATTCAGTTTGTGGGTGCTAATGTGAATGACAACAGCTGGTCTGACTGTGGGAATCAATCATCTGTTAGAAAAAGGGAATGTGTCAATCATTTTTCCGCTGAACGTATTTCCCCTCTCTCTATATGAGCACCACACACTTCAGTGCAAAAAATTCTAATACTGGCATATATTAACCTGGAGAAAATCCATTTTGGATTGGCCATGTCACAAAGTATGCTCAGATTTGCCATGACACAAAAATCTGCAATCAAAAGTCAATATGTCTCAATATGAATATTTCTTATATTGTTCCAAGACTAAATTATCTGTACATCTGATGTGATTCTATTTGTATTTATCCTAAGGAATTTTAGGAGGAGTATCTGAGACAAGTTCTTTGGAAGTCTACTAAAATATTAGAGCCAATGCATCCTTTTCTTAACTTTTTGTGGGTATAAACACAAATATCTGTATGTATTTTACCTGGTAACCCTGTCTAATGTCAATGTCATGTCATATTGGTACAGTTACACTCCTTACACACTTTACTCCTAGAGAGATAATCATAATCAAAACCAGCACAGCTCTGGGTCTTTGCATATATGGGTAAATACATTTGAATTAAACTAAAATAAATAGCTGGAAGAAAATATTTTGAATTAAGGAAATGAGTCAATGCTTTTGATTCATTTTAATTGATTTGACACAGCACATTTAGATGTGGTAGAGGTCACAAGAGTCCAAATAGTTTTGACCCAATAAGGATAATTGACCCATGACACACATTCCCATGTTTTTCTGGATGCTGGTTTAATGAACCTCCTTCCCCCCACAGCAGACACACTGGCCCGTCTGCGGTGTCTCTTTTCAGATCATCCCCTGTGAGATGTGGATGATTTAGTTTGGGTCAAATCCAAGGGCGCCACGATCTCTGACATGTAAATAAATCAGAAATCTTCATTCCCCATCCCTTTCTCCTTTCTCCTTCCTCCTCCCTTTTATTCCTCTCCATTGGGCTCATAGCTTCAGCCTGAGGCTGTCAATCCCCTGGGTCTCAGGCCCCTCTGTGTTTGGTTTATTTAAGAACTTATTTTTGGACTTTGGATTGTGACTCGTAGTCAAACAGCTCAAGTTAGGTCAAAGTCAGTCGTGTGAAATCCCAACATTTCCATTTATTGTGTGTAATGAGGCCTAAAGAAGAATGCTGTGTCTGATTTCAGTCATTAAAAATCTTTTTTACATTTCCGGGTTTGGAACTTGGTTAAACCAATCAAGGTGAACTTGTACATGGGTCGATGATCATTGCAAATAGAGCCATTATAATTATTTTATTGCATTCCCATTTCCTCCAACAGCAGCTGTATTAGAAACCCCATATTTTAATGCAAGGGTAAAATAACACTTAGTTCAGTGTTATAAATGTACTCTTCTTAAAGAAAAGTTTGTGGAAAGGGTGCTTTATCTATTACGAGGCTCTAAATGACTCTAAATTTTAAAACATGAGACACATGAATCAAATTCAATGGGAAATATGTAATGGGAAAATAATGCAAGGAATAGACCCAAGCTCACAGCCATCTTTAGAATTTTGTTTTTGTGATAGCTCTGTATATTTCTATTGCATTGCTGTCAAAGAGTAATTAGCTGGTGAAGAAGTGGATTTACTTATTGTAGAGTTAACTGAAGTTATCATGAAGCGAATGTCAACAAATGTCTCTAGACCGGGAAGATTTTAAAACCAGCCGTCCATTGCAGTGGAATGCAAATGAAAAACGTAGAATGCATTGAAAATGTAAAGATGCGGGCAGTGGAATGGAAAAAAATTGGAGGTCTCAAGACACATTTTTTTAAAAGTTGAACTTCTAACTTGAGCATGAGTTTTCTGAACGCAGTGGCATGCAAAAGACACAAGACACGAATGGTCAAACACATCCATCTAGGGCATATTTACATAGAAAAACAATGGACGTGCAGCGCAGAACGGCTTCTGTGTGAACGGCCAAATAGAATACTTAATTCTAATTGTTCTTCCCAGTCATCCACTGAAACTGGTGTCTCTCGTGTCACACCACAGACTCACAGTTTTTTGTTTTATGATGTACATTTCATGTCCATGTATTTATCCATTCGGAGAACTATTTACTAGCAAGCTGTTGTCATCAGGCAGGATTCAGACCTTGGTTGTAGGAACTAGCCAAATGTAAGAGTGAACAATCCAGCTATATATATATATAAACAGAATTGCAATCAGAAACTTGAAACTGATTCATTCTCCCCTGGAGTTGTGCTTTAGATGTTTATTCATATCACTTTGACAGTTATTGAGAATTGTGTGACTATCTGTGGTCATGTTGAACCACATTAATGATGTTTAGTCCTTCAGGAATGTACAGTGTCGAAAATTCATGTGCCTTGTATTAAAAGATACCAGTGTGATGAAGTTGTTTGTTCATTAATGCAGTGCAGACAAAGAAATCTTTTCCATCCATCAGATTAGTCAGCAAAATGCTGGACTTTTTGTTGCTGCCCCTCCCTCGGTTAGTTTTGTTTTGTTCTTTAATGGATTCCTTGTATATTGGGGCCAGTTCTTCTCTTGATCTCGTTAAATTTCCATATTAGTATGTCAAAGACTTGGGTATTCTGATCAATTGTGTTTAACTATGTGAAAAGTATAGCTTCATGTTTGACTAAGAATGAGTAGACATCAAGGAATGCTAGAGTGCAAAGCTGTTGAGGTGTGGGAGGATGGTTGCAGCTGGGATCGACAGCTGTAAGAGATCCTTTGTCCTGTAACGGTATTCCAATTGTCACTAGAGAGGAACTAGATAGCATGCAACACATCAAAAACCTACTGTTATGTTTTTGTATTTGATGTAAAAAATGTAATTGATATCTCCCAATTCAGAGGTTTTTGAGCTTTTTGTGATATACACTAACAATCAAAAGTTTCTTGATCTCTAAATCTTCAGAAATCGTTCTAATATGCTGGTTCACGTGTCACTTAATACTATATTGCTGAAAATGTAGCTTTATCATCAGGGAAATATATTAGAATAGAAAACAGCTTTTTAAAATTGTATTAATATTTCACAGTATTACTGTTTTAATCAAATAAATGCCTTTTTGATCAAATAAGAGCCTTGGTGAGCATTAAAAACTTCATAAAATTGTAGACTTTTGAAACATAAAAGACTTTTAAAAAACGACCCTAAACTTTTGAATGGTAGTGTAGAAATACAAAATCTTTCCAAAAACTGACTAACTACTAAAAAACAAATCAAATTATTATCTGGGAAATTTTTACTTTGATTTGCATAATACAGCTTTAGACATTGTATGTTTTTCTTCCCACTGTTAGAGTAAAGATAGATTACCTGAGGATCAATAAATACTATAAGCATATTACAATTTATTTTTAGCATATTTAATCTTAATTTAACATATAACTTCAACAGCTCAAAAAATACATTTAGCAAAATGCTTGCTTGTCTCCTTAATGTTCTGCGTACCTCTCAACTGTTTTTACTTATTTAGTCTAACTTTTATGCATGCTGCACATAACAGTGGTTTGGGGGGGACGGAGTTAGTTAGATCCCTAAAAGACAGTCTAAACAAAAAGTTGGAGTGGATTTATAACATTTACTAAACAGTTAATTTAATACAAGTAATTCATTTTATCAACAACAGTACAACATAATGGCTCTCTGAGGGTTCCTGGATTCCTTTTTGAAAACCACCAAACCCTGATTGTTAGACTAAAAGCATTAGTCATTCATGGGAACAATTCCCATCAGCAGAATTACTTGGGTACTCGAACTTCCCATAATGCCCTGGTCAGGGTCTTATCTATATCTATTTGCTCCAGCTGTCTTTCTTACAACCCCCATACCGGGTTTCCAGAAGGCCTGGCAGAGTTTCAAATTTATCACCTGCTTTACAAATTCCTTTATTGAGATTGTGATCAGTACCCCTAGCTGTGGGAAAATGGGATGTCTGTGGTCATGATTGATGAGGACGCGTGTGCTTCAGCCCCCTCAGCTGCCTGTGGTGGGTGAGATCATCTCATTTCTGTGGTGGAGCACAGATGGACAAGCCGATGCGTTCTACCTGTTCATTAGGGTAACTTGTAAGACTTAAACCCAAAACTGTATCTCATAAATGCATGGTGAATATAATCAGTGTGCAAATTATACAGTGACCAATGCCAACAGACACATTCACATCAATGGCAACAGGACACGTTCTTTTGGTTTTTCAGTACCCTTGTCAGCATCTGTTGCTGTTAGTTGGCGCTTGTTTTCGCTGACTGAACATGTCAGCGTTTGGCGGGTAGTGCAGTTCCTGAGAAGTGGCATACTGTAATCTGGTGATTGTCTGCATTAATCAGCGTCTGTGTGGGTGCAGTGAGAATTAGCAAAATGTCTTTTGGTGCCTGCAGTGTTTCTAGTTAGCCAAACAGTATTCTACAATAAATACAGATTAAGATTTTTAAATGTTTTTGAAAGAAGTCTAAAAAAAACGTAATTATTCCAAACTTTTGACTTATAGTGTATATTTATATATAGAGTATATTATAGATGAATATAAGTGATGTATATGTATGTAAGATTTACAGTATAATGTACTATGTTGCATCTTTGTAGCTCTGTGATCTGATTTACTTGTGATTTAACTTTTTGTGGTTACTTTTGAAAATGTTGTTGAAATATTTATTGAATATTAAGTTTTAGTGACGATCAAATGTATTACTTCTTACTGTTTAGTAAGCCCAACTTTATTGTTATTTGACTTTCTTTTGGGGTTTGAGCCTTAAATGGAGGTGGGACCCTCCAAAAACCCCTGTAATTTCCACCATGAACAGTATTGGATAAGTTATTCTAAGAAAAGTAATTAATTACTAGCTAATTACATCTTAAACAGTTAAATTAGATTACTGTACGGAGATTACTCTCTCCAAAAAGTGTTGCATTACTCATTACCAATTACTTTCCAAATCCCATATCAACCTCGGCCAGTTGAACAATACAAGGATGAAACTGCTCTTTTAATAAATAATATAAAATTGCATAAATTCTTCTTGAAATGATTATTCTCTCTATTTAAAGGGAGAAGGTTACATTTAAAACATACATTTTAACATTAGACGTTAAATTTTGATGTTAAATACACTTGTTTTATATAGAATTGTTTTATAGTCTATACAGTGTTTAAAGCAATTACATCAGAAGTAACTAATTAAATTACAGAAAAATTACTTTACATTTTCAAGGGAAAAGTAATTGAATTACAGTAATTAATTAGTAATGCATTACACCCAACACTCACCATGAATATAAACTAGTCTAAATAATCACAAAGTATAGGGCTGAACCAAAATTATGAAAATGATTATTTTGCTGGAAATTATTACTCTTATTAAATCTTATTCAACTTTTCAGACCAAGAAACACATCTGATCCAGTTGGACTGTCCAAGTACCACAGTCACCAACATGGGCTATGCATAATAGTCTAAAACAATATTACAAATAGATCAGAAACATGCACATCACAATTTTAACAAATGCAAGACAGAACAACTGTAAGGTGTCGTGGTTGCAGCTGGAATCAACAGCTGGGAGAGATCCTTTGTCCCTCAACATTATTCCAATGGTCACTAGAGAGCAACTCCCGTCTCCCAGTGATATTATGTATTAAATTAAATGTCAAATGTAAATTAAAATGTTATTTTTATTTAGTTATTTATGTAGGTGCTTCACAAACCAAATAAGCAAAAGCAGACTCCTGCAATTACGTGAAAGTGCATTTTAAACTGAATTGAATTTAGATTTGTTTAGTCTGCTTGTACACTATACGCTTTAGGGGGGTACAATTTCAAGCGAATGAATCCCAAAGAGGGATGGCAAGCAATTACCAGTCTTCCTGCAATGCATGTGACCAAAGTATTTGTTTGAGGGCAGATACAGAGACTGAAGTTCATTACTGACAAGTCTGCTTGTATTTAGCATAGAAAAAAGTTAATGACGCACAATCTAGATCTGGCAATACAGCCTATTAAAATTCTGTATAAAACAAATTCATTGCATCGCATTTTACCAATAAACCACTTTATAAACTGCATTCACCCTGGAGAACATGCAGAAGTATCTTGTGTCTTCATAATCTCTGAAAACCCCATCAGTCTCTGCCAGAATGCTGTTAATGGGTGTGGAGTCTTAATGTGGTCAGCTTGCATGTGTGATTTGTGTATTTGTACTTCTTGAGTCGCACTCTGGTTTGGTACATCAATACATCACTGATGTCTGCGCTGGCACGTGTTTGCGTAACTTTATTAACCATGTCAGTTTTAATAAAATCGTTGTGCTAGTTCCAAAAAATGTAGGCCCGATTAAGCCTTCCCTCGCATCTGCAGAAAGCATAACGGTCCAGTGTCTGCAGATCCCATTGTGCTGCTCTTCTTTACTTTTTTCCAGAAAACCCCAACGTTCATTTGTCCACTGATCTGAGAGCGGTCTGGTATCCAGCAGAACCCTGCGTTATGGCCAATGCACAAAGAGAACAGGCATGTCAGAGACAGCTGAACATTTCATTCTGCGTTTTCACAGTCTGCCAAACTTCAACAGCGCTTTAACTTGCACACAGCCTTCTGTCATACATCACCCAGTGCCATGCAGTCCCTACAAAGTAAATATTACAGAACTAGTGTTTTATATTTTATTTTTTAGCATAACTGATATAGAGTGAATGGCATTCTTTGGTTTTCCCAGCATGGGTGTTTCATCAATGAGGAGACATGCAGTTAGCATTGCCCTTTAATGCAGTCCTTATGGCTTTCCACCTCAAAAAACAGAGACATGTCAACTTTCCTGCTCTGTTGGATGTGTATATTGTGGTGAGGAGTGACAAATTTGTTCCTTTGCGCTTCATGGAATGAGCTAATGTCCCTTCATGAGGTCTGGCATCCAAACTGTTTTTTTGATGACACTGTGACATGCTTGTGGCCTTTAGTCTTGTAATATTAAAGTCAATTGAGAGCAGATGATGAAGCTTGGTTTATATTAGTGGTCCATTTGAATGTACACGAATGAGTCCAAAAATGAATCCTGTACTGCATTTTTGGTGTTTTATGTCTTTTAATCCAAATGTATTCTTCAGTTCCTTACTATGTTTCAACCAGTCAAAAATTAAGGTGGTTAGTTTCTTTGTTTTTAGCTGTATTTAACAAAGACTGGGGTTGGTAAGAATGTTTTATGTTTTTGAAAGAAGTATTTTATGCTTTATTTGATCAAAATACAGTAAAAAAAAACAGTAACATTGTGAAATATTTTTTATTTTATTTTAATATATTTTAAAATATTATACCTGTAATGGTAAAGCTGAATTTTCAGCATCATTACTCCGGTCTCCAGTGTCATATGATCCTTCAGAAAACATTCTAATATGCTGATTTGGTGCTCTATGAACATTTCTTTATTATTATCAAAATAACTTATTTGAAAGAAAAGACTTTTATAACATCATAAAAAAATAATCTGTCACTTTTGACCAATTTAATGTGTCCATGCTGAATAAAAGTATTTTGTTTTTAAAACTTTTTTTGCTGACCTCAAACTTTTAAATGGCAATGTCAAATAATATGTAAAAAATGGGTTGCAAACAGCAATTCGTGTTTACATTAAAGTAACTTCCCCAGCTCAGCATAATCAGTTTAATTTCTGAGACATTTTGTATTTTGTGAATATTGTTACATTTTGTTCTAAAGTTTAATTTCTAATATCATTATCTGTGTATTGCATTTCACATATAAAATTTCACCATTAAGAGATCATCATCATCATCTCATTTCACGCCAAATGATTCCCAAGACTCTGCTGTCTTGGAAGATCCCTCTTGCTCTACAGAAAGGTCCAGCCTCTGTGCTGTGAGGAGTGTCTCTCTCAAATGAGAAAGGTGAATTTTGGGGAAACCCAGAGTGAGATATTTCCCTTCACTGGGTTTCCATGCATATGGAAAACCACGCTGGCCAATGTCTGGTTTTCCTGTTCCTTATCATACCCCAGGGAGGGATGTCAACCAAAGATGTGATTGAACTCATTTAGTGTCTCTATAACAAGTTCTCGTTGTTCACAAAACAACACTGAGCATACAACTGATATTTTGGTTTCACACTGAGGTTTCGGGATTGATTTCATTTTTGGACTACAAGTCAGTGACTCTGGAAGGATCCTTGGAATTTTAAGGACAGTATGAATGAATGTGTCTTTGTTACGCTCATGGTGAGAGCATCACACTAACCTCATTCAGATCAGTTCTGCTTACCACTTTGACTAGTCTGCAATTATGATATTGCAAAAACGGAGCAAACTTTAGATTGAATGATCATAGATTTGACTAATGACTCAACAGATGGCTGAGAGATTTATAGCATTTGCCTAATCCATTCACTCTGTGCTATGTAATTTTTTATGGTTAAAAATCCCCCTTTCTCTGCATGCTGTCATACCACGTTTCCTTAACATCTCTTTTTTTGCATTCATCCCTTTAGAGTGCATGAACTGTACTGGTTATGCTGACGTCAAAGAGCGCTTGAGTGTCATTGAAGCTCAGGTAAGATAGAAATGTAGGTAACCTCTTGTGTTAACCAGGCACATTTAAGTTAAGATGGTAAGAGTGTGGTTTTTCTTTTTTAACAGATAATGTTACTGAAAGATGCAGAGGCACCCCCTCTCCCTCTTTCCAGCCAATCACCTGAGAGAACAGCTGATAATGAGGTGGACAGGGCACACCCCTCACCAATAACACCCAATGCCATTGGCCGACCAGGTAAGAAAAAACGATGTACATGTTTTACTATACTGTTCTTTAGGATGCGTAATTTCATATGATATTTATCTGTTTTATTTTATTTTATTATTTATTTGATATATAAATACATAATTAAATCTTAAAATATATAAAATACATACGTATTTATAAATATAAGTTTTAAATATTTTTGTTTTATATTTTATATTGTCTTAATCAGAATTCTATTCCCAGGACCAAAAGGACAACCAGGACCTGTTGGGATCCCAGGTCCCCCTGGTCCTCCTGGACCTTTAGGAAAGATAGGGTTTTCTGGAAAACCTGGTCCTATGGGACCTAGAGGTAAGAACTAGCAAATATTTTCACTTAGCTTCACAGCTCCCCTGGTTACGTCTGATCTCTATAGGACCTCAAGGGCTGCGAGGTCCTCCAGGAGAAAGAGGCCTTCCTGGTCCGCCGGGACCTGCTGCATCCTCTCCCTTCTCCATTAGGGGAGATGTTTTCACTCTAATGGCTAAACAACATGGCGAATGTGAGTACAACAGTCCACATTAAACATGCGGTTCACTGTGTAATGGCATAATTTATGACTTTAAAGGGATAGTTCACCCAAAAATGAAAATTCGGTCATTAATTACTCACCCTCATGTCGTTCCAAACCTGTAAAGCTTTTGTTCATCTTCCGAACACAAATGAAGATCTTTTTAATGAAATCGAAAAGCTTTCTGTTCTTCCATAGACAGCTACGCAACTACCAATTTGATGCTTCAAAAAGTTCATAAAGAGATTGTAAAACTAATCCATATGAATTGAGCAATTTAGTCCAAATCTTCTGAAGAGACTCGATCACTTAACGTGATGAACAGATTTAATTTATGCTTTGATCAGCGGACATAAACGGAAGTTCAACCTAACCTGCTTGACTTGCGAGAACAAACCTCACTGGTTCTTGTGGAAGCTCAAACGTGCTGCGTAATATACGTGAATGGTTCTCACACATCAAGCGAATATGTTTGATCTTCCGTTTACCACAACTGATGTGAGAGTTGATAAATGTTTATAAATAAAATGAATAAATTATGAATAAAATCTTAAATTAAATCTATTCATCATATAAAGCGATCATGTCTCTTCAGAAAATTTAGACTAAACCCCTCAATTCATATGAATTAGTTTTACGATCTCTTTATGAACTTTTTGAAGCGTCAAAGTGGTAGTTGCGTAGCTGTCAATGGAGGGACAGAAAGCTCTCAGATTTCATTAAAAAGATCTGCATTTGTGTTCCGAAGATGAACGAAAGACTTACGGATTTGGAACGACATGAGGGAGAGTAATTAATGACAGAATTTTCACCATTATTAATCAGGGTTAAAGAAAATAAGGAATTGAATACGTAAATGATTTGTAGCAGCAGCAACCTTTCAGATGTTATTCTCAAAATGACCATAAGATGGCAGCATTTGAGTAGGATCTGCTTGGATAAACCTCTCAGAGCTCTGGCTCACTCTAAGAGTCTGGTTGGCTTCTGTCTGTCAGCAGTTAATCAGAGTCATTTGTTAGCTGTCTGTGAGGCAGCATGAATCTGGATAACCCAAAACAGAACCTGAGAAGCAAATCCTACTGAACAGAACAGCGGTACAGCTGCAAGTGAAGTTACATTACATTACATGTTTCAGATGCGGATAGTGACTTTGCTGCCTATCGTGACCTTCAGACTTTCCTTGGTC
This sequence comes from Rhinichthys klamathensis goyatoka, assembly GCF_029890125.1. NCBI lineage: Eukaryota > Metazoa > Chordata > Actinopteri > Cypriniformes > Leuciscidae > Rhinichthys > Rhinichthys klamathensis. The sequence goes on from NW_026606837.1 coordinate 544,588, forward strand.
CCCCCGGGCCCTCCGGCCCTCCTGGTCCGCCAGGTATGCCAGAACATCACAGCAAACAGTTTCACCTGGTATCACCCACCTATTTCATCACACATTTAATCTTCTTCTATCCAAATGTGCATAGGCGTCGATTTCGGTGGGGACGCGCCCCCACCATGTTTCGTCATTAGTCATTTTGTACCCACCACTTTTTTTTTAAAACCTCAAGCTCAATTTAGCCGTTCTGCTGCTGCGCTGGCTACACGCTTCTCTGTTCATATCACTGCAACAACTGTAACATTGGGATACGTTCTAGGTTGGGGAGCGGTGGTTGGCACGCCAAATGGAACTTGTTACTTTGATTGGAATCCACCGTGCGGGAATCGCACATGATTGGGTGATGTCAGTCATCATATATCTGTGCGACACATATTTTTGCTTTTTCAATCTTGTCAAAATTTGTAGTGCAGAAGTTGAGTTGTGTGAAGATATGGTCAATTGTACTGGGAATTAAATCAAAATATTAGCAAAAAGGCATAGCCACACATTTTCCCACTGAACTTCAACACGTAGCCTATGGTAGGCCAGGCCTATTTTCCTTGGGACATTCGAAAACGCTTAACGTGAAAAAGCTTTACGTGGTTTAATGTACCTAAACAACGATCACCAAATTTCTCTCTCGTATTGCTCATCATAACCACTTAATATAACATAAAATATAACCAGAAATTTGGTCATCACTGATCGTCGTTTAGGTACATTTAACCGTTAAGCTTTTTCCTACAATAGCCTCAATGAAACAGAAACGCTTAATAACGTCCATAATAATTGGACTTTGGGTTAGATTTTTTGACAGTTTTCAGTGGTTATGAGGAGCAATATGAGAGAGAAATTTGGTGATCGTTGTTTAGGTACATTAAACCACGTAAAGCTTTTTCACGTTAGGACTTATATATAAAGCCCATGAGAACCGTGGGGAGTCAACCCACAGCCGCTCCGCTGGCCGCTGCCCTGCTGAAAATGTGAAGCAGAAACGCTTAATGTCAGATAACGTCCATAATAATTGGACTTTGGGTTCGATTTTTTTGACAGTTTTCAGTGGTTATGAGGAGCAATATGAGAGAGAAATTTGGTAATCATTGTTTAGGTACATTAAACCACGTCATGTCATATTGTCAACATGGTACTTATGAAGCAGAATAGTGAGTCATATGACTAATGCTATTTGAAAACTTAAGGCTTTCTTCTTCATAAAACGAGTCGGACATCATCACATTTTTGTATGCATTTTTATTTATTTACATTAGTAAGCTACAGGACATCGTCTTTCAAAACATGACCTGCGAAAGAGAAAAACAAATGAATGCGTCATTGTACCCAGCACTTCTGAAAATGCACTTCCGAATGCGTCTCTATCCCCAGCACATTTCAAACCAAACTGACGCCCATGCATATGTGTTGAACAGGGCCTGCCGGACCATCTGGACACCCAGGTGCCCCGGGGAAAAATGTAAGGCATTTTTATCATTATGGAATGTGTTTAGAATATATTTTAGGATAAATAGAAAGAATTAAGAATATATTTAGTGTTCTTGCAGATTATACATGAAATGTGCTCTAACATAGTAAGCATTTACAGTTTGTATGAGGAAAGAAATAATTGAACAATACATATGGATATTTAAGGCACAGTGTACTTATTATTTCACTTTCATCATAGGCTGCCTTAAGCTTTCCAGGCACACCAGGTGACAGGGGACCCAAAGGAGATCCAGGAGAAAGAGTGAGTCATCAATAAAGACCTACATTTAGATAGAAATTACATCTTAATCTTATACATTTTTCATTTTAGATAAAAATGTAATCTTTTTTATTTGGGCTAATTAGATTGTATCACTCTATTTTCAAAGGGTCCACTTGGAATAACAGGAAAGCAAGGGCAGCCTGTGAGTGCACATACTGGATTGCATTTATATTTATAACAATTATTTATTTATTTATTTATTTTATTATAATTTTTAATCAATTCATAAATCAATGAATTTATTTTGCAATGCATTTCAGTTTTATAATTAAGATAATTAAATGTAATTAAAAATAGTTTTTTATTTAAAAAAAAAAAATATACACTCACCGGCCACTTTATTAGGTACCCCATGCTAGTAACGGGTTGGACCCCCTTTTGCCTTCAGAACTGCCTCAATTCTTCGTGGCATAGATTCAACAAGGTGCTGGAAGCATTCCTCAGGAAGTTTGGTCCATATTGACATGATGGCATCACACAGTTGCCGCAGATTTGTCGGCTGCACATCCATGATGCGAATCTCCCGTTCCACCACATCCCAAAGATGCTCTATTGGGTTGAGATCTGGTGACTGTGGAGGCCATTTTAGTACAGTGAACTCATTGTCATGTTCAAGAAACCAATTTGAAATGATTAGAGCTTTGTGACATGGTGGAAGTAGCCATCAGAGGATGGGTACATGGTGGCCATAAAGGGATGGACATGGTCAGAAACAATGCTCAGGTAGGCCGTGGCATTTAAACGATGCCCAATTGGCACTAAGGGGCCTAAAGTGTGCCAGGAAAACATCCCCCACACCATTACACCACCACCACCAGCCTGCACAGTGGTAACAAGGCATGATGGTTCCATGTTCTCATTCTGTTTACGCCAAATTCTGACTCTAACATCTGAATGTCTCAACAGAAATCGAGACTCATCAGACCAGGCAACATTTTTCCAGTCTTCAACTGTTCAATTTTGGTGAGCTCTTGCAAATTGTAGCCTCTTTTTCCTATTTGTAGTGGAGATGAGTGGTACCCGGTGGAGTCTTCTGCTGTTGTAGCCCATCCGCCTCAAGGTTGTGCGTGTTGTGGCTTCACAAATGCTTTGCTGCATACCTCGGTTGTAACGAGTGGTTATTTCAGTCACTGTTGCCCTTCTATCAGCTCGAACCAGTCTGGCCATTCTCCTCTGACCTCTGGCATCAACAAGGCATTTCCGCCCACAGAACTGCCGCTCACTGGATGTTTTTTCTTTTTCGGACCATTCTCTGTAAACCCTAGAGATGGTTGTGCGTGAAAATCCCAGTAGATTAGCAGTTTCTGAAATACTCAGACCAGCCCTTCTGGCACCAACAATCATGCCACGTTCAAAGTCACTCAAATCACCTTTCTTCCCCATACTGATGCTCGGTTTGAACTGCAGGAGATTGTCTTGACCATGTCTACATGCCTAAATGCACTGAGTTGCCGCCATGTGATTGGCTGCTTAGAAATTAAGTGTTAACGAGCAGTTGGACAGGTGTACCTAATAAAGTGGCCGGTGAGTGTATATATATATATATATACATGTATATAAAATTCATTTTGTGAGCAGGGTGTTCCAGGTCCTAAAGGTGAGCCGGGAGAGACTCCAGGAGAGGTAAGGATGATGCACAAATAAATTGGATAGTTTTGAAGTTTTGTATGTGTAGTTATGATGATTTATTGTCACATGCTAAAGCTCAGCCTTCTTGCAGGTGCAGCAGTTGAGGGAAGCGCTGAAGATTTTAGCCGAGAGGGTTCTCATTCTAGAACACATGATCGGCATTCATGGTGAGATTAATATTATTGATTAATATTAATCTAGATTTCCAGTTATAAGTTATAACTAGACTCAGTTGGATTCCAGAGCGTCATTTGTATCTCATGGCATAAGCTGTTAGCTGCCAGAGAGGTTAGGATCTGCAGTGATTGTTTAGTAATGACTTTAAGGTTGCATGAGGATGAATTGCTTTTAAGGATAAAATTGACATCAGAGGACCATAAATATATAGCCAACTATTTATTTTTAGACACATGAATGGTTATGCAACTTCATTTTTGTTTCTTTCCCGCTCTGCCCAGATACTCTGTTGGACTCTGGTTCTGGAATAGATCTCCTGGCAGACTTCATGCTAACAGGCAGTGCTAAAAGTGTTAGTGCTGGCAGACCCTCCTCTCCTGTTACCTCGGACAGAGAGTAGCCGGACTCTGTTGGGTATGAAGAGTGAATAACAAACACTTGTGACCACAAGACCTTTTATCTCCTGTCTGTTGTTCTGAAGGACAGATCACTCAATGTATATGTTGATGAGTATAATGAAAGTGGCACTGATCTTTTCTATTTGATTTACTTTATGTATTTTATGTTTAATGGTAATATTCTGTCTGAAAACCATTTTCATTCCCATTTATAATCCATTCATCTTATGTAATGTGATGTATTTCAAGGGCGGGCCTTTATTTTATCCATCAGGAATTGATTGAATGTTGAAAAGTGGGCATTACTTACAGAATAGAGCCTGAATGTGAGTTTGCTAAAATGATGACTAACTAGCTATTTTGCTATTGGTTAGAAGTATCCAAGTGATGTCAGCAGAAAAAAAAGTTATTTTATAGTAAGAGCAAGTTATTAGATCTTGATTAAAGATTATAAAAACTAAGACTGAATAACATGCACCAATTAATCATCAATAAGAACAGAAACATGCATTAAGAACGTAACTGGAATCAATCTTCAGTGACTTTAAGTGTGTATTTACTGTAGTTTGTTTCTTTTATGATGGTAAAAGTGAGGATTTTGTACTGGCAGGATATCTGGGGTAATTGATTAACATGATGATTTACATGATTAGACAAGCAAAAAATAGCATTCTTTACACTATTCATTTCTTAATGAGCTTTATGTGGCATGAATGATGATTTTATCTAGCTGAAAAATTTGTATTGTCATAGAAAAAATATAGTCATAAAGACTTTCCAGAAAACAAAAAAGGCACAATTTTTCTTGTCAATTCCTTTATGTTTTCTGATCGATGACCTAAGATGACCTCATGCACATACATATATTTATAGAGCTCTCATAGCAGTGGCTTTGTTTGAAAACAATTCAAGTCGCAAAGCTCACAGCAACCGTACAAAATACACTAGAATAGAACTTTAAAACCAAATTTAGCCCTTTGCCTGAATAGAAAGGGCAACGTCTACCGTAATAAATTGTGTTTACACCTCTGCTCACCTGTTCTCATACAGCCTATCATTGACTCGCTGAAAACCCAAAATGGTCTGCACCTAAAACGCACCCAGGTCTGCTATTAATAGGGTTGCAGTGAATAGCCAGAGAGACACAAAAGGCCCTGTTGACCTTGTTCGCAGAGGACCGTTCAACACGCCATTGTGGCTTTAAGCTTATTGTTGCGCTTGAGCTTTTGTAATCCCCTCAGGAGGGAACAAAATCTTTCTGAATCTTGGGCTTTTTCTTGTTGTTGAGTTAAGAAAGAAGCCATGTCTGAAGTGTTTGTTCAAAAAGTTTCCCACAGTAAAACTTTACGTTATTGAGAGCCAGAATCTGATTGTTTGTATTTTGATTTTTGACTTTTTAAATAAAAAATGTATGGGAAACAGCATTTTATGATTTACTTATTTATGGATGGATGGATGGATGGATGGATGGATGGGATTTTAGAGAGTTTAAACCCTCCAACAACAACAGTACTGTACTTAGCATTTTATGATTTACTTATTTATGGATGGATGGATGGATGGATGGATGGATGGGATTTTAGAGAGTTTAAACCCTCCAACAACAACAGTACTTTGGCTTTGTTTTTTTTTAATCTCTTTATTGACAAAAGGCACAGGTACAGAGCTTAAGAGGAAGACAGCACACAAATGAACATGAACAAACATGGAGAGACATGGGAAATGTAGTTTTTACTCCTGCTCCTTATCCTCTCCGTGGGTGATAACGTAGCACAGGTTTTTGTAGTCCAGGTTGCCAGCCACATCCAAGGGGAAGTTTGTGAACATCTGGTTTACCTAGGTACATTTTGTAAAAATGTTCATGATTAAAATGCATTCAACGATTTTTTTTACATATTTTAATATTAAATATAAAATTCATCATCAGCATCTCAGACAAATTGTGCCTTTGCATTTCAGAAGAAAGAAAAGTATATTACCTCAGCTTCAGTAAATTTGTCAGCCTGGGACATAAGGTGATATTTGATCCTGTGAGGAGAAACAAAATAAATATATTATGCATTTCAAGGAGACTTTGGACTTTAAAGTCAGTGATGTGCTGAAAGGTTTTACATTTCCGTAAATTTACTTACTCTTCTCCTTTAAGGATTCCTGTGCCCTCTTGGTCGAAGATCTTAAAGGCATTGAGAATAGTCTCCTCGGGGTCTGTACCTGTCAGTCACAGAAAGGTAACAGATTATAGATTATTCTGTAACTATAATGAGTCAAATATACTCTTATACATGTCAAAAGGTTAAAGTGATAGTTCACCCAATAATGAAAATTCTGTCATCATTTACTCACCCTCGAGTTGTTCCAAACATGTATGAATTTCTTTCTTCTGTTGAACACAAAAGAAGATATTTTGAAGAATGTTGGTAACCAAACAGTTAACTTCCATAGTATTTTTTTCTCCATACTATGGAAGTCAATGGGGCCCATCAACTGTTTGGTTACCCATATTCTCAAAATATCTTCTTTTGTGTTCAACAGAGATGACATAATTTTCATTATTGGGTGAACTATCCCTTTAACAAAGATACGAGTCATTTTTGGAGAAAGTTACATTCAAAATCTATGCTTCTGATGCTAAACTATACAATTCATATATCAGTATGCAGCATGTCTCATGTCTGCTGGGTTCTGCTGCTATTTACACCTCATTAGCATGATTATCATTTCAATTCTGATAAATTTGATTCTTGCCTTTGAGCTTCTCTCCAAACATGGTGAGGAAGACGGTGAAGTTAATGGGGCCGGAGGCTTCTTTTAGCATCTCATCAAGCTCATCGTTGCCAACATTGAGACGTCCTGCCAAACACGCACATACAGAGATATACATTAATACAGAGTGCCACTTCCTCTGATAGTTCAAATGTAGTGGGAGTAGAACACTACATAGCTCATAGATGTTTAATGCAATAAAATACTAATGAGACCGGATTACAGGGCCAGGGAAAATAATAATTAGGCAAGGTATGTTTCGCTTTACTTTTAAAAGACAAAGTTTTAGAATTTTGAGAGACAAAAATAACAAAATGTACTTGAATTGCTGTGCTGACAGTATGATTTGTAATGAAAAAATATATTTATATTATAAAAAATTATTAAATTAGAAAGATTTTACTGCTGTATATGAATTTATCAATGGTTTCATAGAATGGTTTTGCATCTAAATCTGTCAAACAGTAATCACATTTAGGCTTCACAACATTCAGTAGGGGGCTAAAGAGGAGCCACTGTAACCCTTAGAACAATACTCTTGTTGGTTTAAAAGGATAAACACCTTTAAGTATCTCCAGTATTTACACTATATACAGGCATTTAGTGAGGCTTCACACACCCAGAGCAGCAAATGTGTCCCTCAGGTCGTTTTTGTCAATAAAGCCATCTCTGTTCTGGTCCATGATGGTGAAAGCCTAGAGAAGCATTCAGATTTACAGAGGTAAGTACCAAAAATATGCTAAAATAAAATGTTTAAGTAAGTGAATCCTAGAAATGACCCACCTCTTTAAACTCCTGGATCTGTGACTGCTCAAACATGCTAAACACATTGGAGCTGGCAGCTTCCTTCTTCTTGGCCTTCTTTGGTGCCTGGGATTCAGAGCAAAAACAATTTAGATGTTTTTTTTCCCCCTGTCTATTTAAATGTAATTTTGAAGCACATAAAACTTAAAAATTCGTGCAAAAATGACATGACCCGCAAAGACGTTTGCTATAATACATTTTAACCGCTCTACGGCACAAAATGAACTCTGCCGAGTTTGACATTGAGAGCTGTCAAAATGTGGCCCTATTCAAGTACATCATGAATTTAGTTGCATTTAGTCCGAAATGCTACAAATTAAACACAAATAGGCTATATATTGACTTCTGGAACAGTTACTCACTGAGAAGCTTCCTGAAATTTAAAGAAAAAAAAAGTTGCTCTCGGAACAATGATCAAGGTTCATGAAAATGGCCCTTTTTAAAAGATATAGAAAGAAATACATGTACAAAACCTTCCATTGCATGTACTTTCTAACATAAAATACAATATTCTCTCAGTTAGAAGATCAACACCACTCAGTTTCACCACCATTTCCATGTTAAGATAGGACGAAGCAAAGAGACACGGTCCTACCATTGTGAAGAGCTTCTCTTTACTCTGTTCTTGGTCTCAAAAGCCTGAGGGACACTCAAACATCGTCGGTTTCCAGCTATATATTGGCACAATTGGCTTGACGGCCCACCTGTTCTATGTTTAGACAAAGGAGGAGGCACAACAGAAGAATACTTGCCATATAGAGAATCACCAACCCTACCACCCCCCAGTTATTGTTACGGACAGATGCTGATATGATCAGAGTGTGTGGGCTTTGCTATCTTAGGATCATTGGAAGCACCCTAACCCCCTAAGACTCTACTACACGCCTAATGTGTCGTTTAAAGACCGTGTGAAGCCGGCTAGCTTCTCACATCAGTGTGTTTGGTCAGATGTTGACGCAATGTCTCCGCTACATGGATTACTTTAATTATTTGATGTCCTTGTTACATTGGTGATCAGTATAGACACTTTTGACCAGCTTACAAGACACAGTTAGGAGGCTTAAAGCACAGACATGCAGGTCTAACTTGAGTGTATTCGATGAGAATCAAACATTCTGGAGAGATGAATCCGAGAAACATTTATTTATACTTTTTAGACTTAGATGCTTAAATGGATGCAACAGCAGACAACATGCATCTGTTACGTAGTGCATTGTATTTTTATCACTTATTCTTCACAGATTTTATATTCATTGCAGCTATCTACTTTTTTTATTCTGCTCAGTTACACACTTTTTTTGTACTATTGATTGTGTTATATTTTGTACAGTCTTTGTATAGGGGAGAATGGGGCTAGTTGTCACACTTTTAACTCTGTTGATTTATTTTAAACGTTTATTATATATATATATATTTTTTAAACATCTGCTTTGGTCTACATTGTTATTAACTGAAACTAAAACTGCAACTAAAAAAACATAAAAAAAAGTGTATTGCTTGAAATAAAATAAACGTCAACTGAAACAAACTTAAACGTAGGCAACATTTAAACTCGTTGTACTAAAATAACTAAAAATAAAATAAAATAAATAAAAACTATATAGACATTTAAAAAAAAAAGTAAAACTAATTTAAATTAAAAAAGCAAAATAAAATGTTAAAAACTATAGTAGTATCTCAATGATATCTATCTATCTATGTCTGTCTGTCTGTCCTTCTCTGTTTGTCTGTCTGTCTATCTATCTATCTGTCTGTCTGTCTATCTATCTATCTATCTGTCTGTCTGTCCTTCTCTCTATCTATCTATCTATCTATCTATCTATCTATCTATCTATCTATCTATCTATCTATCTATCTATCTATTCAAACGAATCCTATCTATCTATCTATCTATCTATCTATCTATCTATCTATCTATCTATCTATCTATCTATCTATCTATCTATCTATCTATCTATCTATCTATCTATCTATCTATTCAAACGAATTACAACACATTTATAAAATATAGGCTACCCTTGTCTTTAAACGACAATTAAAACATTGGTTAAAATCCACTGCCATAAAAAAACTCCCAAACATAGGCATATGTATAATTGGACTTTTCCAAATTCTGATTGTGATTTATCGGCATGTATAGGGCAAAACAATCGCATATTATTGTAATACACGCATATGGAACTCATCCGTTTAAATCCAGTCATTATAACATGTGAGTTATAGTCAATCCCTTGGCTTTAGTTTAGCATGCAACTCTTATGAACATATTGTTTCTACTTTGTCTCCCATTATCTGTTGCGAACAATTGGGCTGAACAAAAGCCATTCTCAGCACTACAAATATAGCCAGGCATCCCATGCTTGCCAGATTTAAATGTGCTCTTGCAAACAGCCAAATAATGTGCCGTCAGACTGCCGTAAATAATCTGTCCAGCTATCCTGGCACGACAGCAGGCTGTGTAAAGCTTGTTTTAGCAGTGTCCACGCAGACAACTGAACGAACACTGTCCAAAAGAGCTGCGGAGAAGAACTGCATCATGGGATGCTAGGAATGCCACTGTGATCTCCTGCTTGGCATTGTGCATGTGTGTGTGTGGAGTGTGCTGTGTGCCCATGTTAGGAGTGTGACCAGCAGGTGGGGGGCGAGAAGGAGTCAAGGTCTGCTTATATGTGTGCTAGCAGTAACACAACTGATCGCGAGCCTGGCGGGGAAGTGTCAGCTTCCTACAGCTGCTTCTTACTGTCAATCAAATTAGCCATATGGTTCCATCACACCTTAACAGGCCTGTGAATACAGGGCTGCTTTATACGAGAACGCTGAGGGGATGCACAGCCATTTAGTCGTTTTTAATGTTCCTCTCATTATTGCTTATGGAAAATCAGGTAACTTGGGCCACGTTTTGATCTCTAGTATATATCATTAAAATGTAGGCTATATGCCTGATTTTAAGTTTTTCAGTAATATTGTCAAATATTATGACAATTCAAAAAAATTCAGTCTTCAGTGTCACCTGATCCTTTAGAAATCATTCTAATATGCTGATTTGCTGCAATGTTGAATCAATGTGGAAAACAGTTGTTCTGCTTAATATTTTTTTGTGGAATTCAACGAACAGCATTTATTTAAAATAGAAATAATTGTTTAACATTGTAACCATCTTTACTAATGGATCCTTGCTGAATCAAAGAATTAATTTCTTTTAAAAAAATCACACACACACACACACACACACACACACACACACACACACACACACACACACACACACACACACACACACACACACACACACACACACACACACACACACACACACACACACACACACACACACACACACACACACACACACTAGTCTTATAAAAGTGTAAAAATGAATGCTAATGGAATTGCATTCATTTAATTTTTGTTTATACTCTTTGTTTATATTTAAATTATAGTGGTGCTATTGGTTGTAGTTTGTTTGCCTGCAGATGGAGCAGTTTCCCTAAATTTATGAAGTACAATGTAAGTTTCTAAAGATGATTTTCCCCCACCACAAAGCCTATTACCTGTTCAATTAGATCTTCATGTATTCATGTAGACGTATTTACACAGCAAATTAAAATATATACAAGCAATTTATATTTCAAATGTTGTCATAGTTTGTATAATTTACAGTAAAAATTAATTTTTGTTTATGACTAGATTTCAGACACCTGTCCATTGATTATCACATACAGGTGTGCATGAGATAAGTCAGACACATCCCCAGAACAATGCCCTCCTCACATCCCTGCTTGTCTCTTCATTATGTTCTCTTGCCATGTCTTTGCATCTCCATAATTAAAATCTAATCCTGCATGCCGACTTTTTAAACGAGGACTAGCCTCAAGAGGAGGCTTATTTGATTAAAAAAGGGGAAGGGTAGAGGAGGGAGTCCTCCACAGCTCGGCAGGCAGGAGAGACAGCTCTTAATTGTGCTCCCATGAGGTGTGCGCACGCCTGGGCGGAGAGAGGGGGGGCTGGGTGCTCAGAGGCTCCAGTGGGCCTGAAAAAACAAACCGCCAGTGGGACTGGCTCTCCTGCGCGGCTCCCCTGGTGTCTCAGAGAAGGGAACCGAGGGGAGGAGCACTTATGAGGAGCCACGGGACTCCACGAGCTTCCAATTCTCACTCCGCCCTGCAGGGTCTGATCTGAAACCCCCCTCTCTGTGTGCGGTGGTGAGGGTGAGAAGCAGGCCTGCTTTACAGATGAACGTAACTAATGGGAACATAACTCTGGAATCCGGCTGTATAAATGAAGGTTAATTGCTCATTGTTCACTTAAGGTTTAAACCGTGGCACTTGACTTTCTTCCATATAGCTCCTGGTTTATTTTTGGTTTTACATAGCCTACTCGTTTTCTTTTGCATGGTAGGCTAATATAAAAATATATTTGTACTATAATGATCACAATCTCGTTCTTATTTAAATGCTGTTTTACTAATTACACAGTTGGTTCGAACTGTATTTTATAGGTTCAACAATAAAGTTGAATCTAATCTACAAAATAATAAAAAACGTGATAAAACTGTATTGAAAGGATCATTAAAGTATAGGTAGAAATTAGCAACATTTTTGCAACAAAAAATGTTTCTCTGCATTATTTTCAGTTTTTGACTATTAAATACCTTTTTACAGTAAAAGAGCAAACGTTCAGATAATATGAAATGTGCACATATACGTATATTAAAATAATAATTATCATATATTATATATATAGGCCTATATATATATATATACAGTGTATATATATATATATATGAATTATTATGTTTTTATAATGTAATATAATAATATTTTACTTAATATATATATATTGTATGTGTGTGTGTGCGTTTCTGTCTGTGTATTATGTAATACAATAATAATAAAAATAACAACAACAGTATTATTATTATATTATTTAAAAACTTACTTTCCAAGAATCGCCAGTAGGCCTAATTGAATAATAATAATACCATTTTACTTAATAAATAAAGTATTCATCTAATCAGCGTAATCAATTTCCAGGAATTAACCCAGCTAAATACCGATTGGTTATCATCACTAATTGTAACAATTAATACGATTAGGCTACTTTGGATCATCTACCATGAACAATGAGTTGAGACTCTACTATATGCACCCAATAGAGGGCGCTACTCTCCAAGTTCAAGTTCAAACGCAGTATTTACAATTCATCAGGAATCGACCGGACAAGGGTTCATGATATAACATCAAACCATCTAATGCCTCCATCTTAAACACCGTCCATTACCATTTAAAATGCAAATTGCTTTATGCAGTATGTATATGGAGAAGAGCTAGGTTGTGTTTCTCTTTATTTAAGCTATCGATCGCCGTATCCACATTCTTCACGCAAGATTGCCCATAAAATCAATATAATAGATGTATTGGTTTTAGAGTAGGCTACAAAACAGAGGGTAAGTGGACATTTAGACAACAAACACATTATAAACACATTATAAGACGATAGCGTACACAAAAGAACATCTGATATATTTTCAATGGGATTAAAGATAAAAACCATATCAAAAATCAATATATCAGGTGTGCTAATACAAAAAAACAGGCCAGCAGATTCTTGATTTGACTATGAAGCATAAAAAAACACATAAGCTACGGGTTCCGTTCGCGTTGTTCGCCTCACGTCAGGTCTGATCAGTGTCTCGCAATATCTATCTATAGTGATAAAAAAAATCAATAACCGTATAAACTCTCTTCTTATAACGGATAAAACGTATCCAGCATCCCCCTCCCGCTCCTGCGCCACAGGGGGCTCGATTGAACACGGAAACTCCATCCCGCGTTTTCTGCCTTTTATTCAGGACGGTCTCAATAATTGTTTTCAGTAGCCCTATTCAATATCGCAGGTTGGCGTTCGTTCGATAACTCCATTCCGCGCGCGCCCGCGCCGTTCGATCTGCTCCGCTCCGTGTTTTGCGCGCGCTCCCCCGCCTCTCTCTCTCTCTCGCGCTGAACTCCAGCCCCTCTCGCGCTCTCTCTATCAGCCTTTCATTCCGTCTCAATATGTCTCAAGATGGCGGCCAATGCGGGATCGATGTTTCAATATTGGAAACGCTTTGATTTGCAGCAGCTCCAGGTCAGCTCTCTTTCGCTTTGTATTCGCTGTGTGTGCCGGTAAGCCGGTCCCGGGGAGCGTCGCGCTGAGAGGCTGGCGCGTCGCTCTCGCGTCGGCTCTTTCGCCGGGTTCGGTGCCCATTGATTAAAGCGGCTCTCGCGCTGATCGGAAATTGATCCTCTTTGTTCAATTCCCATCGATCAACCATCACGGTCAAGGTGGATGCGGCCACTTTGGCAATGGGAGCCCGAAGGTTTCCCGATTCTTTCCTGCTCCTTTCCATCCCCGGGATGTTTTGGGAATAGTTTGTGCTGAAGAGATTTAGATAGTATGTTTGTTGAAATAATTTTGTGTTTAGAAGTGTGTCGCGCTACACGGGTGGCGCTGTGCTGGACCGAGACGTTATTGCTTAGTAACGAGAGAGGTGTTAGACTGCCTTCCTTTTTAGATTTCACCTCGTTTATTGTTTACTAGCACTTTTTGTGTGACTCTAGAAGTTTATAAAGTTAGCAAACTCAAAGTTCAGCTTCAGTAGTTAAGTTTAAATCGAAGACGGAATTGGCTGCGAAACCTGCGCCAGACAGGAACAATTAAACACAAAACAATAAACAAACACGAACGGATGAAGGATTTTGTGAAATATAGATGTGGGACACTAGAAAAGAAGGTTTGTTTCGTTATTCAGTTACAAAGTCCGACTAAATGGTTATTCAAAACAAATTAATGCAATGTCTTTTTTTTCCTTCACATATAACTTGTGTTCTGTCGTTCTACAGAAATTGGATCAAACGAGCGTTTTAACGTTGTTGCAACGTAACGATTCTGTTTGTTCTGCATTTGTTTTGGTATAATATTGTTATTGTGTTTTTTTTAAAATCGATTAGGTGTCAAAGTTAGAACTCTTTCGTCTTTCGTTATTTGTAATGTTCGTGCTGTAGGAGTATGAAGTGCATTTGTCGCGTTTGGTTAGGCATAAACAATAGACCCATGATTATATCAATTATTGATTAAGAGTTTATGTATTTATGAACTGAGGTCGCAAAGCTTAGCTTGAAGAAATCGCTGACCTATTTTCCGATCGAACTTTATATTTCCTCTTACCAGTAACCATTTATACATCTTCATAAGCATCAAGAGTCATTTAAAAATCGATAACGTATCATGTAAAAATCGATATAACTCTATAGTAACAAGTAAACGATCTTTTTGGATGGACTAGATTTTCTGCGTTATAAGTTTATAAGAATTTGCTCATTTTTAACAAATTCATGTGTTTTTTTGTTTTGTTTTTTGTAAAATATACTAATATAAAACTAATTTCAAGCAGAATGGAGAATACTTTATGTGCGTGTTGCACTATGTTCTGGGATGCTATTCAGTTTTTGTGTAACATTAATCTGTAATTGTCAAACATTGCCAGACTCGTTACATGTCAGATGTTTTGCTGTATGCTTATGTTGTGTTCTAGGAAAATCATTTATTTAATTAGGTTCCAGACGTATATTTTTGAACATAAAGGGACCACACACACAGCTAGGCATATTCTGATGTGGTGACTCTAAATTTTCAGTGCTCTCCCTCCCTCCCCTCTTCCTCCCCTCCCTCCCTCCTTCATGGTCTCTCTCTCTCCCTCTCTCTCTCTCTTTCTATCTGTCTCCCAGGCTGATAAGTACTGGCATCAGCGAGTTCAGGCATTGATGATGTCATGGACGCTATCTTGTTTTGTTTCTGGCTACTTTTGTGTTTTTATTCAGACCTGCTCTAAATTTAATTTTTCATTAGGTTTTAAATTACTTTATTTATCTATTTCCTGTTTTTTTCCTGATTAACTCGACTGATTTAAGCTTAATTAATGCCTCTATGTGAATCAGATGTCTCGGATTACCCTGCAAAAACCACACCAGACAGAAAGTCGTCTGAATTATAATTTCCCCAAATGTATGACTCCAAGCAGACCTTTTTGTCTCATATATCCAATACTTTTTGTTTGCCGGTGTCACCTGCTGCCTCCTGTCACCACGTGGCTCTGAGGACTGTGGATGCAGGTCAGGTGTAAGTGTACCTCCCTTAGTGTGTGGTCCCGAGTTTTTGTGCGTCAACGCAGAGAGATTAGCGATTGACGCAAGCAGTACTGTCACCATCAAGATGTGAGCAGACTCTCTTGTCTGGACCTGCGTTGGGGCCCTGTGATGACTTTAAAATCTGTTTGATATCTTTAATGAGGGGCACATGGGCCGGCTGCGGTACACTGTGTACCTAAACACCATACGAGTGTAATCTGTTGCATTTTTGGTTCCTTTGTGGTTACTGTATGATTGGCACGGGTGTCTTAGAGATCTTCTATAATATTCCTGTGAAGAGTTTCAGCAGGTTTGGATGTTAGACATTAGTTGTGCTATCATCCGCTTTTCTTATGGTAACTCTTTTATTTAGGGTCCAATTCTCACTGTTAATTAGTTGCTAATTAGCATGAATATTACTAGGATATTGACTTTAGTACTTATAAAGCACATATTAATGCTTTATTCTGCATGACCATATTCTACATCCCTTAATCCTACCCAATACCTAAACTTAACAACTACCTTACTAACTATTAATAAGCTGTAATTAGGAGTTTGAGGCAAAAATTTTAGTTAAAAATGGTCCTATTATGCCTTTTTACGAAGTCTTGATTTTGTTTTTGGGGTGTACTAGAATATGTTTTCATGCTTGATTGTTCAAAAAACAAATTATTTTTTACATTTTATATTATTACAGCATCTCTCTCTTCCCAGTCTGGCTCAAACACTCAATTTCGATGAAGCCCCTCCTTCCGAAATCCGAAATGTGCTGTGATTGGTTAGTTGGCCCAGTGTGTTGTGATTGGTACCACTTAGCACGTGTTTGGGAAATGCCCCGCCCCTCCATAACTGTGAGGTCTTCTCAATCTCTAGTGTAAATATTGATGATGGCGTCAATTTCAAACCAATTCAAGCCCGATTCAGACCCTGACAATGTTAACAAACAAGATGATTGTGCAGAATGGATTTCATGCACAGACTTTGTTAGCACGGATTTCACAGGACGTTTCAGAGTGGTATGTTTTTTGTAAAAAAATTATTTAATATATTATAGATACGATGTTATCCACCATTCAAACGTGATTTTTGTCGGAAAACTATGGTAATCGTAATTGATCACAAAACCAAAGTTAATTTTCCTAAGGAGTGGTGAACCGTCTTACAAAAGCGAGAGCTTACAAAAGCTACAGAAAACAAGCTGTTCTCCATAAAATGTGCAGTGCACAGATAAACATTTGGGTTTATAATGTTCAGGAACAGTGTTTAAAATAAGTTTTAACCACTCTTAAATTTGTCAGCCTTAGGAAGGTCAAACAAATGAGTTAAATGTTTTGGAAAAATAGTCTCTTTGACATAGCAACAACACTGTCTTCTCTAATGCAGCTCAACCAGGCCTTGTCCCATTTTTTGCGTATTCCGTGGGCGGGGATTATTTAAATGAGTACCATTGTGACTTCATAAGATTCGGAAAAATCGCGTTGTCCAAACAAGCTGTTCGTTGTAGTTCTTGAAAAAGGGATTCTGTTCAATCAAACTTTGAGCTTTGTAACCTTGCAGATTTTTTTTTATGATCAAACAGCAACCTTACACACTAACTAGCCTAAAGTTGAAAAAGTGAAAAACCATTATAGGACCCCTTTAGTAGTTAGTTAATAGTGAGAATTGGACCCTAAATTAAAGTGTGACTGAATATTTTTGAGGAGATTAATCACCTGCAATTGGAGTATTTTTATATAATTTTTTTTTTAAAACCACAAACATCACTTATTGAATTGATGTATTTTGACTTGAGGTTTTGGTAATAACTGTCTGACTGACACCTGACTGTATTCGAAAGACACGGGAAAGTCCCTAAAAAGTAAGCAGGAATGTCGCCACGTGTCTGCGAAAATGCGGGTAAACTACTTTTAGGCATGGCTTTAATGCTGACATGAAAGATGAATAGAACAACAGCGTCTCTGTGGAGCCCACCCCACACATTGACACAGACTCAGATCCTGACCACTTCAAAACCAAGCCAACTATATGAGGCCCCAAAACAACACACATATTTGCATGTGGCCTCTCCAAATTTAGCCTTAAAGTAAAGCACTTCAATTGACTCTTGTATTTGTCTAATTTCACAATTTAGACGCATAATAAATTCTACAAGGCTCTTTGAGTATGCTGCATGCACTTAAGAAAAAAGTCACTTTATATTAGGCGTCTTAAACTACAATGTACTTGCATAATTTTTTTTTTATTCATGTTGAATTGCAAAAACACTTGCTGCTCTTGAGGTGAGACACGGGTAAGGTTGAGGACAGGTTTGGTGGTATGGTTAGGTTTAAGGGTTGGTATAACAACAGTGTAATAGAAGTAATGGTACCACTTTATTTACAGTCCTGTTTTGCATGAACATACAATGTAGTAATGACACTAACTGGGTATTATTACAGAAATTAATTACAGCTGTATATTTACTTGCAGGTGTTGGTTACACTTTATTTTAAGGTGTTCGTGTTACAGTGTAATAAAGCATTTAACTACTGAGTAATAATAAGTATCTACATGTACTTATTTTAGGGTTAGGGTTAGGTTTAGGGTTTGGTTTGTGGCTAGTTACATGTAATTATGCATCATTTACTGTTTTTAGTAAAGTAAGTAGGCTACATGTTAGGGACACTGTAAAATAAAGTATTGCCCAGGTATTTTTCTAATGTAAGTGCAATGTAAAAACATGTTTACACAATAAGTGCATTGTATCAGCAGATTAATTTAAATGTTGGTACATAGTAGTTAAAGACATTAAGGCCCTGTCCTAAATGGAACCCTAAGCTCTCGCAAACTTCCTCAGAGTCCATACTTTCGCGACGTAATGCCGCTTTGACTGTTGGGTAGAAGTCTGTTGTGGAGCTCACCAAAAGTGTGCATCAAGGGTGCATATCGGCTGGAAGGTGGGCCCTCGCGAGCAACATTCTGAAACCTAAAATGACAAATTGGACACTTCTTGTGGACTTAACGGACACGCGCAAACAGCGGCCATTGTAATTCCACAAGACCACAAGTGTTTGGGACAGGGCCTTAATATAATGTGGGAGCCAAACATACCACTTGGGCTAAATTGGACTGAATTGTACAAAAATGAAGAAAACAAAATTGTGTGGTTTGTTTACGTTAATAGCTTTTTCATATTCGTAAAGACATGAGGAATATTTCATGCACAGTATTAAGTTGTCTGTACTCTGTAGTGATTTCACATTACGATTTCCTTTGCTGCGCTGTGACAGGAGATTCAGTCTGTTGCCTTGCTTTGGTTATTAAAAAAACGTAGTTTGTCACTGAAAAGAATAGGTGAGTGATTTCAGATCCGGTTCTTGAGCACCTTTGTTCTAGTACCAGATCAGCCCAGACGCTGATAATCCTACTGTATTTGAATTACCTAGTCTATTAGGTGCTGCAATCTAAAATAAGAAAAGTTTGTTCTCTCTGTGGGGTTGTCTACCATCTCATATGATCATTGCAGGCTAGCTATGGTGGCCCCAGTATAGCTCCTTTAAAGGGAACTCAGTTCTTGTGTGATAAACTTGATGATGATGATGTATTTTTATTCGGTCTAAAGAGGGAATCGAATTGTTCCTAAGGCATTTCACCTGCCCCCAATGTATAACTTGTGTATAAAATGAAACGGCGTGTGCTTAAATATATTTATAGATGTATACATGCTTAAATAGATATTTTTTTACTGGACTCTATGTAATATGAAGTGGCCAAATAGTTAATGAAAGTGTTTAAGGGAGTGCTTTTTATAGGCTGTTGTGTGCGTGTTGACCCCTCTTTCATTTGCTGATCGTTCTGCACTCGGTTGCTGGAGATAAAGATGGCAGGAAGAATTCAGTGGCCATGGGAATCAGGGGGGGAGGCCATGTGCCAGCACACTCTTTCTCTCTTTCTCTCTCCGTCACCCTCTCTCAGACGCTCATACACACGGTCATTACCTCACTGACTGCCCCCTTTCGCTGTGTCTGAGGGCTGGGGTTTCACAGGGGGCCCGCTCCCCTCCCGCCCCACACAGGGAAGCCAGAACTCTGACGCCACCAGCATAATTAGCCGTCCATTTCAAATAGAACCCAAGTTGGAGGAGGGGATGAGAGCGCTCGCCCCTCCCACCCCTTCTCTCTTCCTCTCTTTTTCTCTCTTTCTCGCTTCCTTTCGATCGTACTTTATGGCGTGTTTGGTCTACATGCCTGCACTCTGGAAATTCTTTTAGTTTGAAGGAATTTAACGCTTCTGATTTGTTTTACAGCAACTGAATTGAGAAAAAGAGTAAATTGGCTTTATGCCACAGCTTCACTACTTCCTGAACTTCAGCCAGCCCTTTGTTTCCTGTCTTTCATTATTGGACAAACTGATTAATCCAGGTGTGCCTGGCCTCAGTAACAATAATCAGGCACACCTGGATTAATCAGTTTGTCCAATAATGACAGACAGGAAACAAAGGGCTGGCTGAAGTTCAGGAAGTAGTGAAGCTGTGCATAAAGCCTATTGCAGAAGACAACTAAAGTTTAATTGCACTATAATGGTCTGTTTCTGTATTAAACTTTGTTTTAAGTCAGCATAAAAAACCTTTTTACTTTTCATCAAAATGTTTTAAATTAGCTTTCTTCTGAAACAATTTTCCTTTGGTGCTGCTGACATTACAGCCCTGGCTATTTGATCATGTTAACTATTAGCCAAATGGCTAGGCATTGTTTTAGCAAACTCACATTCGATCTGGCTTTATTCTAATAGCCTAAATAAGGCCAATTTTTTATGATCTTATCAATTCCTCATGGATAAAAAGTTCTGACCTCCAGTTTTTATTGTTGGATATTCAGTTTAATTTGGAAATGTGTCGGAAGTAAAATTAAGGAAGTAAAATAGGTTGAAATTGCAGTTTGTGTTGACTTTAAAGCTTTACAATCCCAAGTTGTAACATGAAAACTACAAATTCAAATGGTTGCATTTGTTAGAAAACTACAGTTCCTTTTAGGGCTTTAACATTTGTTTCCTGGTGGCCGTTCAAAAACTACTTAAAGCCCTGAATGGGGAAAAATGAACTGTTGAGTAATATTTATGTAAAATAGTGTTAAAACAATGCATCAGGTTATTACTGTGATAGACTGTGGAAAAAGGTTAGAACAGCGTTTTATTTGCTTCTGTTCAGAAACATCTGGAAAGAGTTTGAGGGAAGTAGTTCTGAATTAAGAGCCATGGGAAAGAGATCTGCTCCGATTGCCCTCTTTCCTGAGCGAAGGAGAGAGAGATAAAGTGAGATACTTAAAGGGAAGTTTAGTCCAAATGGTCTTTTTGTATATTGTCGCTCAAAACAGATTTTATACTTCTTTAAAAATCATTATGACTATCTCTTTGTTCCATGTTATCTGTTCCATGTCATATAGATTGGTTTTAAACATAAATTATGACTGTTGTTCTCATTGTTTTCCAGTGCTTTTATGCAGGTTGTTGGTTTAGAGTCTGTCGTAAGCAGCCATTTTAAACCTAGCTGGACCATTTGTTGTGATTGCCCCATCTTTGAACGTTTCACGCTGCAACCCGATCTATTGTTTTCATACAAGATTTACCAACTCTGTGATGAGAAGAGCATGTTTTTATTTCCAGTCTTCGCTGCCATTTCGAGGCTCTGCCGCGCCACACTAATTTGCTGCAGATATGTTTAAAAAATCACAACCGCTGAGATCAAAGGCCTTGACAAAGCCTGTGACTTTACTGTGCATAAAACTAATGAGGTGAGTCTTCCTGTGTCTGGATGCTTTTTCATCTCGTTGTTGTCTTCTGTAGTCGCCGGAGGTCAATATGCAGCTTACAGCAACCCTTGAGTTAGGCTACTATAATTTTTTGAACGAGTGGTGAACGATTCAAACTTTGCTAGCCACGAAGGTTTGATAGTTATCGCCCACTCTGGATTCTTAACATAAAATCAAAATTATTGAAAAGTACAGTAATTGGCTCTGAGTCTGAAATGACTTTTCACAAACTTTGGAAAATACCACTCTAGATCATTTGAATATTTGTTCCCCTCAGAAATGTCTCATTACAGAAGTTAAAAGGTTTTTGAACACTTCAATCTTTAATATTGAATTTAATCAACAAAATATTGGTGAAACTAGCTAGCGTTAAACCTGACTGCTAGTTATTGGTGACTTCGCCTCCTCAAAATCAACATGAAACCAAAATTGACTGCATTTACTTTATAAATACAAGTTCCAGGTCTTTTTGTGGGTGATGAATGCAAGTTATTCCAAAGATACAAATGTTTGTCTTCCATCTCTAAACTGACGCCACCAAACTGTCATTTTTCTCATCCTAAATCATTGAATATTTTATTATCCTAGAAATTGTGCCATATCAGATAGCTAAACTGTTTGCAAACACGGTTTCTTGTTGACCACAAACCACAAACTATTGATGAAACTATTAGCTAGCGCTCAGAACTGATGCCACCTGTCACTTTTCCTGCCCTGGCCTACACTGCAATTTTGTTATCCTCAGAATATGTTGCATTTCATAACTAAAATTGTTTGCAAACACCGTTACATATTCATCTCAACTGCGAGTTATTGGTAAAATATAGCCTAGCTAACAGTGAAGCCAAACCACTATTTATCCAACACAAAATGACTCGTCATGATCTTGTATTTGATCCAAGCAGCAGGCAGACATCGTCCCTCGCTCGATAATTTACTGGGCGAGATTTTGTTTGAAAAATAGAGATTGTATTTGCTCTTTAAATATCAGAGTATCGATCGCACACGGCGGCAGAGGCCGAAGACTCGCAGTCGGAACTGTTAATGTGTGGGAGACTCGAGAGACTGGAATCTCACTCACATGCCATGTTTGATAAAAGCCCAGCTCTTAGGGGGCTATGAACAGTCCATTTCAGCTGAGCCGAGGAGGAGGCGCGCACCTCTCTTTCTCCCTTTATCTCTCTCGCTCTCCTTCCCTCTCTCGTTTTCTTACCGCTCACTGCGAGAGATGATTGAAAAGCTGGAGTTTCCATCAGCGCCCGTCAGCTGTAAATGTACTCAGACTGCTGAAACAGCCCTGCGTTGTTGCTGACCGTGGCATGGGCCAGAGGATGTAGCGCCATATTGCATCGTGTGTAGTGTGCCAGCATAATCAGGTGTGAATAAGTAGGTCAGCTGTGGTCTGTGTTTCGCGTTGCCAGTTGGTATTTCTGACAGCAGCCCAGAGTTTTTGTGCAGTCGGAGGTTTGCGGATTGTTGACGTTGATGACTGTGTGCGGGAAGAGTTGGACTTTTGCAGCTTTTGTGTCCACATGAAGGATGAATCACATTTGTGTTGGGTTACATAAGATGCCAACCCTTTGGCAGGACGACCCAAGCTCTTTTTCGATTTGAACTCTTTTTAATTCTGTCGTTTCTCATTCGGACTCTCTCTGGTTGGCATGTAGCCTTGGTTTGATTGCCAACTGAGAAAGTGCTATGGCTGTATCTGGATACCTGTCGTAAGGTGACACACTCTTTTGTCCGCTGGTCTTAAGTTGCGCGGCGACTTCCTTTTGAGCGCTTTCTGTCGAGAGACATCTGGACTGTTGTTTAACTTTGCTGTCTCAAGCACAAACAGGTGTTTTTGTGACTAAGTGAATGGATTAACCAGCAGACCCAGAAACAGTTCCACTCCAGACTCCAATGCCAATTTTTTTTTAACCTTGTGCTGTGTGCGTAATCCTAGAGATATAAATAGCCTTCCTCAATAAGAACTGGAAGGAAGGGCACATGCACAGCAACCTTCATACGTTTTGTTCTGGTGCATTTACCTAATTTGTTTAATGTAAAGGTTTGTAATCATAATTTTAAAAAGTAGTTTGTATAAAGTTGAGGCCTTGTGGCCTATTGACTTTGGCGGTTTAGGCATGTACAAAAGTACATTTTAAAAAAACTAGTCAACTAATTGTTCTTAAAGGAGAGTTGAATATTCTTTCATCACATACTCACCCTTCCAAACCTGGCTTTTTCCCCTGTGGAATACAAAAGAAGATATTTAATGTAGAATGTTTAAATTGGAAGGGGGGGAGGGGTAGACAGTGAATGCTGTTTTAGGGGCCATCTGACCCAGATATTTTTTTAACCCGTTTTTTTAAGAAGCTAATAATTCATATAAGATGGCAAAATTGTAAGACATTGCATGTGTTGGGCAGTACAAAAACGTACGACCCAAATCTAAATGGAATTGTAAATCTAACAGTGATTGTAATATGAAAAATAAAACCTAAAGTTGTACCTTTTCGTACCATTCAAGTTATAATCTTACAATTTCGCTTTCTTGAACAAATTCTTGCATAGGTTGTCATAAGAGTGTGTTGAAGACGCGTTCAAGAACAGTTGACCCAAGCACAACGGAATGAAATTAAATTCAGGCATTTCGAGATGCATTTCTAAATTTCTTTTAAAATAAAACAATTTCTTTTTCAGGTTTTAGCTCAACCCAGTTTTATATAATCATCACATTTTGAGGTTGGTAAGATTTTTTTAATGTTTTTTTTTTTTACTCAGGAAGGCTACATTTTATTTGATTAAAAAAAAAAGTAAAACAGTACTATTGTGAAATATAATTAATTTAAATTTTCACTTATTTTAGTTTTCGGCAGCCATTACTCCAGTCTTCAGCGTCACATAATCCTTCAGAAATCATTCTAATATGCTTCTTTGGTACGGTACTTTAGAAACATTTCTTATTATCATCAATATTTATTTATAATAGAAAATCTTTTATAATATTAATTACTTTACTGTCACTTTTGATTAATTTAATGCGTCCTTGGTGAATAAAAGTATTCATTTCTTTATAAAAAGAAATCTTACTGACCCCAAACTTTTGAACAATACTGTAAATATATAAATATAAAAAAATAAAAATTTGTTTTCATAAGCACTATCATGTAAGCTCGCTTAGACTTTATAATCTTATGAGAATAGCGTGTGTCTGTAAAAACAGGAGTTTTCGTTGGACACCGTTAGAGGAGTTTTTATTCTTGAGGAGCCCCAGATGCTCAGTACATTATGTGATATGATGGTGGCTCCTAATTTAGCTGCAGTCTTATCCTGTATGGATGAGTAATTGTGTCCATAAAGAAGGTTAATCTTCATAACAGGGGAACATAAACCAGATCTCTCAGGATCCTCTTCTGTTTCAGCACAGAACAGGGGAAGAGAGTGTTACTGAGGCTCAGAGCAAGGAACTTTTTTGGGTCGGAAGAATTTAGTGCCGTTTCTGAGAAAATAAACATTACGCTTCAATTTGCTCCTCACAGTTATTGTCTGGTCTAAGAAAGAGCAGGCAAACTGAGGTGATGTTTTGGAGGCACTTATTTTAGACCAACTCTCCACAATTCCCTAGTAGGAAGGTCTGGACGGTTGGGGGGAAAGACAGCATTTTGTGAATGCCTCAAAGTTTCCGGAAAAGTTAATCTCAGAACTTTGAGTGCCGTCTTGCTCCATTACTATTCTTGGAGAGTCTCAGGTAGCCATGGCGAAGAGTTCGCACCCAGCTGTGGTTTAAGTGCTCTGTGAGAATGGGAAATAATCAGGAGACCCTTTAGCCTCCTTGTCCGCACTTTTTCCCTTCTGCCTTGCACTCGCACACATACACACTTTTGGGTTTTACTCCAGACGTCCCTTGCCAGCCTGGGCTCAGCACTTTAAAAACCCAAACAAAACAAAATCCTCTGCGGGGGCCCTCGGTGCCTAGGGAACCGGGCAGCTCCACCTCACACTCAGCAGCAGCAGGGCTCCCTGATCTGGCTTGGAGCTAGACTTTGGCTGAACTTTCACTTTTGCCTGAAACAGTTATTATTAGTGACCTGAAAACCTCCAGGAGGAGTGGAAATGGAAGCCAGATGCCGTTAGTGGCTGGAAAACGATATTAAGCTTTCAAATGGTGCCCATGGGGAGGGAGACTGACATGGATTTCCATGTTGGGGGGGTGAAGAAACTGTGACCCCGGCGCTGCTCTGGTGATTTGTTCTGCCGATGGCTCATGCTTGAATATCGCTACAGGGGGGGTGGTAGTGTTTGGGGAGGGGTCAGACCTCCATACTTGCTTGTTCGCGGGGGTATGAACACTATCGTTAGTGCTGATTACGATATCATATGCAAAACATTGGTGGTTCTTCAAATGTAGGTCATGATTTAGCTCAATTCTAAAATGATTTTTAATTAGATTACATATTTCAGTATTTTTATTTTTATTTTTTATATTTCACCCCCCAGGCTTTTAATGATATTCCATATGCATTAAGTCTGAAATGTCTCAAAAAGATGATAGGCTATGTTTTCAATCAGGTCTTAGTTTAAAAAGTAAGTAAAATATTAATGTAAAATATGATAAAAAAAGTTGGTCTAAAATAAGTTTTATCACCATTTTTGGAACGTAGGTTTAAATCAGGGATGCTATCAAAATATCCATCTTAACTTCCTCATTCTTGCAATTTATGACCTAAAGAGTGGTATTGGTATAGTTATTGTATTTTGTTAGTTTGGATCTTCTCATTTTCTTAAAACAGCAATAAAAAAAAAACAAAAAAAAAACTCTCAACCTTGAGTTTCCATTCATATTATTTGTAAACTCTCTCTGTTACATATGATGTGTTTACTATAAGCAAAGGTAAAACCTTACTCTGCTTTTTAGTCTGACAATGACATCTCTGGATTAGTCCAGTACACGCGCTGCCCCTTTAATTCCAGCACTTCCTCATCCCCTTGTTCTCTCTCTTTATACAAAATGTCTGTGCAGCCTCCAGCGAGGTTCTGTCTCCAGGAGGGTAATTATTTTTAGCAGGAAGTGTCTGAAAATGGACTGTACTTGATCAGATGTGTGTGTGTGTGTGTTGTACTTGCATGTGTGTGTGTTGGCCCCTGCCTGGCTGGCCTAGCTTGCAGTGGAGAGAGATTGGCGGGATGTTGGTGTTGTTATTAGTCTTAACAGCAGCCGGGCAGAGGATGTGCTCTCCTCGGTCCCATGGGATATCAGAGACAGATCCGAGGAGATCAGAAGGCCAAATATATCAGGTGAATTTCAGCAAGAGGGAATGAAAATAGCAGGCTAGCAGGGGAGCCTTTTTTGCTTATTTATGAGAACGTCACACCTGGCCTATATTGACACAATTGCATTTTACCATGTTATTGTGCTACTTGCAACATTTTTAGGTGGTTAAAAGAGATCTTTCTCAACCCTTTGTGGTTGTTCTTCTCGCCCCTTAAATCAAGATAATTATTTGGCAAATTGCTCTTTTATTTGTACGATTTCTCAAAGTTACCCAGTGACGTTATAGTTATCAGTTTGTGCAGGATTGTTTGAGGTGTTTGTCTTCAGTTCAACTGGACTATTTCTTTTGGCAGGCCAATATGTACATCTGACACTGATGGCTTCCCTGGCCATCATCCAGAGAATATTTCAAACAACATGCTTTTTAAAAGACCGCTGTGCGTCCTGGGAGTTACAGCATAATTAAACAGACTTGAACCTCTCCGCGCAGAAACAAATCACTATAAATATCGACATACTGAAAAGGGCTTTGTGACTGCGGTCTTCCATAGATTTTTGCATTTTGTTGTAGTTATTACATAAGATTTGTCATATCTGTATTTCTTGTGCTTTGTTTTACAGGTATGCATATCAATCCTTTTTCTTTATCATGTTGTTCATTTTGTACAACAAAGGCAACATGAAATCAATATTGACCCTGTTTACTTTAATACACATTCCTAGTTTTATTTGTGAACAAAATCATTGCACAATGTTAAATAAAATATTTATTATAAAACAAAAATGTAAACATTTCTTTTTGTACTCTTTTATTAAAACATATATATATATATTTATAGGCTGCTATATATAAAAGCACATTGTTTTGTCTTTTTCTTTGGAGTTTTTTTTAAATAAGAACTGGGCAGGCAAACTGGCATTGGAAAAAATAAAAAGGAGAACAAATTCTGATCTTAACAAGACAGAACATCCAGTGCTGATGGTATGATTTGAGACCTCAGCCCACCTAAAACATCTCAATCCCTCATTTAACGGTCTGCTTTATCTTTGCGAGCAATCAGGTGGCGAATATTCTCTTTTAATCCAGGACTTTCACTTACACTGAGGTATTATCTCAGTTAAACACACATCCACACACAGATACATGTTCCAAATGCATCCAAGACCTCCATTATGGAGAGATGCATATCTGTCACGCTGGAATGTGCGTATTATGGATTTACACGACCTGCATCCGAGGCCAGAGATAGAAGGGGGAAAAAAAATGGGAGTTGATGAGTAGAAGCATCGTGTTTTGCCTCACGTTTCTTCGGTCTTACCGTCTGCAACTATTGCTGGTGTCTGAGTCGTCAGTTTAAGTCTCTGGGAAATATTCTGCACTATTTATGCTGCTGGTATAGTTCCAAGTTTTAACTACTGCTCTCGTGCTAATTCCAAATTAGAGGATCGATCCAGAAATGTCTGATAGCAATCTGCCTTTTCCAGGAAGTTCAAACAAGTTCAGAATCACTGGAATGTTGTTGCTTATATTGAGGACGGCACAGTCACATGACCAAGGTTTTAAATCCGCTATATGCACAGAACGTTCTCATGAACTTCCGCAATAATATAAGCCAGCTAGAAAACTTCCAGGGAAACGTCACTTGTTGGTGTGGTATCTTCAATTTTCTGAGGTAGCTTTAACAGCATCAATATTGTAATAGGTTATAATCAGAATATAGGCTAGTCAGTTAAATAGTCAGGCCTAGCATTAATTTAGTTGTTCAAATGTAAAAAGAGATTAAACGGATGTTTAAATTTCAGCGTTTTAAACAACAGCTGAGCACTGTTGCATCCCTCAGTTCCTCAATTCAATTGCACCATCAGTTTTCACTTTTTCAGCCGATTACCAACATTGAAAGAAATGGATCATGGCCAACATCAAGTTGGTTCACTTATAAAATGCAAATGCCATATTCCCAGGATCTCTTGTTTTTCTTTATTGTTAATTCCTTTGTCCAACTTGACAGGCCGCTACATCAGACACAGAAAGTAAAGTTTAGCCTTCTTAACACTGATTAAGTGATTATATTTCAGTAAGGTCGTTCTATATCTTTCAACATACCTTCTGATGTTCATTCATGTTTATTTCCTGCACTAACTAGAAGTAAAGAGGAAGAGATGATCAGTTAACGTGTGCTAAACGACAGCTATTTGTCACGCCACATTAAAAAGCGCCAAAAAGGTCTTTATTGTTCGAAAGCGCAGACTTTGTTTCATATCAAAAGTAACAAAGCTTATTGCGATATATTGGATGGGAGGCAATCACACTACAAACTTTTTGTACTGAAATTGAAAACAGCATAGACCAAAATATATATTCTTGGATTTAAGATTCGATATCTGTTCATCAAAATGAGAATTAATTAAAATGTTGAACCAAGGCAGATCTTGAAGTATAGAATGACCTCTTGACAGCTGACAGTTCACCAGAAATCCCTGAGATGGCTTATCGAAAACCAGGAAGTAACCGTGCATACAGTATTTGAATGATAATCTGAAATAAGTGATGTGAATGATTAATATATATATATATACTTTTTCTCTGTTTTAGTTATTAGCCTTTGGTGTCTTTGTATGTCTGGCGATGTCATGTCCAGCCAGTGAGAGTCATCATGCACTGCTTTGCTGACTAATCCAACTGACGTTTTTGGCAAAGTCTGGCCTAAGAAAAAGTAGGGGGTAGTATTTGTGCATTCACGAGAGCGTGTATGCGTTTGCATCTGCCATTGTGTGTGTTTGCGCGTGTGTGGTCGTGCTTTGGCAGCGTGAGTTTGTTGTTCCCGGAGGCATGGTAGTGAAAGCGGACCCGTAGAAGGAGAAGAGCGCTCATGACGGTACTCGCTGGGAAAACCGCAGGCCAGACGAGCTGATTGGACTGCGCTGTGACACCATGTTTCCCATGTTCTGAACAGCTTTCACTGGAAGCTGGCCAACACAGAGGGGGACCCCTCTCTCCTGCTCTCCGCCTCTTTATTTCTCTCCTTTCTTGCCCTCTTGTGCTCCCTCTATCCCATTCAGACCGATGTTATTGAGACGAGAGGGTTGCTGAAACCCCAAACCAGCCTTTGAAATGGAAAACAAATTTAAGAAAACAAGCATGGATAGATTTCCTCACTGCTTTTCTCATCTACATCTCCTCCCCTACTTCATTTCATTTGTGCTGGATGGTTAAAGGGAGGTTTGATCCTCGAGAACTTGTCCTCATGTCTTTTCTAAACCTTTATCACTGGCTTTCTTCAGTGAAACACAAATGAAGATATTTTGAAGAATGTTGGGATCCAAAACTACATTGGACCCTATTGAAATGCATTGTTTGAGACATCATCTTTTCTGTTCCACGTTTTTTGGTTCCATAACTGCGTTATTTCAGCTATGATGCTCCTCCATATTGGGTGAGGTTGTTTTAGTGCTAGTCATAGTGGTAATAACTTTCAATAGGTCACAGAGATTATCAGCCATTCACAGATGCTCTCAGATTAATTTAGCGTCGATGGGTTTAATTGTTCTTGCAGCTCTGTCGCTAGGATATAGACATAGCTGGGCAGGTGCACTGCAGGTTCTTTTCTGCGTTTCAACAAAAACAGCAACGTTGAGGTGGTCATTCATCCTCACGAACATAATCGAAAAAGAGCTGGCAGGGAAGGCCCATTTAGAAACGGCTCTGATAGCGTTCTGTTCGCGATAAATACTTAAAGCATTCGGAGAGCTCAGTCTGCGGGCTGCAGCGCATTTCATGCATTATTGAGGTTATGAGGGCTGAGGTGTTCTTCTGTGTCTCGCAGACAAAGACCAAAAAAGACGAGAGGCTTTGTGTATCAACGCTTCTAGAGCATACAGTGAGTTCTAGTGTGCATTGATAAACATTTATCGATGAAGACGGTAATGTGGTTTTGGATTATGGGTGTTGTCACGAATCACAAGATTTTTAGTAGTCAATATCAATACCAGAATCAAAACCAATATCCATTTTTGTTTCACGGCAAAAAATTATGATATTGAGCATGCAATTTTAAATAAGTTTATTCCTAAAAATTTCACAGGTTTATTTGAATAAATTAGATTAATACAGTAGAATGTATTCTTCAGATATTTTGCAATTAAACCCAAGTAAACATTCAGTAATAAAAAAGTTGAAATAAAATCAAATCCCCTTTATTTATATAGCGCTTTTTACAATACAGATTGTTTCAAAGCAGCTTTACAGTGATAACAGGAAATTAATGCAACAAAGATTGTTTTGGCTGTACAGCAACTCTAGAAGAAAGTCATTGTCCAGTTTAAGCAAGTTCAGCTTATTTTATTTTTACCTTGATTAAAGGTTGATTAATTTCGATTGTAAAAATCATTAGTATTTATTAATTAGTAATTAATTCATTTATAATAATAAAAATAATGAACTAAAATGAACAATTGAGACAATTTTGCTGAAAGTATTTATTTATTTATTTATCAGCTTGCTATGCTACGGGGCCCTAATGGTGACATGGTGATTAAAAAAAAAGCTTTTATGTTCACTCCCAAAACTTTTGTGTTCCCCTCCGCATTTTAAATATACTTTTCCAAGCACAAAAGCATTGAAATGTGATATTTCATCCTAGCTCCTATTTTCCTCCAAAATATTATTTTTTCTCATCACCATGACCCTTTTGTGGTTCTGTACTACAAAAGTGCTCACTAACAGTTGGAAACATGACCTTGTGGAGTGCACAATGCACATGCTCCAACCTTTCGTACTGTTGTGCTTATGTGAGAGTGGCTCAAATTCGAATACTTTCCTGTGATCTCTCATTTGTTCTAATGCCCAAAAATAGTGCTCACCACCAATCTATCCTCGTCATATCCTCCCCCCCCCCCCACCCCCCCCCCCCCCCCCCAGCTGCTTTCGTGACTGTTTTCATGGTCTGTGTAGAACAGTTCCCCATGCAGTCTCTTATTATGTCGATATTGCATATTCCTTTGACTGTGTTTTGTATTTAGACATGGCACGTAAGCATATTCTGAGTTCAGGGCAGCTCAGCAGATGTGCAATGGAAGGAAATTCACAATCAAAATAATGTTCTGGATAATATGGCAGCGCGGAGTCGTGGGGATGGTGCTCGAGGGGGGGTTGGCGACTCACTGAACTAAAGTTAGCAGCTTTTTTTCGCTGAGTCAGTGTTTGAGTTTAGCTTTTCCACTCCGGGCTCGGGAACGTTTCTGCTGACGCATTCTTAATCCCTTCCTTTACTATACTTTTGTGAGCAGTTATGTGTCACTTCTTGCGGTTGCTAATGCTACATCGCCACTTTTATATGAACTAAACAAGCTTTTTGGGAAAAATTCCCCCTTAAATAAACACCTAGCTTTGACTTGGAGGTGTTAAAAGCATTTGAATGTTTACCTTTAAGTGAATCTAAAGGAGGAGTTCTTTGTTGCCTTGTCTAATGCTGTTAGAGACCTAGTGTTTGTGTTGATGTATGAAGGTCGGACTTGTGTAGTGTTTCAGATGAGGGTTGATTGACTGAGGCGCGCTGAAGGTCAGTCGTATTTCTGCACCTTCTCTAAGGTCACAGCCGGCGATGGCAGAGAGCCAGTACACACATATACACACAGACCAGTGCCAACACAATAGCAGCCAGATTACTGTTTACCTCACACACTGCCTTACATCTTTGCTGGCCTACTGTGTACATACTACTGCGAGTGCTATACTCCATTCTGAACGCAGAACTTGAGAATAGAGTGACTTGTGGGCTTAAGTTCAGTTTTTAATTGTTTTATTACAGGGAACATATTCTATCTCACATATTTCCAGTTAAAATGCTTGTGTATGATTTTTAACAAGTTACTGTAAGTGTACAAGGAATAGGTCAACATGAAAAATGGTTGATTTCTACTTTTTGTGGAACACAAAAGAAGATAATTGGCAGATTGTTTACAATAGTCTTTTTCTCTTATAGTGACCTGTAAACATCAAGCTCCAGATTATCATCCATCAAAGTATAATAAAAGTACCACTAGACACATACGAACTAGTTTCCTTTGATGTCATCATTAACATCATAATGTTGCAACACACCAGGTTTGACATAGTTATGCCAAACATAATTTGTTCTTGCATGTCTCATAACCAGTCATCATGACCCATTCACTCAAAAATTAGGAATGCACAGATATCAACATTTTTGTTGATGCTGATAAACCAATAATTAGCCTACTTGCGTGTCATGTCTGGTATTAATATTCTATACTATTTTATCTAAATACAAAAGCTAAAAAATAAAAA
The DNA here is from genome assembly GCF_029890125.1 of Rhinichthys klamathensis goyatoka. Classification (NCBI taxonomy): domain Eukaryota; kingdom Metazoa; phylum Chordata; class Actinopteri; order Cypriniformes; family Leuciscidae; genus Rhinichthys; species Rhinichthys klamathensis. Next base: position 577,663 of record NW_026606837.1, read on the forward strand.
TCATGTCATTTTAAAGGCCATTAAAAGTAAATTTAGGCATCACAATATTATAATGTACAGTATGAAAATATTTAATATAATATTTATTAATAAATTAATTACTAGGTAAATAAGCACAACTCGATTAATTAATCTCTAATATACTCTGAAAATCGATGTGATACTGCTATATAGTGCATCAGCTTTGACAGTGGAATTAGAATATGGCACGTGTCGACTCATATACAACTTTTATGATGCTTTTTTTATTTATTTTTGGTGCTTGACAGCCCCTGGTCTTTATCCACTTTTATTGTACATAAAACAGCAGCTTGAACATTCTTCAAATCCTTTTGAGTTCCACGGAACAAAGGAAATCATATGGGTCTGGAACAACAAGAGGGTGAGTAAAAGATGGACTGTTTCTTTAAGACACTGAGCCAATTAAGTACAGGCTCTGAATTGAATTGTGGTCCGGTTTTGGTTAGGGAATGTTATCGCTCTCATACAGTGTGCTGAACTTTATTTTATACTGTTTTAATGCAGCGGTGCGTGCCGTCTGGAATGACCGGCCCTCACTCGTGGAGCGCTGTAGCATGTCTCTGCCCACTTAACTTGCATAAAAATGTTTTCCTGTCTTTCCGGTGTGATGCGAGTGAAAGATACAAGAACGCCTAATCAGCAGCTGAGGTGCTGAAGGTCACATGCTAATACGCAGGGAGATTAACCCCAACTGAAAACATGAAGAGTAGATTTGATCAGTTGACATAAAAAACAGGTTGGGCTGTTTATATGTGAAACACAGTCCAGGAAAAAATATGGAGAGATTAAAGTAATGTTTTAACTGGCTAATATGTTTTTGATCCACCTGCTATGTCACCATCTTTTGTGTTTTAGCAGCTCGATGTGTATACATGCTGACTGTTCAACAATTCAATCATTGTTGTATTCACCCCCCACACTTTTTTGTCAAAAAGAAAAAAAAGCTATTGGAATTTCCTGAAATGTCATCCCCATTAAAGTGTCCATGATGCATCCTTTGAGGAGGTCTTAGACTTTTATTTCACTGAAAGTGAGTGACAGTTCCTTTAAAACAAAGTTTCTTAGTTTTGTTCAATTCAAAGTTGCTTACTTGCAGTGTAAACAGCTTTGTTGATTCAAAGTCACATGCTTACAGTCAGTGTATAAGAAGTTGCACATTTGAAGTCTAAACTTACGCATACGCATTTTGATTCAAAGTTGTGCACTTGCAGTGTAAATGTTTTATATTTTAAATTACGGAGTTGCAGTCAAGACCAGCCCAGGCTCTGTTGGTGCCCTAGGCAAGATTTTGGATAGCGCCCCCCACAAGCCAACTAATACCAATGGTAACTGCACTGTCATTCATAATTAACGTGTTATGATCATGTATTAATATCACGTCATGATGCAGTGTTTAAAATAGTTAATCCAAGTCCAACATAACCTGTTGTCAACTATTACAAGATGTCTGCGCCATACTGGGACATTGACGGCTTCACTTTTCTGCAATTGAAGAGAGTGAGGGTGCGTCGTCCATCTTTTTTTACAGTCTATGTTATAAACACGCTCAAAGAGGGCTCCCTTTATAATCACTAAAAAGTGTGCTGAACTCAGTCAGCACTGAACAAAAACTGTATTTTGACTAACTTAAACCTCTGATTGGCCATTGCGTTCAAGAACATGTCTGTGATTGGCTTCATTGTTCAACGTTGTAAATAGAAACCCTTTGGTTGCCTCTCAATACTCAAATTGATGATTCCTCCAGCCCGTGACCCGGAAACCGATCAAACTTAGCCATCTTTCTTGAAGGACATCTCAACTCTCTAATTGCACCGCAAGGAGGCGAGGAATGAGGAGCAAGGAAGCTTCCTGAGGAGTCATGAGTGAGGATACACGGGTGTATCCTTCCCTCGAATCCTAAGGGGGTGGAGCTAAGATGCAAAGAAAGGAAGCAAGGATGAAATAAGAAATGAAAAGAACCCCTGGACACTCTCCAGAGTACAGACACTAGGGTTTGTCAAATCTGTTTCTCCAAAATGATATTATTAGAGTATCAACTTAGGGTGCTCTTGCTTAGGGTGCAACTTAGGGTGCTCTTGCCTCTCATGTGGCGCCCCCTTTCATTTTATGCCATAGACAACCGCCACGTCACCTATGCCACGGTCAGGCCCTGGTTGCAGTGTTGAAACCTTCATTGATTCAAAGTCGTGCATTAGCAGGAAATACCGCTTTTTTGAGTCATGCACACAGTGTGGACAGCTTTGATGATTCACTCACACACTTGTAGTTTAGACAGTCACACACATTTGCAGTGTACACAGTTCATTTTCTAAGTCAAATGCTGGCAGTGTAGTTTTTGATTCTGAGTTGTGCAGCTGCTGTGTAGACAGCTTCTTTGATTCAGAGTTGCACATGTGCACTTGCAGTGTTGATAGCTTTTTTTGATTCACTTAGGCACTTGCACTTTCGACTGCTTCATTGTCAAAGTTGCACACTTTTGCACATGTGCATTACAGTTAAGTTCAAAGTCAAATTCTTGCAGTGTACACAGCTTTTGATTTGGAGCTGTGCATTTGCAGTGTAGACAGCTTCACTGACACTTGCAGTTTAGACAGCTTGTTGATTATAATTGAAGTGTTCTAGTTTTGCAATGTTGTCTGCTTGTAGACTTGTTCTTATTGTTTACACTAGTGAATGAGAACAACGAATCGGAACAATGCAGCTTGGCCTCTCTGAGTCAGTTGGTCTATACTGTAATATCTAGTTCAGGTCACCGTCTGCGCCCCCAGCCCTCAACAATTAACCGCTTGTTGTCTTGTGAAGAACAAACACCCCCTTCTTTCTTCTCTCTGCCCCGTTATGCTAATTTCCAGTTATGAATCCGAGCATCTAATTAATTCAGTTTACAGCAGAAATTTCAGGATAAACAAACCTTGTATTAAAATGCAAATATGCAGAAGAGTTTGTGTACTGTAGTTAGATGCCAGACTCTGTCATGAAATTCTTACAAAATAATGCAGCACTTGTGCTCTTTTTTTTTTTTGCACAGCACCTCGGCCGCTGAATGAAGGCTTAGGACTAGCCATGTGTGTTTACGCTGAAGGCAAATATGTTTCCTATGGTGCTTTGCTCGCTGTGCATCACTTCATATTCTTTTCCCAGAGACCTTACACACACTGGCGCACAATGTTAAAAAAATATATACACAAAATGAAAAGGAAAAGATTGAAAAACTTGTCATTCATTATAACGTTCATTAAGTTTCATAGACATGCAGTATGGTAGTAAACAATCCTCATAACAAACAGTCTGACGTATACTTTTGTGGAGTCAGTAATTGTTTTTTTTCTTTACTCAAGGCAGTAACATTAACTCGGCTGCTATCCAGAAAGACAAGATGATCTCTGCCTCTTTTGTCATCTAGTCTCAGGCCGGTCAAACTGTTTGAGAAACAGTTCACGTCCCTCCCAACCAGAGATCCACTCCCCAGACGTCGCCTCCACTCCCAACCGGAGATATAATTGCCTTAATTAGTTCAACTCTAAAACCCGCATAACACTTAAGGAATGCTGTTATCAGTGGTGGAGGAGGCAGAGATGTATGCATTTGCTTGGGGAACCCTAAAAGTTTCTGGAGGTAAAGGCGTGCTTCACTTTTTCTCGATAACACATCAATGATTTTTTTGCAAAGTCCCTTACTGTATGACTGTGACAAGCAGTACCAACACGCGCTCTCAGACCCCCTCAGATTGCAATTCTTCCAGTGCTGACTGAAAGCCTCTGAAGTAAATTGCTGATCTTGTTGCATAATAAATCAAAGGCAGAACTATGGTGGTTTAAAGAAAGAAAGAATGAAAGAACTAAGAAAGAAAGAGAGCATAAGCTCTGGGCTTGTTCTTGTTCCTCAGCTTTAATGAACTGCGCTGTAAGCCCTTGAGAGCTCTGTTGATAGCAAACATGGCGTGTAAGATGGTGAACCGGTCCTGGATTCATTACAGCCGTAGGAGCGGCTGATATCGCGAGCCCTGTGGACCGACCGGACCGCTCTGACAAGAGATAACGCTGATCTGTGAGAACGGCTTCGAAAGAGTTTGCTAAAAAGATACTATCCTAATGAGAATATTGTGTCAGTCGTAATCCCAATACTGTGACTCTGAGAAGCCTTCAAAGAATGTCAGTTTAAAGATGTGTAGAGATGTTAACAAGTTCACGATCACTCGAGTTGTTAAGATGCTGTTAGACAAATCAGGTCTGACATATATAGGTGGTTCAGTGAGACTTATACTGTCTACGAAACTTTTTTCGTGTGCGTTTTAAGCCGTCACTCCTGATGTCCAGCCTACAAAACAAGTTGGAATTAGTAATGCATGTACAGTCTGTTAAACCGCCTCAAAAAACTCCTGCCCTCCCCAGCTGGTATGAAAGGGAGTGTTCTTCTGTCAACAACTGGGACATTGTTGCACTGAGACGACCCAAATGTACTGCATCATAATCAGCAAGCCCCCATAATGCTTTGAGTGTCTCTTAATTGGATGGAAATGAAGTCTGGTCTGTAGTTTGTCCATACCTAATGAGACTCAACCCCACGGTCCCTTGTTATTCACAGATTCTGTGTATGCGAGTGCGTCGTGCGTGCGGTTGCCTGTGTTCCCAGAGGTTGCAACAGTGGGCTCTCACATTATAAAGCTCTGTGAACGTGGTGGTCTTGATTGGGTACCGCATGCCACAGTGTGAAGTTTCTGCGCTATCGCAACCTCCTGCAACGATATTACTCACACGCCTTTGTCTGATTGTTGCTGTGTGATAGTGGATCTTGACGACGTGCCAAATCCTTGATTTGCAATTAAGCCATCTAAGCTAACGGAGACAGGAAGATTTAGTGTATCATAGACTACTGACACACATGCATTGTTCGTGCAGTGCGATTAGGTCATTGTTGAACTTTTTCAGACTGTGTGTGCAATTCAAGACTCAGAACAAGGAAGCAACTGAACGGATCAGACCATGTTGTAATGCTTGTGGTTTGGTAAATGTTTGAATCAAATTTGAATCAAAGTTTTTTAAATGCATTAAAATACCTGATAGCATGTTGTAAATGCAATTGTCCGATATAAAGGTAAATACAGAGACAATCACAGTAAATTACAATCATAAATTAAACATGATTTGTAACTTTCAATCACTAGTCAGCCTGATTAACAAAAACCGTCCGTCATCACACTTTTTCTTAGTTTTTCACCAAGTGACGGTCGGCCGTTGTTGAGTGTTGGCCGGCCCAGTTTTTGCAGTGTGTTCCGCACTGTATTTTGGCCATTTGAGCATGTTGAATTGCCGTATGTCTGTGCCGTAGGTGAGAGAGAGTTAGTGAAGGGAGTCAGTGCACGTGAATAAAAGTGAGCAAAGAAGTCAAGACGCTACAGATAGATGGCTGTTCTAATTTTATGCCATCTTACCTGAGCATTCCAATGCGCTAATATTTTCCGCCTGGAATGAAGAAAGTGATCAGCATAATTGATTCTTGCTTATATTTTTATAATTGAAACTTGTTTACCATTCAGAAGGGGAAGTAAGCACTGGTTTGTATGTCTGCAGTCCTAGCTTCGGTTTCCCCTCTTGAATGATGAATATAGACTATTGATACAGGTCTACTGATATAGACTATTGACTTGGTGTGCCACAGCCTTGAGAAATAATTACCATTTTTATTATTTTATACAATTATTTCTGAACATCTAGGTTAAGTCAAGTTTGAACAGTATTTGTCTTGATATTTCCTATTTCTGCAAAGATATTTAACAAGTGAATTTGTTTTACATTTACACATTGTTGACCGCTTCCTGTGTGGTGTCCTTGGAAAATAATTTTGATTTTGAAGTTAAAAGTTAAAAAATTTATCATGTATCGTTTAAACCTAAAATCTCGTTTTTTCTTTTCTTTTAGAGAGTGTACTGTCAATGTAATGATTTGGCTTTGTTAATTATTTTGATCATTTATTTTGTTCAGTGAAATCATGTGAAGTGTGTGAACAGAGATTTTCTAAAATTAATCTTACTTCCCAGCACTACATACAGTATGAGAGTTAAAACAGTGTTTTTTGCCCCAGCCTGCATTGTTAAATAAGTAGCTTGTTTCTAGAAAAATCTGAACTGCTTTTTGAGGTTACAATTACACGACAACGATGTACTAAAGTTTTTCCTTTGCGTTTTTTTGTGTACAAGGTTGTCAAAACTGTCCCTGTTCACACGGTTGCGTGAAAACGACTAAAACCGCTGTATGCATGCCAGTCCAGTAGTTGGCAATGTCACTTTGTAAAGCCTATAGACTGAACACATAATACTCATGCGCATGATGTCACCGTTTTCACAAATTTGCCATTATGTAGTTTATATGGAGACAACAACTTCAAAAAATCAGTCTAGTGCAGGATGAGCCATCAATATTTTTTTTGGTCCTTTTTCACAGAGGCAAATATTGTATATTTTAATTGTGTGTTATCTGCAAAAGATTACTTTTATTAACAAAACTTCATAGGGTCAAGTTTCCCTCTGCTCACTGTTCTTACGTTCATACTCCCTGGGGAGCAATTAAATCATCGCTCACAGGACTGGCACTTAAGGTGTGAGGGCACATTGACCCATTTATGTGAAAACAATATTAATATGGTTCTTCACTTTGTGGGTAAAGTCACACATCAGTGGCACCAGGCCCTTCGCTTTACTACTAACTCTAGACTAGAGCATCTAGGGGTCAAATGCAATATTCAGTCTTTAGGTCACAAACTCTAACACAATGTCGACGAGGGATCTCTTTTCGGGATGTGACAAGGTTAAGTTCAAACTTCTGCTGCCAAATCTTTGGCTTAGGTGTTTAACAGACCCCACTACAGTGTACACAGAGTCAAAGCTCAAAACGGCGGGTCAGCTTTGAGATTAGTTGCTCACACAAAGCAAGCAGGTTTGTTATAAATGGTAGCAGCAATAGCAAAGACTTTGATAAAGGGCTTAACGGCTATGCCGGCGTAAAAATAGATTAGCTCTATCTGTGCTAATGGCAGTCGTTGGTGCCTTTCAAAACACACATAGCTACACACGCACGTCTTTTATAGTTTTTTTCACTTAAGTATAAAGTCATACCCTTCAGAAATCAGGTCACCTTTTTTTAGACCAAATGATTAAAGGACAAGCTATAAAAAACCTCAAACTGTAAAATCTTTTTCTTTTTTGGCTAACCCAAGTACACTGGACAATTCTTTCTTCTTTTATTTTTGGGCTTTTTTACTTTAAAACTTTTGAAACTATTATTATAAACTTTTGAAACTGTTATTCATTGTCTGGTGGGTAGTGCATACATTTGCAACTTCCTTCCATACTGTTTTTTCAAGTATGGCTGCACAATATTTGGAAAAACTGATTTTCGTTTTTCTGTGATGTATATTGCGATATAAAAACATAAGGGAATTTTCAACGGATGACTAGAATAGCTAAAAGGATTAATCATTTTACAATGATTAGGGTGATTTTCTTCATAGAAATTAAAAATAATAAAGTTTTTAATCTGAAGACATTTGAGTGTGAACCATCCTTATTAGGGTGGAACAATTTGGAAAAAAAACTTCTGTTTACTCTTTACAAGAACAAACTCAAGCCTCTTTCAGTAATCAAAGTGAACAGAGCCCACTTGAGTTTCACAGGGTATTCCCACTGTTTTTGACCCATTCAGTATAAATGTATACTAAACTTTTTTTATTTATTAGGAATGTCTGTGTTTCATTTGTGTTCACTTAACCAGCTTTTCTTGCTAACAGAATTAAAAACCCATTTGTTGAGAATTCTGTCCACCATTTTTAGTTACAGTACAGCTCCCACGACAAAAGTGTGTCTGCTGTCCTCTCTCACCTGTGTTAGAATCTTGCTTTGTTTTTATCTGTTCCTGACTGCCTCTGAGCTGTTGACCCTCTTGAGTGCTCAGGTGCTCTGTGGCTCAGCGACACTGGCAGTTATAAAGAGAGAGAGGAGGAAATCTAATGGCCTGTGAGAAAGATAGGTTATGAGAGAATGAAGGAAGAAAAACAGCAGCTATACGGAGAGAGGGAGAGAGAGGGAGAGAGAGACCGGGAGAGAGAGAGAGAGAGGCCTCGCTGACGTTTCCCTGCTGCATATGCAGCTGATAGTATCTGGCAGGGCCTGGCTCTCTGGGGAGCCCTGTAATCTGTTCCATCAGCGTTTACTACCGAACAAATTAACTAAGACAAGCACCGCCGCCTGAGCCAGCAGAATTCTTCCATTAGGAAAATTATAAAGCTATTATGGGGAACAATTTGGTCCTTTATATAAACGACTCTCATTGGAGGGCTACAGGGCTTCCTTGAACTACACCAGGGGGGCTGGATGGAATACCCTTGGGGGCATTACCACTATTGATACCAATAGGAAAGAAAAATTGCGCTCTTTAATATCTCAAACATGTCTCCTCGACGGCAGTAAGATTAAATAGCGTTTATTAAGTCTCTGAGAAGAGAAGACCCCAGGAAACTCACATGTCTCCTTTGGAGTTTCTTAAATATATGTATCTATATGTAAATATATGTAATATATGTATGTATCTTAACATTTGAATTATTTTCCCCAAGTAACTTTAGGAGAAACATCTGAGACAAAGTTCTTCACTGAAGATACTTCACTGAAGAACCTTCTTAAGCTTTGAAAGTGCAACTTTTACTGTATTATGATTCATATTTGCTGAAATTTTGGTTGCTCGACCTTAAAAATGGCGCAAGACACGAATATATATTCTGATTATTATATTCACAAATCAGTTCTGAAGTTGACATTTTGAATCCAACTCACTGATTTGTTTAAAAATTGTCAAGATTGTGAATCAAATAAACAGATTCTTTCCATTGACCCCTTTATCTGTTTGACAGTTAAGAACAATTTATTCACAAATGCGCGCCTAAGTTGGAAGCATAAGCTTTACTGTATTATTATTCATATTTCCTGTAATTTTGGCTGAACGAATTGCATTATGGTGTAAGACAAGAATATATATCATGATTATGGAGAGGTAATGTATATAGGCTACTCTTAATAGCCGTGCGCACATGTCATGTCAGTGCATTGTTAGGGTAAATGCATTATGTCACAATTTATTTCCGTCACAGTCTCACTGCTTGTTTTAATAACAAGTCATTTAGGAAGACCAGAACCATAGCCCACTTACATAGCATGACGTTTTTATCTAAAACATGTCCCATTGACCCATAAACCAATGATCCACACCCGTCTCTTGGGATGGTATTTTAAAACCAGATTTGTCCCTGGAGATCAGCCCTCGTGCTTTTACCTTGCCAGACTAGCCGAACGATGCTCCGTCAGAGTGCTTCTCGGAGCCATGTGTCTTCCTATGTGGAAGGAGGAGGTGATAATAACAGAGGAGAGTAAAACTGGGGCGAGACTGTGGTGACTCAGCCCCCCAGTTGTTGTGTTGGAGGTTTGGGGAGTCTGGCGCACAGAGTTCCAGCCTAATTAAGTTGATTTGTTCCCAGCATCTGGCTCCCAGATGTCAGACGATATTCTTTAGCTCAGCTCCCTGCTGTTGAGAGGAGAGGAGTGGGACGGCAGGGACCGCAGACTGCTGACTTTTCACAAGGCCCACCAGGGGTGGGACTACAGCGTGCTGTAGGTGACTGATGGATGCGGTGGCCAATCGCGGTGTGTTTGTTGCAATTTTAGAATCTGATTGGTACGTTCGAATGAGTGGTTTATAGCTGCATTATGCCTGCAGGTGCATACCAAGCAGTTTTCTCACACCTTATAAAACGCGTGTTTTCTGCAAATTAGACTTGATGTTTGGTGTGAACGGTGAAGGTCCATTCGTATTGTTTTTACAGCTTTTGGTTATGACGGATACGACTGGTCTGAGGTCGATGACTGTGCTTGTGGACAAAAAAATTGGTATTGCCAACCTCTGCATAGAGTTGTGACAAGTAGTAATTTTGAACCAGTTGATCCGAGTCACATTTTGGACTGAATGATTCATTTGCAAATCAATTAAGTTGACATTTTTACTGCGTCTGAAGTCGCTTACTGTCAGAGTAGGTACTACATTTGAATTTGAATTTACTTTGCGACTGTTAAAAAAAGTATGTTCTATATAGTATGAATATGGGTAGTATGAATGAAATTCGGACAGTAACAACATGGCGGATGTAGTTTGTCACGTGACCTACCAGCATCAGTTGTATCCGCTTCACTTCCATTCATAAATCCCCTCCCGTGGCCTTATGGGATAGTCGAAGTGTCCATCGAATGCGTACTTCACAATCTCGGTTGGAGTAGTAGTACTTTTCGCCTACTGTTTTTCACATACTATATAGTAGGGAAGTATTCAATTTCGGACGCAGCGCTTGAATTCTAACTGAGTTTAGTCCAAATTGTGAATTGAATCAACTGTTCAAACTATTTTTTTTTCAACAAACCAGTTGATTTGATTCACAATTCAAAGCAGTTCATTCACAAATATATTTTTAAGCTGACAATTTAAATCCAACTCGCTTAATCATTTAGAGAATCAAATCAGCTGGTTTGTCGATGCTTCATAATTGAAATAAATCTTTCTTTTCCCTTTCTCTTCAGAGTGAACAAATCATTTATGAATCGGTTAAGTTGAGATCTTGAATCCAACTCGCTGAATTATATTTGTCTAAATTGTGAATTGGATCAATGATCTTTCAGTTTGGAGCAAAGTTAAAATGAGTAAATAGTAAAATAATTATCATTTTTTAAAATTTTTATCCTTTTTATCTGATTGTCATAGGGAAGACAAATCGGTTCTAAAAATCCCAAAACTAAAATGATTGCCCATTCTGTAAATTCAAGGTTGATATTTAGGCACGGCTCACTGATCTCATTTCATTTATTTACGTAAACCGTTACTCTGGAATCTCACGTGAATCGTTTCCCTTATCTGTCCTCAGAAAGAACTGGATGCCACCGCCACAGCCCTGGCCAACAGACAGGATGAAAGCGAGCAGTCCAGGAAAAAACTCATCGACCAAAGCCGCGAGTTCAAGAAGAATACTCCAGAGGTGAGCGAAAGCGAGAAATGGAGTGAGAGATGATTCTCCAAATGATAGGAAGCTCAAAGGTAGTGGAGCGAAGGGGAATTTGAGTGCCTAATTTTCATATGTCTGGACTGGCACATCCTGGTCTCCTGGGTACATGTGAAGCACCATATTTCGGCATTTCATATCAGTTGATTCTTCTGCTTGTATTCTACCCCCATTTTTGCTGCTTTCATGGTTTTAAATGTGCACCCTGTAGAGTTGCAGTCTTGTTATTACAATTGTTCCACTTGAGATCTATAGAACGACCCTGCCTTTAGATTACTTTTCGGATTTTGCACTTGTCTGAAGCTCGGCATGGCCTCGTAAGAGAGGTCAGTGGCAGAGAAACCAGAGGATATTATGGTTTATCCATTTAGGGAATACTCGGTCTGCATGAATAGCGGCGGACGGTCGTGTCCAGACCATAGGGTTGTCTGTGAGGTCATGTTCCAGAGGAAAAACCGACGATGCATGTTAGCAAGACAGTAAGGATCAGTGATTCTTTATTTACTGAAAACCCTCTCTGATCTGATAGAGTTCTAAAACAAATGCGCCCTGGCAGTAGGACAACATCACGACTATTGGATCAGGATGGTTATCAGATGTTTGTTCTGTTTAGAAACAGATTATTCTTAATGTGTGGATGTGATGTATATAGACTCTGTTTCTATCCTATAGTATTTACAGACTCAAAATCTTGAATCACATGGAGGGTTAGCTTTCTGTCAGGTAAATGCATGGATGAGTGACATTCATGACGTTTAACTCATTTATCGATTTTGACCCTTTTATTCTGAAAATTATTTGTAAAATAAATCCAGATAGGATGTTTAATAAAAGCAAAGGAATCTGTCCTTTTTTATGGCAGAAAAATCTGAAAATAGAATGAAATATCGTATTTTTGTAGAAATATATTTTATTTAGCCGTATGCAATTTTATTGATGCATTAATTAATTTAATAAAATTGTATTATTAATATTACTACTACTACTACTAATAATAATAATAATAATTATAACGATACAATATGTAATATAATAAATGTAAAAAATTATACAATGTATAAAAACACAGTATTGCATACAAATGTTATATTAAATTATGCTATACAGTAAATAATTGCAAATTAGTGAATCTATTGACCATTTGTTCTGTTTTCTGAGGCTGTTTATTTATGCGTTTGCTGTTTATTTGTCTCAAATTTAGTATTGTACTGAAGACAACACTTTTGTATCTAATGGGTCAGAACAGTGCAGTTCAGGATTTAGTAATTGCGTCATTCAGTCATAATGAATGTAAAGAAAGTAGAGAAAGAGACATTAGACATCTGTCAGAAGACTTCTAGAGTTCAAAATAGCCTTGGGCTTTTCTTTTAGTCTGTGATTAATAATATCCTTATCAGCCTAAGTGTGCTTTTGTAAAGATTTCAGACAGGTGCCTCCAATCTTCCAAACGGCAAATCCGTATAATTCCTTACTGTATTTGGTTTTGAGAAGTCTCTGCCAGCCCATCTGGGGTGTCGAGAACTCAAGGGCACACCGCGGCGCTCCGGCCTGCTCTATCTTTGATCATGGTTGCCGTCGCCTCCTGCCCTCCTCCCTCTCGCTCCCTCTTTCCTGCCTCTCGTTTTTGCGAATTCCTCGCGAGTTACCACTCCCAGAGAGTGCCGATGAATAAATGGAAAATAAAAAACCTGTTTTGTCTCCGGAGCCTCAATAAATCAGTCCCCCTTTTCCATTTAAAATGTCCAGGGCTGCAATTTATGTCTGAGCTTAATAACCCGTTACTAAATTAATCGTGCTGGGGGTTTTGGCTGGGAGGCCACGCGTTCGGAGATTCTGTGAACCCTGTAAAAGAAAAAAAAAAAGTCCATCTGAGTGCTTTTCTGCCCGGTACCCAAGGTGCAAGACATCAAGGGCCTCAGTCAGAGAGGTGGAAATTCTATCTCTGATGAGGGAAGTTGGAAAGTTACCTTAATCGCTGGACTGCTGGATGTGGAATTAATGTGCCATGGCTACCTTGCTGTACCGTTTCTTCTGACACAAGGCAAGCCGTAATCTAACCTAGATGGGACTTTGTCGTATCAGCTGTTTTTAGCTTAATTTGAATGTATTTACTCATAAATTTGCATCAGGTTCCACCAGTTAAGGGAACAGATCACCCAAAAAAAATTAAATTCTGTCATGTGATTGTCATTCCAAACTTTCTTCTGTGAAATTCAAAAGTTGAATTTTTGCTGAATATCCTTGCTAGCTTTATAATGAAGAGCGGGGGTTTAAGCTCTAAAAAAAGTGGTCCAAAACTAACTTTAGCTTTTGCTCAAATATTGATGTATTGATACATGACGTTCATGACATGTTTTATGGATTCATCGTTTTTGCCTCTTCAATTCTGACATTTTTTAATCAAATAGGACATATGACAAAAGCAAAGTAACATGCTTTTAATATAGCACAATTTAGTGAGAAATTTCAAATTTAGACAAATTTCATACATTTTAATTGATTTAATTGATTTAATCCTACAATATGTAATATAATAAAATTTATTATTAAACAATAATATATATATATATATATATATATATATATATATATATACACACACTACGTTTCAACCAAATGAATAGCACAAATATTACTTTTCAAACAAATCTTTTTAATAAATCCACTTTACAAGTGTTTGGTCATGAATTGGACTTATTTAGTTCTTAAAATCCGCGTGGACCGGAAGTTCTTCTAAATGAGAAAAATGGAGGGTGTGGCTTGTTTTTTCTGTCCTGGGGATTGATTGGATGGATCTAGAAAAGTAGGCGTTCCCTTCAGCTCGCTGTCGGAGCTGGCAGCAGAGACTGACTGTTGGAGGGGATGTTCTACCCAAGCCATCAAACTGACATCATCAGGGATGGAAGGCCATTCCACAGGGGAAGAACATATTCAGATATTGATTAAAGATTACGAAGACAAAAAAAAGAAAGAAAAGAAAAGTAGATCAACTTGCACGGATTAATTGTTTATTACAAGACTAGAAATGTGTGCTAACAGGAAATGAGGTCAATTTTGATTTCATACTGACTTGAGTTTCACTCACTGACTCCAGCAGTAACAGAAGAATGTTATTAATGTATGTTTTTTTTGTTTTGTTGTTGGTTTGTTAGTCACACAATGCTCTAATGGCTTCAGAAGACTTGAACTATAGCAATATAGAACTAACGTTTTGTGTTACATTTTTATGATATTTATGGTGCTTTTGTGTACTTTTTGAAGCTCTAGTCTCTATTAATTGTAAATGCACAGAAAAGAGTGACCAGTGTGTTATTTAAAATTTCTTCTTTTGTGCTCCACTGTAGAGAGAAAATCCATACAGGTTAGGAATGACATGAGGAAATAATGGCACTTTTTTCACATTTGGATAAACTGTCTCTTTAAAGTTTTCAGAACTTGTCTGTATATATTTAGACAGATGAATTGCCATTTTTGTTTCTCTGTTTCTCCATATCCTTTTCCATTTTCAGTCTACTAATGTTCCATTGCAGTTGTGTAATTGTTATTGACTAGTTATTTATGTAGCTCCTTCATGGTTCTGGTTCGCCTCAGGATGCTGGTTGAAAAGTTTATTGTCCGCTATGTGATGTCAATGTGACAGATAGGGATTTGTTAGGATGACCCGCTATTTTCCAACCGATTACGTAACGTCTGTGTTTTGCTCGGCGTGCACCTGTGAAATAAATAATCCTAAGCAGCCGTTAAATTTGTCACAGATCACTTCATTTAGTCTTTTTCGAATGCATAAATATTAAAACCAAACAACCGCAGCATTTGGTCCTATTTTCGTTTAGCTTTCGCATGCTCATTTAGATGAAGTTTTAAATAGGATGTGATGGAGACTGAAAGAGACCAGTGTGTCGGCGCTGAAATTATATTCAGAGCTGCCTGCATGATGGAAATATTTTCATAAGGTCATGTGCATTCCCTCCCCTCTAGCTCACATATTTTGAGTTTATGCATTAGACACCATTGATAAAAATCACATTTTTTGCATTTCTGCTGAGAGTGTTGCACCACATGCAAACACCATAACTTGAAGAGCGCATTTAAACTTTACGCTGAGCGTTTGATGGTGAATAAACCACACAGATGTTAAAAGCAGTGCTCTTTCTATACACTCTTTAAAGTGAACATATAAGGTCTTCTAAACATATTTTACTTCCGTAATGTGGCATTTTTTTTAGTTAAACAATATTCAATTACAAAAATGTAAGGTGGGACTTGATATTATATCTATGTGGCAGGTGGTTGGAGGATAGGGCTTGAAAATTAAGACTGTTTGGTGACTTTAGATGGAAGGAAAGTCGCAATGAAAGATTACTTTTTTTTTTTTTACTACCTTTGTGCAGTGATGAAACATTCATAATATCTGAAATGTGTATTAAGAATTGAAATATGGTCATTTTGATTGCATATACTGACTTTATTTGATGTTTTATATGTTGGACAGCCTTGTGTGCCATTTAAAATTTACTTGAGAATGTTTTTTAAATTTCAGTGTGAATCTAAAATGATGCTGAATTGTAATTGTAATATTAATAATCAGTTTTTGAAAACCCAGCCATAGTTTTTTTTTAAACGTATTTTGTTGTTTAATAAATTAACTTTCATTTTAAAAATACTTTATTTTTTATTTTTATTAAAATCTTGTTTTTGGCTGCATTGAACTTTAGAAATCCACTCATGCAAAAATAAGTATTCTACATATCAGAGAATAAATAGCCATAATTAGTCTAATTTATGCTATTTTGTCAAAAATGCTTTCTTTGAATTGCAATTTAGTAAATTCCTCTTCCTACTATTTCAATTCGACTTCCTTCAGGTTGTGACCAATTCAGTGAAAATTTAAAGAGCTAATTCTTAAATTCTGGCATTGATATAGTGAGAAGTAGTTTTTTTTTTTTTTTTTTTACTATGTTTCATCATATTTTCTACATGCGCATTGATATTTCTTCTGCTGATTCTCAGTGTCAAAGGCCACTATTAAGAACAGAGTCAGTCGTCAGTTTTTTTCAGTTATGATTGTGTGTGCGTCAACCATTTTGATTTTTGCTCCTTCACTGGCTTTGATGTTGCCTTAAAGGGGACGGCTGGTTGGCCTCTGGACGTTGTGATGTTAGTGTCCAGAGATTTCATTGGCTGCCAGGGCTGGTCAGAGAGAGCTGTGAACTGAATGGGCCTGACAAAATGAATACAGTAATTAGGGCTGATCCACTGGCATGCCGCCCACGCTGGCAGACTGGCGTCTTACACTGTTAATTATAGCCGTCCCGTTCGTAACACGACGTTAGGGTATTTACCAAGGACTGAATTTGTTACAGTGTGTGTGTGTGTGTGTGTGTGTGTGTTTGTGTATCTCTCTGTGTAGAGGTAGTGAGAGAGAGAGAGCATTGTGTGACTAGCACACTGAAAAATGCCTTTGATGTTGACACTGTAATGGAGGGATGGGGGGCTGGGAGGCACAATCCAGTGAGGTCTGGGGTCGACATATCCGGTTTGTAGACCCGAGACATTCACTACATTCATACGTGACCGATTAAGTGTATTCACTGCCAGTAGGAAAGAAAAATCACGAGTCATTTTTCTTTATATATGTCAATTGTTTCTTCTAGACTGCAGTGAGATTACATGTGGAGACTTTTGCCTAATTTTTCCTGAGAAAAGACCCCAGTAATCTCACGTGTCTCCAATAACAGCTGTGGAATAGACATGATATGAAAGTCTGCAAGTCAGAGATTTCAATATGAGCTTAAACAAGTGTTGCATATTTGAAATATACAACACCGAGAACCTCATGAAGTCTTTTGAGTATGATAAAGTAATCGGCAAGCAATAGTTTTCCTGTGGGATGTTTGCACACATGTTTGGTCTATCTTGGATCAACAGGTCTTATTCAGGTTTTCAGTCATGTTTAATCATGCTCTTTCTCAATATTTTGTGTATACATTAAACTTGGTTGCCATTTTCAAACAGGAATTCTGGAATTGCGACATAATACATGGCTTAAACAGCAATGTAAGAATAATCTTACTAAATATTGTTTATATTTTTGTTTAGAAGTAATATGTAATATATACATATTTAATTCATTAAAATACTGTGTCATTTTTATTATACACTGCCAGTTTGTGATGAGTAAGAGTTTAAAAAAAAATAAAAATTATTACCTTCATTCATCAAGGAAGCATTAAATTAGTAAAGACATTATAATGTTACAAAAGATTTCTATTTTTTTAAAATGCTGTTCTTTTGAACTTTCTATTGAGCAAAGAATATTTATCAAATGTATGACGGTTTCCACTTGCTCCAATATTAAGCAGCGCAACGGTTTTCAAAGATTGATAATATTAATAAATGCTTCTAGATAACCAAATCAGCATTAGAATGATTTCTGAAAGATCATGTAACCCTAAAGACTGGAGTAATGGCTGCTGAAAATTCAGCTTTGCCATGACATAATAAATTACATTTTAAAATATATTAAAAATAGAAAATAGTTATTTTAAATTGTAATAATATTTCAAAATATTACTGATTGTACTGTAGTTTTTAAATGCTGTCTTGGTTAGCATAAAATACTTCTTTCAAGAACTTTCAAACACAAAATCTTGCAGATCACAAACTTTTGATTGATAGTGTGTATATATAGTTTCATTAACGTTCATAATGAACCTTGCATGTAGTTTTATTGGATTGTTTTTTGAATGTTTGTGTTGTATATATTTGAATGAGATAACATCCTGCATTTTCGGAAAAAAATGTTCGAAGTTCTTCTGTGTCCTGTCAGAAGTGATTTGCTTTTACATGGTATCCTTGAAGAGGGGCTGACCTACTAAAGGCTTGTGTGGGAGAGACGGGTCAGGGATATCTGTCTCTCTGCATAGCCTTCAGGTTCATGGTGGGGTTTTAGCATTAGTGCCTATGCATCTCCTCCTGACAGGATAGTAGAGCTGAGTAAAAAAAAAAGAAAAGAGTAAAATATCAAAATAAACTTCAGAGTTGTTGATGATTTCTTTCCTCACCCTTCCCCCTCCTTGGGTTTTTCTGTGAGGTTGAGAGCACTTGTTTAATGTACTGGTTCATTGTATTTGTGCCTGTAGGATTTGATCCATCTGCTCAGCCAAAGTGGGAATGAGACTGGAGTGGAACTGATGGGGCTTGACTGTGTGCCACTTCCTGTCTCTCCCAGCTGACTTGATTGGCTGTTCCTCAGAGCTTCCTGTCTGATAGTCACCACTGGACTTTGCTGAGTGTTATGCATTTGGATATTCTGACTACTGTGTCTATGTTATGAATCACGCTGCCCCACATTTAAAAACGAGTCAACTTCAATTTCTCTTAGATCACTGTTGGTTGTGCTTGATCGGTAGTTTTTGAAATTAATGCTGATTCCTTCATAATTGTATAATATTTAGTGTTCATGTCCGTTCTAGTTTATCATCACCCGTCTGGTGACTTTATTACCGACATGAAATATTCAAAAATGAGCCAATTTCTGTGATGTCATAAGGATTCATTTATTTTCCCATCAGAATGCATCACTGAGCATGTGTGAGTACCCTAACCTGACACTGAGCACTTTGGGTCTGTGGGAAGATGCACGACTAGAGCTGAATATAATTTTTCCACCTTGTTTAGAATCCCTTTGTGCTGAGATATTGCACTGGGTCATTAGAGCCGACAGGAATGGGACAAGGAATGGGAATAGGAGCCGGAATAGGAACCTCCCTCTGGAGTTCTGGGGGTTCGTCTGTCCCTGAGCTGCCTGGAGAAGAGTAATCTGTCTTCTCGAGGCGACCTAGCCGACAACAGATTGGTCACGTTAGCCGAGCCTTTTGCAACCCCCAGCGATCCTTTCAAAACCCTGCAATCTACAGTCCTGCGGTCAGAAATCAAGCCTTAAAGGGATAGTTCACCCAAAAATAAAACTTCTGTTTACACACCCTTATGTCATTCCAAACCTGTATGACTTTATTTATGTGGAACACAAAAGAAGGTATTTTGAAGATCTGTTCTTGCCCATATAATGAAAGTCAGTGGGGTCCAAAACAACATTAAACCTCATTGACTTTCATTATATGGGCAAAAAACTTCGGGACCATCAAAATAAAGTGTTAATGTGACGAGAGACTGTATCTTTTTCAAGAGGATTTAAAACAAAGACTGTTAGCATGTAAAGTAGACTTTAAAAGGAGAAATTGTTTCTGTTTGAAGAGGACAGCCTATGATAGTTTGAAAAGGAGAAAATGAGCTAGCTTTTAAAAGAGATGTTAGCTTGTAATTTACGCAAATGTTAGAAGAGGAGAGCCTGTGTTATTTTTTTAAGGAAAGACTGTGCTAGCCTGTAAAAAATGAACTGCACTGGCTTGTAAAAAGAGACCGTGTTAGTATGTGTTAGTCACTACAAAGCTCATTGAATTAAATCTGATTGTAGAAGTAGAAAATCTGAAAGTATTTTCTTACACACTCTTATAATCTTTGCTTTATTTACAACTTCAACTTATTTACATTGCACGAGGGTGTGTAAAAGATTATAGAATTACAATTTTTATGTGAACTATCAATTGATATCCTATAATGACTGGGAGAATCTCGGATCAAAGCCTGGATGTATCAAGAATTGAAATTCCCCTGTCCATTTTATTACACTAAGCAATTAAAAGCAAACAGTCTCAAGTTTGTTTAACACGCACAGTGCCTAAAGCCTAAATCCATCAGCTTTTTCTTAATGTCATTTTTTTGACGTTTGATTAGAAAATACTACATTACAATTGTCATCGTCGTATTTGCATTTAACTTTATCGTACAATTCTTACTCTTTGGTTAACTGTTTGTTTAGCCTGTATATGAAAGAACCTTTATATATTGTTCACATGAGTGAATACTTATGTTCTTTGTGCTTAAATACAAAGAAAACATCTACTATTGTTTGTAGGGTGAAAAAGAATAGTTAGATATTCTTAGAAAGCGAGTACTTACACTGTCACATTATTGTTTAGTGCCAAAGAACACTTATACTCTTTGTTTTGGTATTTTACGCAACCTTATTCTGCCTAAACAACATATTATTGTGTCAGTGAATGTGTGTGTGTGTATGTTTGTTTGTGTGTTTTAGCGTCTGCAAGCACCC
This sequence comes from Rhinichthys klamathensis goyatoka, assembly GCF_029890125.1. Taxonomy (NCBI): domain Eukaryota; kingdom Metazoa; phylum Chordata; class Actinopteri; order Cypriniformes; family Leuciscidae; genus Rhinichthys; species Rhinichthys klamathensis. Next base: position 597,944 of record NW_026606837.1, read on the forward strand.
GATAACCCACACACTCATCTTCATCTCCTTGGGTGGGCAGTGTATCGGCCTTGGGAGTGTGATCAGATTTCATGCTGTGCTCCATCATTCCCGAGCAAACGGCTGCGCTGTCATACGCACTCGGATGCACGCTGAAACATGCACACTCATACACATATGCTCTACACACTCGTAAAGACGCTCTTCGTGTGTAAAAGAACACAGACAGGCATGCACAGACGCCATTAACCCTAGATTCACTTACCACTTTTCAACACTAGGCTTGCCTGTCCTGTGCTTTTCAGCGCCGCTGAACCTCCGGAAGCCCGTCCCCTGAAGGGCCCCAGTCTCAATCACCTGGTCCCCAGTGTTAGATGTCCTAACAGAGACCTACTTTTACTGATTAATGTACCTCAGAGGTCTTTGTCTGACTTGGGTTACCGATTCTTAAAGTAAATCCGCACACACACCTGCACAGCGTCCTTTTTAACAGCCCTTAATTTAGCAAAATGCTCTTCTCTAGAGTTCTAATTTTTTTTGCTGACTAATGAGTTTTTGGTCATTGAACGACTTTTCTGAGGAAAATGTAACATTACGTGACATTGTTTACAAGCTGTTGACATCTTGAAACGCTGAAAGAGGAAGAGTTGGTCAGTTCATGTGTGCTTTGCTTGAACTAAAGCGGCTACAGCAATCTGTCACCAATACAGCATTTATTGTTTGAATTTGGTAATAAAATTAGAAAACCGAGACCTTTTCATATCAAAAGTAAAAAATGACAAATCAGTTATTGGATGGGAGGCACGATACAAAGTTTGATTCATCAGCTGAAAACAGTATAGACTACAAGAGTGATTCTTCAATTGATTCATCAAAATGAGAATACATTAAAATCAAGAAATCAACATTTTTAACCCAGCCCTAGTCCTTAAACTTTTGGTGTGACACAAAAGATCTGGCATATTATCCTTTCCTATAGGCCCATTAAATCGTACCCTATTTTAGTAGTTTGCTTAACATGGGATATTTTAAGCACCCACAGCCAGGGCCGCCTGACTAATTCAAGAATTATTCCTGTCATCTCTTTATTTGGATGTGGCTGCCATATTTTTTACCAGTGCTGAGTGACAATGGCCAAAGCGTGCTCGGATGTATGTACGCGGCTGTCCCGTTCCTTCACCCACCCTGCCCTGTGCCCGGGTCTCAGCCTGTCACTCCATCTGCCACCTGCGGTTGGAGGTGCCAACGCTACAGACCATTAGCACAGAGCAGGTCTGTATTTATAGCGCTTAACAGGCATGACTCAACAGCATCACTGTTTGCTTTTAGCTGTAATGGAATCTGCGCTTTGCCGAACACAGAAAACCCATTATTGTGTATGATAATATTGTTTCTGTCGATGGGCGAACCGGGACTGAAATTTCCACTGGACCGCTTGCACCTGCAGAAACCTTGTTTATAGTGAGAGAGAAATGGGCAGGCGAAGGTGTAAGTTAGTGTTAGTGTGTGTGTGTTTTTTTTTTTCTTCAGTGTGTGGAGCATTGACTGATGTCATGCCGGCCATGTGACTCTGCTGTTGGAGATGAGGTAATGGCTGTTGACGTTTACAGCTCCCCTTAATGAAAGACTGTGTAAAGTGTGATGGTTGTAACGGGACGTAAAACCAGCTAGTAAACCTCTAATGTCACGCAGGACTACATGACATAGACTCTCAGGTTTTAGCCTTTCCAGATGATTTTTTTTTCTGAATCGCAGTTGTGGTTTTGATGCAGTTTTGTTTTCAATGGCAAAACGTGTAATAATCCATAAACTATACATATTTCATATACTGTTTACCACTTCAGAGGACTTTACGTTATATAAATATTTAAAGATTAAAGCTGCAGTCCGTAGCTTTTTTTTGGGTTAAAAATTATCCAAAATACATATTTGAGAAAATATATAACCAGCCAGTGTTCAACGCTATCTGCTTGCCTTAGCTCGATTCAAAGCGGTAAGCTTGTAATAATGTTTTTAAGTCCAGTGGTACTGGTGGATTTCCGCGGGAGATTCGAGCATGTCTTTGCGTCATTACGTCACATCTGTAGTACACATAAAGAAGGAGTCTCGGCTAGTCAGCTATATTGCGTGTGAGGATGCTGGAGGTGGAGATTTAGCCTTTTCTCACAGCACTTGATATAATTAAACTTATCAATTTGATGGCGGATCCAGAAAGGTTCAAATGACAATCACCAGTGACAACAGATTCACCCGCTGTAAAATGCAAAAGACTTCGTTCAGACTTCGGAGTGGCTACAGAAAAAAAGAGACTGGAACCGGACCCATGCGAAAACAAGGATACATATCGGAAGGACATTACATGTAGTCACGGAATGCTTGCTTACGTTGTTAACATTAACAATTTGAGAACAAAGTATAATTTGCACGGTTTTGCGTGATATGATAAGTTATAAGCGATTGTTAGATTTAATCAGCGCGGTTTACTGCAATGTCAGAACCAGAACAAAAGTGGATGTTTCTTACTAGTTCAGATGACATTTTCCGGTGAAAATTATTATGTTGGTCATACTTCCAAAAAGAATAATCTGTGATTCTGAATGACAGTATCCACATCGGCGCGGTGACTGTCAGCCTCACACTCTCCTCAAACATTGTGTTCATCCGCGCTGTGCCGTGTCGATGGTGTTGAAGTACAACTCACGTAAAGTTGATAATTCCGTGAATGACTGCAATTGCAGATTTCGAACAGAGATGGTGACAAAGAGGAAAAACGCCGGACTGCAGCTTTAATGAATAAAATGTAAAACAAATTGAAATGTATATTACATTTTTAAATGTTCATTGTTCATAAAAAATGCATTAATATGAATATCTAGGTTTTGAATATTTAATTTAATTTCATTTATTTGTTTATTTTACATGGACAGTGCTCATTAATTAACAGTAAAATAACTGTAAATGAGCCAGAGTTAGCTCAACAGGCTAATTTTCATCTGTTGTCCCTGGCCAGTTATTATGAAGGCAACCTAAAATCAAGATATAAAAAAACATAAAATGACTTTTTTACAGTCCACAAATGATAACAACATAGAAAAGTAGTGATAAGACAGATACAACACACAACATATATTAATTTGAATATATATAGGCCTATATGTATATATGTGTATATATATTTTTTATATATATATATATATATTTATAATATTCAAAACCTGGATATGCATATACATTTTTATTTATATATATATTTTTTTTCCCTTAATACTCCCTTGTCTGGCTTATGCTACTCTGAGAAATGCCTGCACTTTGTATTTTGAGCACTTCTTGTGTCGTTTTTGCCTCTTCACTATGACTCTCTTTAATTTATTCCTAATTTGTAAGTCGCTTTGGATAAAAGCGTCTGCTAAATGTAAATGTAAATATAATTTTTGTGTATATATATATAAATATTTATAAATACAATTTTAAACTAATTTTATAATGTATATTACATACTACATTTTATGAATACATATTTACTGAATAATCATAATTATAGTATATCATTTTAAAAATTTAATATTATAACTATTATTTTTATTTTATAATTAATATTATATTATATTTACATGTACACTCAATGTTTTTTTTATAATTACGTAAAATTTATTTTAAAAATGTGTGTGTGTATATGTATATATATATATATATATATATATATATACATAATATCACTTATTTATGGTTATGTTTGTGTGTGTCTGATGATGTGTCTGCAAGTGTATGGCAATTGCTAGTGTGTGGCTGCACTGGGCCTCCCCCTTGCCAGTGTCCTCTGTTTCCCATTCCAGCCCTGATGAGTCAGAGTCTGTGAATGCAGCCGAGCGTACAGCAGCACAGTGACGTTAATGTGTTTACGCTCTGTGTGCTCCCTCTGCTACAGTGGGGCGCGCTGACCTCCACATACAGGCACAGTCTCAATTTTTCAAGCACACACAGTCTCTCCTCCTCAAAACAGACACAGTTTCTCCTTTACAAGCACAGTCCGTACTTTACATACTAACACGGTCTCTTTTACAAGCCAGTGCAGTTCATTTTTTACAGGCTAGCACAGTCTTTCCTTGAAAAAATAACACAGGCTCTCCTCTTCTAACATTTGCGTAAATTACAAGCTAACATCTCTTTTAAAAGCTAGCACATTTTCTCCTTTTCAAACTATCATAGGCTGTCCTCTTCAAACAGAAACGGCCCGCCCCCCCAAAACGACCCCCCGCCCCCCCTAAAGTGCTGACGAAATCCAGTCATAAAAAAGGAATTTAGTGTATAACGTAGCCTGGATGCCAGCCCGAACCCCGCCCACAACATTTTTTGATCGGGAAGTTCGGTCTGGACTCGCTCCATTGAGGAGTAATTATGATCGGTTCAGAAATAGTCGGGCCAATCAAATTGCTAGGGCGGGCTTTATACGATGATGGACAGATGATCTGCAGGGACGTAATCCTCACGTTATCAAAGAGCGCTTGGGTTGAACTGGTTTCCCTCACAGATGACTGCCGCTGGAGAACTGAGATGTATAGAGTCCGCTATTGCGTCTGTTGTAAAAGAAATCGACAGCGCATTCATTTTAAAAAGACGAACATAGAACTGCAATCAAGGCATTTGTCGATCGGAAAGATGTGTTTGCCGTCCTTCCTATGGGATTCGGCAAAAGTTTAATTTATCAGCTGGCTCCGATGGTAACTAAGAAGATGGGACGCAATGAAAACCCTGTGGTCGTTGTAGTTTCTCCTTTGGTCGCACTCATAGAGGGCCAAGTAAAAGAAGCAACACTCGTTATTTTACTTCTTCCAGCGTGCGTGGAACTCCATTTGAGTTCTGTAGTTGACAACTGTGCTATGCAAAGTAGTTGACTTACTGCGTTGCTCTCATTGGTTGTAGGTCTATCCAATTGAGTGCAGAGTTTTTTTTTCCTGGTTCGGTTAAGACACGCCTCATAATCAAAGCCCTATGAAGCAGTATCAGACTCACATTCTGACTAGAATATGAGTATGACGAAGTCAGGCTATGTATAACGCGGAATTTCACGGAATTTGTAAATTTGAGGAAAAAATAGAAAGCAGTTCAGTACACTTGAAATCAAATCGCGATGTAGACTAGTGTGTGTGAATATTAAAACACAAAGACTATTTAAATACGAATCCTGCATGTTCTGAATGAATGGTGACGCCGACGCGCAGTTTCATTTACCCCACACACACACACACACACAAACACACACTGAAGCACGTGTGACGCTTGCGCTGTTTTTTGGCCTATATGAAGACACAAATGCATGAACTTCCTCTCCAGGCTCTAGATCCACTCTGAAAGTCACTTCGTGATCATTTCACCGCTTCATTTGAGAAAAACTATCATCATGACATAAACACACAGAAACTCAAAAGGTCTTCACGGCAACCCGTCAAAATAAAAGTTCGGTTTAACTTGACAGAAATATATTACTGTTGTACATTAGAATTTAGATATGTCCCAATGTAATAATACACTAACACTAATCCAAATAAATTATCAAAACTGAAATTAAGGAATAATCCATGTTTTAATTTTAACAGTAAAGCTCATTGTGCAGCAAGTTATTTGACAAAAAGTTTATTTAATTTCATATGATTAAAATTGATGATAAATGATACATTTGTGTTTTATGTCTTCATTTTATTACCAGAAAAAACACAACACAGAATTAGTGTGAATTTTTTTTCATATATATATATATTTATATATATATATATATATATATATATATATATAATTTTTTTTTATAAGTTTAATGATTCATAATACATGATTTCAATTAATTAGACATGCTTTTTGATTGCAAAAAAATAATTACACCACGTATCCGTAACACGCTCCGCAACACTAGCATCCCCCCCCCCCCCCCCCCCCCCAAAAAAAAAAAGAAATCCTAGGGGAAACACTGTAACTATTTATTGTGATGGTCCTCTAACAGACATTCTACTGACTATAAGTAACTTTGCAACTACATTTTAACTTATTCTAACCCTAACCCTACCAGTCTGCTAATACTCTACTAATACTCTAATGAGAGTTAGTAGACATGTTGGTGCAAGGTTACTTATAGTCAGTGGCATAACTTTGCTTTAAAAAGTGGGTTTAATACAATGCTAAATCATAAATCAGATGTACACCTATGTACAATAACATACCGATGTCCAGCAATCGATTTAAATAGTACATTGTGTTTAATTTGTCGTTTAATGAGATCTAATATGTGTTGGTGGCAATAGCACACATGCACTTTAATGGTCCAGTGGCAGAACTTTTGCCAAGCGTGTCAGAGGTTCCGGGTTCTAATCCCCACTCGAATAGTTTTTTTTTTTTTTTCATTAAAACCGATTATGTTTATCAGTGGTTGTATATCAAGCAGGGACACGTTTGTGTGCATTTTACTTTGTGATTTCACCGGAACGAATAGAGAGTCTCCGCAACGGATAAAAGCGCGCGTCCTTGTGAAGACTGTGCGCGGCAGCGCGAGCCACAAGAGAACACCGTATCTGCGCCAGTGGCGCCACTGATCGCAGATTCAACGAGCACTTTGATCACTTGGTTTCAAAAACAACACATTTCAGCACTAGGTCGCCTCTTATTTAACAAACGAACGAAATGAATGCTCTGCTAGTTAACTAGAGATGTTTTATTTATTTGTTTTATTTACATCCGTGCCGCGAGATGTTTCAAAAGTGGTGGGGACAATATCGACCCTGGCTAATAGTGGTGGGGACATGTCCCACCCGTCCCACCCGCAAATTACGCCTATGCTTATAGTCAACAGAATGTGTTAAAGGGACCATCAAAATCAAACGAAACCCTAGTCACAAGCTAACATTTTCTCATTTATGGCTGCACACTTTTTTTTTGCCCTTTTTTTCTTGTAAATTTGCAGTTTAATTGTTTGCTTGTTTGTTTGCTTGTTTGGACAAAAATTGTGATTTTTATATATCAGTATGAAAAAATATCAAATAATATTGATGGCTGTCTTTTTGATTGGCTCTTCATTTTCGAATGTTAAACCATCAAGCTTTTATTTAGGCGGAAAATTGCTAAAGACCCCTAAAGCTTCTCTTTTGTTGACAACAGCTGGTTTATAAGCACTTCTCATTACAAGTTTGGGAAGATGGTTGGCACATGTGTTTCCAAATGCACGTTAAAAGTGTCTCAAACTCAAAGCACATGCAGAGATGAGTTTGTTTGGAGAAGCATGTTGTGTGAACCGGGCCGTCTTGCGACACTGACAACAACGCATCATGAGCTGTACTCGTGCAAATGAACAGTGCCGAGCTTCACTCTGAAACACACAATGCATACTGTATGTTTATATAGGCCTAATTAAATCACAGCCTTCACAATTTGATAATCGTACTAAGCCATATCACGATTTCGGTTTTTATTTCTATTAATCGTGCAGCCCTACTCTAATTTACAAGCTAATAAAGTCTATTTTCTTTAAATGGTCTTTCTTCAATCCCTCTTTTTACAAGCTAAAAAACTCTTTCCTTTTCAAACACAGTCTCGCATTATCAGACAACAGTCTCGTCTTCAAACAGATAGTTTCTCTTTTACAAGTGAACACAGTCTCTCCTCTCCATACAGACACGTTTCTTCCTTTTATATACAGCCTATTCTTTCCAACATGTGCGTTTCTCTTTTCCACAGACACAATCCCACAATCCCTTCCAGACACAGTCGCTCCCGATCCTCCTGTCCACAGATTACATTGTCGTTCTCTGCACACAGAGCCCCGTTTTCTCTCCCCCGGTCTGAATGTCTGTTGAGAACAGACTTCAGTTTCACTTTATTCAGCAGTGGAGGGAGGGAGGGAGGGAAGAGGGGAGGGGGGACTTTGCACAGTTGTGGTCCCTCCTGTGAACAGCCATGGCTGTCAGTGAAACATTAAACTGATTTGTGGGTTGTGTGATTCTCCTGAGGGAGGTGGGCTGGCAGTCTTCCTGCAATTCTGTCCCTCAATCTCAATACTGATCTTGAATCAGTACGGCCTGAAAACCTATCCACTAAATTGATGTTTTATATTAAACAGCGAGTGTAGTTCACGCTCGGCGTCCAGACACTGTGAAACAGATGTCTTCTCAGCTGTAACAAATTGTTGTGTGTGTATATATTTATAGTCTTGGCGTACGATGGACCTCGTTCCATTTTTTTTACTGAATGATTCTGGCGTGTGACGTGAATGTGCATTAAGCGTGTTCTGAGTGTTTGTTCTACTGCTCTGTATTTCGTTTAATTGTTTTACAGTGCACGCCACTCCGCTTTTTGTTACCCAATATGGTTAAATCTAGCAGATTCTTGCCGTACCCTGCCCATTCGTCCGCTGTTTATGTCCATTTCTCTTTTATATGTCCTCTGAAATGTCTTTGTGTTTTCCGAGAGACACTTGCATCAGCCTCCTCCCACCACATGTTTTATTTGAGGTAATTTTCAGAGCCTGAGACCCCCTCCACCCTCTGACAGAATTACAAGGCAGAAATAATCGTGCAACATAAAACACTATTTAAAGTTTTCACAAGGTTCAGGCGAGCGGAGGGGGGCTGTTTCCATGGAATATGCTTTTAAGAGGAATGCTGACAATTATGCACCCTGAGTGGAAAAAAGCCTGAGACGCATATCTGGTAGGCACTTTTTTTTTTTTTTTTTTTGACAACCCATTCCCACGTTTCGTCTGTAACGTTTGGTCCCGCAGACCCACCGACCTAGTGTCCGAATCACTCCTTGTGCCCTTTGTAGTGCACTTTTTGAGATGTTGGCCAATTTGTAGTGTTATCCGAAAAGTAAACAGCATAGTGTACTATATAGTTCAGTCTTTTCTACCCATAATGCATTTTGTTATATAGTGTAGCTGATCTGCAATCATTATTTTTTAATGGTACTTTTTTAATATATTGTTTTAATCATAATTAATACTTTTTTAATAGTAGTATTTACAGTAAATTACTATTTATATATATATATATATATATCAATTTATTATATTTCTTATTTTATTATACTTGCTCTCAATGGTATTTTTACATGGACTGTCACTGTACACAGCAAAAATTAATTATGATTTATATATCACCTGTAGGTAATGCATTCATCTATAGTGAATAATTTTTACGGATGTCTTCATTAATGCTTTAGGGGCAAATCGACACTCATTATTTGTCAAACACTATATTGGGAATAGTGAATCCGTGAGCGATTTCAAATGCAGGACAAATGAATGAATAGTCACTGTGTAGAGTCACTGTTAATGAATGACCACATGTTTCACTTCAAGCTGTGTCCACAATTGCAAACTGACCTTTTTGACACAAGCGAGGTGATGTAAAGATAAACCGAAAAAATGCAAACAAACAGCATCATGTGGACAAGGGGAAAAGATGTCCACTCATTCGCTGTGAGACGGTTTCATCACCAGATAGAGGCTGCCCTGCATTCCTCTGAGGCAGAAGGCCATGTCTTTCTCCCTTTTTTCCACCATCCCCCCTTTTCCTCTTTCATTTCCCTTCTTTCATCCCTCTCTCCCTCTGATCTGCATGGCCGCATCTCAGGTTTTTCTCCTGAAGCAATCTCTATAAATAGACCTTCAATAGCTGCTGCCTAACAAACCTGCTCATCAGAACTAATTGCTAAAGAAAAGTTCTTTTTTCCCCAGCTTTCTTTGCATTAACTCTTTCCTCCTCTACGATGGCCTGTGCTACCATGTGTCGAATAAAGAAGGCTTTCTAGGACACTTTGTGAAAATATTCTTTGATGTTTGAGATGAAAAGGGCCCTTTTTTAATCTATATGTTATTTATATTATAAAATTATTTATTGCACTTTAACATAATTTATAAAAATATGAAAGTTTGTTTTTATAAAATTATCTTATAAATATTCTAGAACATTTTTATATCTATAATATATATTATATTCAGTGTTGTTATCGTTAACTTAAACTATTAAAAAAAGTTCATTTAAAAAAAAAGTTCAAATAATATACTTTTAATATACTCAAATAATATAATTGACTAAAACTGACATTTTTAAATTAAGAAAAAAACTTAACTTGACAACAAAACATTAAAATGAAAACTGGAAATATAAAAATAAAAGCTCATTAAAAATATTAATAAGCACTATAATAGTATATCAATACTAATAAAATGACACTATATTATATTATATTTCAGCCTTTGGAGATTAGGTATTTGTGATTTGGTGTGTATTATTAAAGAGGGGAGGGGGGAGGGATTGTGATTGATAGCCTCCATCAAGAGAGTGTGTGTCTGAGAGGCCGACCGGTCCTAGATCACAGCGTCTTTGTTTGGGGGTCTGTCTGACAGTTCCGTGACCTCATTACCAGACCAGCGTCTGGGGGCATTCATCTCGTGGGGGCCAATGTGGGGGCCCCCAACCCCTATCCATTCTTGATTTTCTCTCTATTTCTCATTTTATCCTACTGTAACAACTCTTATTTATATGGTTATGCTGCGCACAATCCCTTCTCATGTTTATGTGTGGTTAAGAGAGCGTGTAAGTTTTAAGGTGGAGCTGAAATTGGTCTGAATGCAATGGCGATCTGTTCTACGTCTGCTTTAATTGACTGTGACCTTAAGGGTGTGGGAGCACGGAATAGGGGACACTGACACGCCCACGCGCAGACATGCGTGCACAGCTGCGCACACACACACACACACACACAAGCTTGGGTGCAATAGGTAAGCACTGATGCCTTAAATTTGCATACACTATATAGTCTTGTTAATGTAAGAATAACTATCACCAATGCTCATATTTAAAGGTTGTTCAAATCCCTAAATATAACTTCGGAACATAGTGATTAGACTTAAGGTGCTGTCACATTTACCTTTGTTTGCATTAATTTTCGCGGGCGAAATTGTCATTTCAATAGGAATCCAAGTTATAGGGGAATTTCACAAGAAGGCGAAAGATTTCTTCACCAGGGGTTCAAATTTGTCATGCGGACTCGCCACGTTGACCAGCAGAAAACTGCTTAGTTTGAAAGTGATGTCTGTGTGAGCTGTGCTTCTTACATTACTACACTATTAACAATAGACAATGGAATTTTTCGCACCTATCCACATTTGTAACTTGAATGTGCGAGGCTTCTGGCGTCAAGCTTCTAGTTATTTTACCTGTACAAAATGAGTCTGTTATGTTGCTTTATATTGCGAACTTGTATTTATGATATCTCATTATTTAAACGTATTATAATCATAAACGCACTGGTTTGGAGCACAGGTGGTTGTACTGTTTACTGCACTTTTTAATTCTTGTTATTTACCTATAGCGGCTAATGAATTAGAAGTCTGAACTCAATGTTTATTTATATAGCACTTTTAAAAAACCGAGGGTTTACCAAAGTGCTGTACAAGCAATAATTAAAATGAAACTAACATAACAAAAAGCAAGAACATTAAAACGCAACAAGATCACACAATCACAGAAAATGGCTTATTTGCAAGGTGGATAGACAGATGGTGGGCAAAAAATGGGCAAACAAATCATATAGACTTGCATTAGAGGAAGTCTATAGGAAATTTCTTTTTTTGTTTTTACATGAAGAACCTGGAAAATATCTGATTCTACAGATTCTTGCACAGAAGCTGACGACGCACTTTGGTATCAGCCACCTTCAGTAAAATGCCACAGTTCTTTTTCCTGAAGAATGTTTGGAAGTGTGTGTGTGTGTTCCTCTATAATGGAGGCACAGCGGCCTTTCTCTTATCAGTGTAACTCTCCTTTCATCCATCATGGCTGCTCTCTGCTGTCTATGCATGCATGAGTGTGTGTGTGTGTGTACTTTTGAATAACGAGCAGGGTGATGCTCTTGGACTTTGTTGAATGGAGATTCTACATCCAGAAGGCAGCAAAAGACAAGAGAAGACATCCAGTGGACAGGCAAAGGCAATACCATGTGCTTTCCTGTTTCCACCATTTCCAGCGCTGGATTTAGTGAGATTTACGATTCACAGAACAGGCCGGTAGCCATTTTCCAGGAGAATCCAAAATATAAAACTAGATTCACTGAGCTGAACATCATTTCATTATTTCATTACAGTTGTATAATCTTATACTACAGCTTCTATTTTACTGAAAGTGCAGGATTTAAGAATCTGCCACACAAAATTCTGTAAAAATTATGAGCGCCTGTAAGTGATGAGTTTACAAAGCATGTTCATTTATTAAGTATTTTGGATAGTCATGTTTTCTGCACTCAAAATAGAGAATTCTCTGTTTTATTTAACCCATTTTACCATTTCCAAATTCAGAATTCCAGAGAATTTCTTTGTGGACCTAGATGTAAGTTTATAATATTTCCATTTTATGGAGGCATAAAAGCAACATAAATTTGTGCCAGAATAGATTTTGATCTGTGTATGTATAAAGAGAATATACATGAGGAGGATTTAGGAAAATTATGGGTGTCCATCATTTTGTTAAATCCTCCTTGTGTATATTCTCTCGGTCAATCAGATACGATTAAACCGATCTGTTGATCACCGTACCTACCAAGCTTAGATGGTATTACGGCAGACACCAGAAGCTTAAAACAGGCCTGGCCTGGTTCCACTTAGGCAATGCCACCGCAGATGCCAGTGTGCCAGAACCAGTTGGCATGTGATGCTCTATATAATGGAGTGAGTGGGAGGAGGGAGAGGCTCACGTTGATGGTAAATAATTCACCAGGCTGGCACATGCAGCTGTGTAATCTGCCAAACTAGTGGGTTTAAAGATGCATCGTGCTAGAGGAGGGGACGGCTTTCAGGGACTTTAGGTGGATCTGGATTTGGGGACACTGCAGAACGTGTTTCTGCTGGTTGATTGAGTGCAGCGCCACTCACGAGCCCCCCAACGGGAGTGATCATTGCTCAAAACTCTTTTGCCTAGAGAGAAAGATCTGTTTCTCTGTTTTTGTAGGTAGCTTTCCAGTGGTTGATGGATAATTATGTATTTTTTATATATATTTTTTACAAATATTTTCTGATGACGGGTATTGATATTAATAATACTATCAATAGCTGATATACAATGCTGATCAAGGGACAGAAATTAACCATGACTTTGAGCAGAAATGTGTTTATTTATTTGAAAATTATTGAACTTTGCCAGATATTTATAATCGAGTCGAGTGTTAAATATAAAACACTAATAGGAAGGGGCTTATGATGTATCATAATATCAGTATTAAATTATTATTTTTTAAATATTTTAAATATTGCGTCTTAATTTAATTTGATCACAATAAAGGTCATATAAGCAAATCCAATTTAATTATAGCAGGATGTATGCATCAATATTTACTCAAATCACTAATTATTCCAAATCAGAAATGCATCATCTGATGCCGATAATCGGATAATATTTGATTCATAGCTTGACAATCTCTATAATTAATTTCCCTTTTCAGTCATCCATGAGGTGCAGTTTGCCTGCATGGGTTTTGCTCGTTCAGCTGTTAAGCTTCCGTCACGTCATGTTTTGACCTCACCGTCTCTTTCCGTGCCGCAGTAGTCCGACAGATTGTGTTTCCGTCTTCAGACCCCTCTGGATTTAACAACGACTTGCACATGCTCGAACTTGGCTCAGTTCCTGGAGATTTACTTTTATTGCAAGCTTTTTATCCATTCGCTAACAATATAAATGTATTTTTATGCACTGCTGTCTTTGCGAAGAAACGCTGGCAGATTGCATCTGCAGAGAAAGATGGGAGTACGAGAATACCGCTCAAGGCGGGCAGGGGAACTCTCTTTTGGCCAGGCCCCGAGTATTATGTTGAAACCAGATGTTGAGAGATGTTTCCTCCTGGTCACGTGGGCCCCTCTGGTGCGGCACTTACATAAATGTCATCTGTACAGTAGCCAGTGCGGGCGGGAGAGCGGGAACGGAGGCCCAGCTGCTCGCTCTGGGAAGATGAAGAGTGCAGTGGGGTCAAAGCTACCCTCCACCACTTCTGTCTGCTCTCTGCCAGCGCTCGTTCTCTCCAAACATGAGTGAGACATTGAGACGTCAGCTAGTTGCGGGAATCTTGCTTTGTCATTGTTACCTGCTCATCACGATCGACCTTGCTGACATGTTGTGTGTATGTATACACTACATAACACTAGCAGTAAAAATGTTTTTTTTTTCACTGACAGGTAATGATTTACTATCGATGCTAGATCAATGGTTTGTAGCACAGATGGTTGTTCTGTTTACTGCACTTTTTAATTCTAGTTATTTACCTATAGCGGCTAATGAATTGAAAGTATCACACATTCACAAAAAATAGCTTATTTCTATAATGCAAGGTGGGTAGACAGGTGATGGGCAAGAAATGGGCAAACTAATCCTATAGACTTGCATAAGAGGAAGAGCCCAAGCCATAAATACCACTGAGGACACCCTAGCAATACCTTGGCAACCACTCTTAAAGCCCTAGCAATTACATAGCAACACCCTGGTAACCACTCTGAGAGTCCTAGCAACTTTAAAGTTGAAAAGTTGAGTGGTGCTTTCATATTTTCTTTAGAAACTAAAAGTGTTTACATATTTATTCTATTGTTTTCTTTTGTTTCCATCCTCTTGCGAAAGCTGAGCATGGGTTTAGCACCGAACCACTGATAGGTACCTTTCTTTTTTCGCTTTTACACGAAGAACCTAGAAAATATCTGATTCTACAGATTGATTCTAGCAGTCAAAAAAAATGTTTTTCAGTGACAGGTAATGATTTACTATCGATACTAGATCAATATTAGCCTGGGAAAACCCAGACAACTTCCGGCAAATTTAGATTTGCTCTGAAAGTTAGTCTGGCAAAGAGCTCATTCAAGCCCATTTCCAATCCGTCGAAATCGAGGCACCAATCAGAAACGTTGGGGCGGGCTTTACACGATGACGACAGCGCTGGGATTTTGTGGCAGATTTTGTAGCCTACATTACCAAGATGGATGCCGCCGTCGAACATCACTCGTTCGAATCAGCTATCGCATCTGTTTTAGGCGATTTGAACGTTTCCTTTTTGTTAAAAACCGAGCAAAGAACAACACTCTGAGATGTTTCTCCGCCGCTCTGCATACGTCATCTCCTTCATCGCTCTGATTGGTTTTAGGTCTATCCGCGACGTCCGTTGGTGACGCCCCTCTGGAAATGATTTGTCTATGACGCTTTGCCAGACCATAACTCAGTTACAACTGAGAATGGTCTGGTTTTAACCAGGCTAGATCAATATTGTACCGAAACCAAAATTTTGGTATTGATGATAGGCTGGCTGATAGGCAATACAATACCAATAATTATTGGCATCATTTTAGCAGTTCACAAAACATTACAGTAAATGGTGTGTTCACAACTTTGTAAAAATGCTAATTTGCATAATATTTACTAATTTATAAAATTATATATAAAAAAACTCCCATTCAAATGAGAGGTTTGGGCACTTATACTTATTCTTTACATTTATTATTTTACCCATTTATAGAATAACACACACATACAAAGTATAATTACCCAAAAAATTTGAGCTATCTTATATTTTGTTTTTTATCTTGTATTTGAGCATATTTTTTAAGTAGCTACCTTTTTGTTTTGCTTTTTTACTTTGTGATCTAACTAATGCATATAGATCATGCAAAAGTATTTTCTCTTAAATTATTAAAATATTTCATAATCTTATTTGTAAATCTTCTTGTCCTGATACACTGATCATTACTCAACTCTTAGACCACAGACAAAACCATAAAGAAAGTTGGAGTGGACGGGCTAAGGAGGAGGATTTTTTTTTGCTACTTTTCCTGTAAAATACAATTCTGTGTTGCCCATTATATTAAATATATCTGCCATGGTGACTCCTACACTGCTAATGAAACGCGAGCAGCTTCGGTAATGATGTGTATATCTTTATGCCGCA
Source organism: Rhinichthys klamathensis goyatoka (assembly GCF_029890125.1). Taxonomy (NCBI): domain Eukaryota; kingdom Metazoa; phylum Chordata; class Actinopteri; order Cypriniformes; family Leuciscidae; genus Rhinichthys; species Rhinichthys klamathensis. The sequence continues at coordinate 613,877 of NW_026606837.1, forward strand.
GTGGCGTAATGGCCTGCGTCCTGGCGATTACAGCACTCAGGGCGCCGTTTTATTCGGCCCCAGCGCTCAGTAATGTGTTTGTGCGTGGTAGGCATTCCTATACTGACTTTTAATGTGAGGGCTTTTTGTCCGGCCGGGAGATTTATTCACAGCCGTGTGTAATGTCATTTCATGTTGAAACACCCACCCTATGTTCAAATGAAAGAGGCATTGATGTTCATCTTAATCTGATATACTTTAATACCACGGCATCAAAATTACTCGACTGTAAGGGCCTGTAAGAGGAGGGAGGTGCGCTGCCATGCAAAACTTGAAACAAAGACACGGTTTGTTTTCCAGAAGCAGATTTTTTTTTATTTCTCTTTATGATTCTTCTTTTTTTTTTTTTATGAAAATTTCATATCACTCAGAAACATGAGCCGAAAAGCAACTCATTCATCTGCAACTTTATGACAAGATGATATAGTAATAGACTACAGTTGTAAATCTTTCTTTAGAAATAATTATGTAATTTATTCGCATCGACTGCACGGCTGTAGCGCACGTATACATGCATGTGGCGCTACACTTTGCTTTTTGTTCTCGCTGTTTTTGCATGAGCAGTTTTTTGCAGCAGAGAGGACTGAGTCATGGAGAACTCATGCAAGGGAAAAATTAGGGCATATCAGGAGAGAGAAAGAGAGAGAGAGTATGGATGCATACATATACACTCCTTAAAGCAAATACTGTCCTTTGCCCATAGTCAGGAGCAGCACAAGGTGATACTCCTTTGTGTGAGAGAGCATTTGTGCATGTGCATACACTTGGGCACGCACTTGCTGTGTGTTTTTTCCCCTCTTTTGAAGAGAACAAACCCAGCCCTTGGACATTTGATAAATTAAGATATCCATTTGAATACATTTGGTGTATTTTCCCCCCTTTTTCCCCCTCCATCTACGATCAGATGCCTGGCGTTGTCTGCTCCCAATATCCTGAGTTCCACCAATGCTACATTGAAAAAAAAAAAAGAGAATTTGATAGACAATGTCGTATCTATTAATTTCAAACACTGTTCAGAATCTTATAAAATAATAGTTCTTATAGTTCTAATGTCTGTTTTTTTTTTCTATTGCAGGATTTGCGTAAACAGATAGCTCCTTTGCTGAAAGGCTTCCAAGCAGAGGTGAGTTGTCTTTTTACTCGTATTTATTATCCTAAACTCTTAAAGATGATGTGTGTATTTTTTTATGTATAAATGCTTACTTTTATCCCCCAAACAGCTGTAAGTAAGCCATTTGTGTTGTTTCTCTGTAAAAAGTGTAAATACTGTGGCTCTGAGCGCGGTATGAAAACATTCATCTGTTTGTTTGAGCCCCTCAACCTGCCCAACAACAGTGGCATTGGTTCAACCAATGGTGTGAGTTTGAGGGTGGCACTATTTGTTTGACCAGCCAATTGCAGGTGGGGCGAGTGCTCAGGGAAACATGTTTGAAAACAGGTGGAAGATTATATATATCATTTTGAGAAGCTTGTTATTGTCTAGTTTGTTTTTAGATTTTTTTTTGGCCTTTCTTAAAGACCCCCCAAATCCAATGTGTGGATCTGAACCTGCATTATAAAATCAATAACTTGCCTCAAACTTCAAGGTTTTGATATTATTCATAATTAATTCCCGAAACATGCTAAAAGACACACATGTAACTGATTTACACCAGAATATTGTATGGTGGGATACTGGAAATATATATAATTATATAGAGCAGGAGTTTTCAATCATGCTCCGGGAGGGCCAGTGTCCAGTGCAGATTTTTAGCTTCAACACACTTGCTTGAAAGTTTCTGAGTCTAAAGACCTTTATTAGCTGGTTCAGGTGTGTTTAATATGGTTGGAGGTAAACTCTGCAGGACAGTGGCCCCCCAGAAGCAGGTTTGGACACCCCTGATATAGGCTTTATATTCACAGATATAGGTATTGTTGGAATGATTTTATTTGATGTTATTTGACTATTTTATTTTTCAAAGTATTCTTTAAATATGATATTAGCATATATTTTTTCCAAAATACATTGTATTCTTCGTGGGGTAACCTCCCCTTTGCGTGAAATTCCTGATCATCTAGACTGGAGTCATTTTCATAGGAAAAAAATAGCAATAGTTTCAGTTGTTTAATCAATGCAGTGTGACAATGCTGCTCAGCTAGCGGTCAGAGTGCACTACTGTTAAACTACACTCTCCTCATGGCTTAACACAGCAAATATGACAAATATGAAATATGTGTATATAATGCTCACACCAATTAATCTCACAACCTTCCTTGTAAGGAACGAGAGGGAAAAGACCTGTTTGCTTAACTCGTCACAGACCTGGTGGAAGATGGTCTGATTATAGTCGTGACGGGCTAAAAAGCCCACCTGATTTCTCAACAGTGCTTATTATGTGACAGTTTGTTTTTCTTGTTCTTGTTATTTGAGGCCTGCTTGTGTTGTACAAAGCCTCCATATTTTGTCAGGATCTAATCAGATCAGACAGTTTTGATACGTTCTCGCTGTTTGCTCTCCCGCTCTTTTTTTCCCGTCCGTCGGATGAGAGCGAAATCCTAATGATGTTTTCGCTCCATGGTGTCAGGTAAGTCTATTTGTTCAGGGCCAGGCCAGAATGATGGTCTCCTGAGTTTCACATCTCAGAGGTAGAGAGAATCTTTTGGTTTTTTTTAGTGCTGGGCAACGATTAAAAAATTTAATCGCGATTAATCGCATGATTTTCGTGCGATTAATCGCGATTAATCGCATTGTTACGCGCAAAATTGAATAATGAATTCTAAAGTAGTGTATTGCGCACTTTTGATTTAAATGTACTGCTACAAAAGTGCAATAACATGTGGTTTCCAAAAACTTTAAACAAATAAGGTGCTTTTATACCAGCAATATTCCCTTTACACAGTATCAATAAAATATTTCTTGTAAATCTCAACTTAAACATTAATGTAATCAAATCAAATATTTAAACAAAGCTATTTGCCACTGCCAGGGCATTACCTTTTATCTAGCTTGTTAAAAGAGTTTTTTTTTCTGAACAGGTATCTTGTGTCAGGGAGCAGCAGCACAAACTACAGATATAAGTCGACCAACGTTACTTCTCTGATAGCAGCTTAGGTTTGGTCATGGCATGCCATGGTTTCCCACGTAAGATTACATTAAACAGAGAGTGAGGTGAAGTGGTCGAGCACAGGTGCAGCGACAAGCGGGTGCGTTCCTGTGAAACTGTTGCAGTCATGCTCGCCTCACGCACGCGCCCGCGCGTTGCCGAAGTGGAATTGTCTAACTTTTTGTACACGACGCGCAGCACAAATCATTGGAAGAGAGACTGATCCTCGGCTCGCTGTTTGTGAGTTTCCAGAATCTAAATAGTTATCAGGACATCAACAGGAGGGAATTCACATGGCAGAGCATCCCCGCTAAACTAAACGCAGGCCTATCAGGTAAAGTTATGTATAATTTTAATTTAAGTTAAAAAGGCTACAGCTGCGTAGTGCACAGAAGCCGTTGCCATGGTTACTATCAATAGAGCGCCTGTCATTCACTCGCGGAGCGCTGTCTCCCTTTCTGTTCACCTGAGAGAACCTGCCAAAGCCTCTCCACTGCTTGTTTGGGTGGGTTATTTGCTGGCTGACCAACATCCCACCCCTCCTGTGATCATGGTTTGACTGTAGGACTATGTGTATTCAGAGCCAGTGAGCAACGGACTTTCAAAAAAAAAAAAAAAAAAAAACATGCGTTAACGCGCGATAAAAAAATTGTCGGCATTAATTAATAAATGCGTTAACGCGATAATAACGCGTTAACTTGCCCAGCACTAGTTTTTTTTTGGTTAACCTTAAGGCATAAATGAGATTTTCTTTTGGACGCTCTGGTAATCAGTAACAATATTATGTAGAATGACAATGGCTCTATTCTTGTATCAAGTCATTTTTTTTACTTTGCTAAATATATTCAAAAAGATTTTAATTAGATCAGTGGTTCTCAACTGGTGGGTCACATATCTTTCCAACAACAATCTCTCTTTTTCTCTTTCTCTCTGTGTGTGTGTGTAGATAGATAGATGGATGGATGGATTTAACAGATAGTACAGATCAATTTTCGGTGATGCACCAGTTTTATATAAAAAAAATATTTTATACATTATTGTTGGTCTTTAGACTACACGGATTCTTTTTTTTTTTTGCTGTGAATTGTTGGCATAAATTCACAAAAGCGTTTATAATTTTACAAGCACACCAATATTGCAATAGTAAAGTTTTCATCACATTTAATAATTGTTTAAAAAGGACGTGAAATAAGTTCTTCACCAGTTCTTCTCAGGGAATGAGGCTGAGTTTCCTTTGACAGGTCTTTGCTGATAGTTAAGAACTGGGACATGGTGCTGTGTTCCATAAGTAATGTACATTACCATTCAATATGACAGCAGGCAGATATTCAAATGCCCATTGGAACACAGACTTAAAATATCATAATAATATAAGGATTTTGAGTGCGTTTTTGAGCCCCACCTTCTTAAAACATTCTTTACTTTAATTAAGGTCTGTTTTAGTCCAATACAAGCTGTTTTTTTGTGCTAAAACAGTTACACCTAATGTTCCTTGATAATTCAGTCAATTAGTTGTACTGTTGCGTGATGTCAAACCGAGTTTGATTAGGTTGAATAACCCGCTGCGCTGAATAACTCGCTGTAAGGCTTTCTCAATCTCTTAGTTACCAGCAACTCAAGTGTGAGAGCTTTGAAGTGTTTCCTGCTCTTCTATGCTAATAATGTTAAATTATCTGAAAAGATATTCATAAAATAGCCGTGCTTTTAAACAATAGGCCTTTCATATGATTATATTTGAGTTTTGTAAAGTATTTAACTGCAGGTTCAGAATAACTCTTGGCTCTATTTATGTTGTACAGGCTCAGTTCCAGAGGGGTCTGGCCCATCCAATCAGGAGTTTAGCCCACCCTCTTTTATAGAGGATACAGTAATTTTCATAATACCATGATGCTGAATAATATTTACATGGCAACCCAAGTTACTTCAAAGAGTTGATATTTGTTTTATTTTATTTTTTATTTGAATTTTATTTTATTTTTATCAATTAGATTTTTTTGTGCAATATTAAAATAGTGTGTGTCCAAAATATGATTGTACTTTTTGTAGCACTTATTAGCTGGACTGATTTTAAAGAATATTTTATACCTCTTTAATCAGTTACTGACTTTGTCGATTCCAGACCAGAAGTTTTTTTGCCTGTTTTTCCAGGCTGTGGTTTTTTTTTTCCATTCATTTTTTCCAAACAAACCCATCATTGGCACTCTTATGTTGGAAAAAGTGCGACTTTGACGTCCCAATTCCTCTATTTCCCTCAATAATTTTCTGCTCCTTTTTCACTATTCTGTCTAACGAAGTGGCAAAAAAGTCCAAAAATAATAAAAGAGAAGGAAAGTGAGAAGTATGTGTCAATTTTCCTTTCCTTTGACCTCAAAAGCACTTCCACTATCCGTTAAATTATATTTCTGTATATGTAATGCAGCGTTTGACTGCCTTCAGCAGCACCTTACATTAAGAGGCTGTCGAGGGGCTCGAAGCACAGTGAGACACGGCCGTATGTAACTTTGATGAAGTGAGGGCTGTGAGTAGTGGCTCCCCGTTCTCCTCTCATGAGCCAGTACCTCTGGCTAACTGCTCCATTATAGCTCATTGTGGTTTCGGAGCTGTGTTCTCGAGGACTAGCCTGTCATTAACTGAGGTAGTCGCCCCACTTCAAATCTCTGCTTGGGTTAAATATAAATCCCCATCCCACCACTCTAACAGCAAAATCGTTTTAGACGCCTATTATTTTTCATCGAGAAATATTTACTTATTGACAGTGCCTGACCTCAACAAAAAAAGCCTGACTGCTCCAACCAGAAATGGGAATTTTTTTGGGCATTTTTTTCAGGCGTCAGCTATTTGACGATAATTGGCGGGAGGGATGGGTTCCCTTGTGTTTTGTCTTGTCAGTCTGACCGTCCATTAAATCTTAAAATAGACAAAGAGACTTCATTTTTACAGCACCAATTAAAAAAAAAAGATAGAGCACATATATAATTCATAATGGCAGACAGACCAATGAATACAGCCGTTTGCAATGGGTGAATGATTTTTTCTGTTTAATTTCTATCTTCCGTTTTCCTGTAACGGTGGGTTTGTTAAAATAGCACGTTTGAGTCAGACCGACGCAGATCTCTTGGGTCAGCGCAGAGTCCTTACCACATGTCATTTTTTTCATTCGTTCGTTCGAGAGCCTCCTCTTTTCCTGTCAGGAAATGAGAGTACAATAGGGAGCTGTACATAGCACGCGGCTGGGGCCCTGTTTGGGGTTGCACACGCATGTGTGTGTATGTGTAAATTATAGACTTGGGGGAGGGGGGGTCCCTCTAATAATTGTAAAGAGTTTTTTGTTTTTACTCATTTATAGCCACAAGCCATATGTTACAGATGCTAGCTGAAGACTTGCTGTATTGTAGCTTCCAGCCTCAATTTTTTAATTATTTATTCTTTTTTTTGAGAGGGTATTTGAGGTGATCCTTGTTCACTTGGTGCCCTAGGCGAGATAAGACATGACCAAAGGAGAGCACATTTTAAGTGGTATAGCTAGTGGTCATTTTTATTACATTTTTATGTGTTTTGCTTTGCTTAGTTTATTTTTTTTGGGGGGGGGCTTGGTTTTGTTTTGTTTTGATTGACATTTACTCTTTTGTGGTCCTGTCTCACTTGGTACCCTGGACAAAGATAAGTCATGTCCTTAATTCAGATTTAATTAGCTTAATTCGCGATTCACTATGTTATGTGAAACTGCTCAAATAGTTTGGACTCCTAGAGTTTATGTGCAGTTCAATGTTATTGTGCCTTTTTAAGTGCAAGAAAAAAGCCCCCATTTAGCTTCTTATCTCAAGCTTCATTTTGATAATAAATAATTGTCATTACTAAGTGGAAAATTCAACATTCTGAAAGAAAGAGTGCAAGACGGAGAGAGGGAGAGAGTAAGTTGACCCGCGAGCAAATATCTCTGTGAAAACAGCTAATCACTCTGGCAGCCGTTTACCGAGTGCCATGGAAGTTCTACAAATTTGGAAGTCAGTATTGATTTGACGTAATTGTGGTCTAATTTTAGCGGGCCGGAGTCTGCAGATGCTGAACATGGCCAAGTGCTGAGGAGAGAGGAGGTTAGCAGTTGGCAGCTCAGATAAATGAGTTCAGGTCCAGTGGTGGATGAATCTGAATTGTCTATATATGCATGCAGGTAGTTAGCTAGCCACGTCCTTTTGGATGCATTTTCTTTTGACACTTTTAACCTTGGTGCTCATATGGATGTAGGTTCAAATCCAGAAATTTTCACCAAATCCCCACTGCAATAATAAATTGTAATAAGTAAGTCAGAGTTAGATCTATGGTGCAGTGGTTAGTGCATGTGCTCGGAGCCTTGGTGACACAGGTTCAAGTCTGCAATGTGCACCATTCCTTTCTCTCACAAATAATTTCCTGTCACACTCAGTCTAATAAAAGAGGCAAAATGAAACAAAAACAGAACTAAGAGAAACTTGAGGGTCAAATATGTTTGAAGGCTGGTCTTCTGTTTTGAAGGCGATGCAGGTCAGTAGAACTGATGGAGTTTTCTGGCTCCGCTAACAGCAGTGCCAAGTCTGTGCTCCCTCACAGAAACAAGAGCTATTTATAACCGTTTCCCCCACCCATCTCAACCCCTGTTCCGGCTGGACCGTAAGGGAATAACGCTGTTTAAACTGGCATGCTTTTGATGCCACCAGATAGACTGTATGTTGTGTGGTTCAAAGGGTCGGAACTGACTGTGTTTGTGTGTGTGTGTGTTTGGTGTAAAATGGAGAGACTGGAGCTAGTTGTCATACTTTTTACTCCAGTGAATGTTTCTCAGGGTAGGTTTATTTCTGTATAGAGACACACCTTAAAAGGCTACAAAAAAAACGTAGAGGTATAAACTACCATTCAAAAGTTTGGGGTCAGTACGTTTATTTTGTTTTAATGTTTTTAAAGAGGTCTCTTATGCTCACCAAGGCTGCGGGATCACCAAGGATCATCTCCAAATGCATTAAAAACAGTAATACTGTGAAATATTATTACAATTAAAAAGACTGTTTTATGTTTTAATACATTTTACAATGTAATTCATTCCTGCGTTGGCAAAGCTCAATTTTATGAATGTTCAGTGTCACTTCCAATATGCTGATTTGGTGATCAAAAAATATTTCATATTATCAATTTTGAAAACGGTTGTGCTGCTTAATATTTTTGTGGAAACCGCAATACATTTTATTGCAAGATTCTATGATGAATAGAAAGTTCAAAAGAACAGCGTTTATTTTAAATAGATATCTTTTGTAACATTATAAATGTCTTTACTGTCACTATTGGTGAGTTTATTGCGTACTTTCTGAATAAACTTTTCCTAATTTCCCTAAAAAACGTTTGACTTTTGTTCACATCTTTGGCATGTCAACTGATTCAGGTCTTCCCTATATGTGGCCATTTGTAAGCGTTTATTTGAAGGGTATAATATCTGGGGCTGTTTGCATGACTTTGTGTTTAAGTCCTGCAGCATGATGATGCCAGATGCCCTGGCCGTCAGATTTAGCTGGTAGCAGAGTAAGAGAAGAGCAGATAATCTACGCTGAGCTGCGACGGTATCCGCAAAGTCACGCATGGCACTTCTGCCTGCTTCTAGGCAGCCTTACAGTCTCTTAACCTCATGTCTGGTTCAGAGCTCTGAGAGTTTAAAAATTGACATTGGTTCCTGCTGGATTTCAGGGGTAGACGTGGACCCGTGCCGAGTAAGAGAGAGAGAAACAGAGACAAGTTTAATTGCTCCATCTGCAAGAGGGCTGCAGAACTTGGCCCTGCCTGGGCCAATCCAGATGTTTTCCGGCAAGAAACATCTGAAAATGTTTAATTTCTTTCCCATAGGAGTGAAAAGTCTGTTACATGTTGGATATTTACAGTGGCAACTGCCCTGTTCCATCCATCAAGGCCAGCCGTCTCAGGGCTGCAGATTTACAGTTTTTATTTGATGTTCCGCTGCTGGAAGACCAAACACACAACACTTGTGAACATGTAAACAGCACAGGAGTTCAACATTTTCTTAATGGATAAAAGCAATACTGTTGATTCAGACCACATTGTTTTTGGGTGTGGGGTACTGCCGTTTCGGTGAGGTTCAGAAAGACTTGCAGGCTTTTGAAGAACCTTGGAGGATCTGATGCTGCGTCCACGTCATAGCAAAATGACCATAATTACAAGTTCCTGACTTGTAAAAACTGCTTGCGTCTTAGTCAAACTTTTAATTACAACTTGGAATTCTTCAGAATTTTATGAACATTCTTATGACCATTGTGACATAATGTAAAAAGAACCATGAATTTGGAGAACTATCTCAAGTTCTGAGTCCAAGAATGGTGAAAAACCCTTTTAGGATTCAAGCTTGGTTATTTTTAATTTGTCTATTATATTTAGTTTAGTTTAGTAAAAAAAAAAAAAGTGCATTCTAGTTTCAGACTTTTAGTATTATTACTATTAGTAGTGTCTAATAATATGTTAACTAGTGAAGGTTTTACGTTTTTTAATACACCTCATCCATTTTAGTTAAATCAAAGATGATTTTTAGTTTTTGCTTCATCACCAATCACTGAGTTCTAGAATCTTAAGAAACCGCTTTTGAGTTCTGGAATACTGAAAAACCCAGCTCCGTGTTCTGGAATTTTCCAGGACTTAACTCCAGCTGTTGGAATGTAGAACTCGGGTTAAGCTAGGTGAAGATTTGGTTCAGTTTTTAGCAGCTCCTAAATTACTGTATACAGGCCATACTGATTTGGGTCCTTGTTTCCTGTCAGGTTTGACCCAGTTTGCTAGATTTGGCCCAGTTGGGCCTGGCTGCATGCTGGTTCTACAGCAGGCTGTCATCAGTACGTTGTTATCATCAGAGTTGCACGGTGGGAAAGTGCTGCCATGGCATTTTGTAATTTCTATAAGCGGTTCACCACACCCTACTGAAGACAATCACTCTAATGTGTCGATCCAAGATGTTTCTCCTGCCTTTGGTTGTCACATTTTTAAGACTCTGATAAATGCAGTTCTCAGCAACTTGAGAATTGTTGCATTTGGTGGAAAGACGCTAGCAAGATGCAGTATTGGTTCCAACTCAAAAGCTGTCCAAAAAGGTTGGCAACCTAATAATGTTGCCTTCTAAGATACGTCATTTTAGTCAAGCATTGTATGCATTGTGGAGAAAGCAGTCCCAGAATGCATTGCGACAAGCTTCAAAATTAATCCAAGATTGCAGAAAATGTCGGTGAGAGAATTTTTTATAAACTTGTTTTATTCAGTACTGAAAAGTAGGGAGTTAAATGTAAATTCAATCAACTTGTTAACATAAAATGTATAGAAATCAATTGCAAAATAACGTTTATGTTGACAAGATGATATCAACAGGGTATTTTTGGTCAAACCACAACAGAAGGCAGTTGGATGATGTATTATAATCTGGCCAGAATCAGCACAGCTGTGTGTGTATTCAGATTAAGAGAGATCAGTGTCTTTATTAGAGCTGTATAAACTGAAGAGCCTATATTACTACCTTACCCCTCTCACACACTCGCTCTCTTTCCCTGTTGTGTGTTATGGCACTGGGTTTGTTCCAGCTGTCATACATCGCCACTGAAGGGTCAATAAGGTCACCTGTGCCAGCGAGACCCTGGAAGACAGAGGCTTACTGCGTAGTGCAATGATTCCTTTGTAATTCTATAGTTATTGACAGTGATATTCTCATGCTGTGATAGTGCCTGTACATATGTATCTGGATTAGGAGTATACCGGTACTAAAGATGTACCAAGAAGTATTTCTTATAATGCACTTTATCGCTCTACTGTCATTTATAATTTAATTTAATTTATTTTAAATTAAAATATTATTTTAAATGATTAATATAAAATATTATTTTAAGTTGTTAATATATATAATTTTTTATTAAATTATAATTTTTAAATAATTAACTTCAGGATTTATTTATTTATTTATTTATTATTAGTAAGGGGGAGTTTAACAAAAGTAAAAAAAATATATTTTTTAACTTATTAGTGAAGATTAAGTAGACATATGTTTGTAAAAAATGTTTTTACATATTTTTGTTAATCTGCATTGCCTTCTATTGACATCTGTTATGACCGTGATCATGCATCCTTGGGCAAACTGACAATTAGATTGTGTTAGGGGTGGTACCTCAGTGACTGTGGCCACCATTCTGAAAATCATCTATCTTCAGGAAATGATGAAGGCCTCTTCTTGCAGTGGGAGCCGTAACCCAGATACAGTATGTAATTTGCCCATACGTACGTGTCTGCGGCGCTCTATATTAAGGCCAAAAGTTCTTCTCATTATCAGAGTCCCTCATTACCTGTTTCTGTCATCTCATGCTCACAGGGATTTGGATTTATACCTGATAATTACCTTCTATATAAAGCGAACCAGAAACGGCCCGAGTGTATACACCTGAAGCGTGCCCCCAAAATGCCTCGACCCAGCACTTGGAAAAATATCGCATGTGTCAAAAAATGAATGATTTACCGTGTGTGAATGAAAAGGGTCACGGTTATGTACACTTAGCCATTTTATTTAGGTCGAATTGATGGTAAGTGATGCACATAATGTGCGCATGTGAGTTCAAAATCTCTTTTTTTAGGCTGTTTTCCATATGGCCATCTTTAATGGACTCGTCATTATTGCTAATGTATGCAAATATCAACCTGGTTGCTAATGCAATTACCAAGCCTGCAGCTCCAAGCGCTACCCGATTCAGTTATTGTTTTTTTCCCCCCTCATTGTTTCAGATCGACGCCTTGAGTAAAAGAAGTAAAGAATCAGAGGCTGCTTTCCTCAGCGTGTACAAGAGATTAATCGATGTCCCAGGTATGTCTCAGCTCGCTCTGTGCTGGCTGCTCTCACACAGACACACACACACACAAATGCACTCACACACACTACTGTAGTGTTTCACTGAGGCGAGAATACTGTAAACACATCAGTCATATTTATGAGACCTCCGTCTCTAGTGTCTAAAACACACACATGCGCGCGCGGGCCATCTTAATGACTTCTACGGCTTTAGAGACCTGCTCCGTTCCAAACTCCACGCACACGGAGAAACTTGGATTCTAATAAAATCCGCATTCATTGCCCCACAAACACCTTTTAATCTTCCGAATTGGCTTTCTAACGGTGAGATAATGGCCCCCTGATCCTCAGTTTTTATATGGTAATGTTCTGTTGCGCTGATCTATAATAAGTTAATGGTGCCGCAAAGGTTCATGTGACATCTCGAAGCGTCTTTAGCTCGGCTGCTCAATAGAGCTTTGCTCTAGACTGAAAAAAGGTTCACCAAGGGAGAGTGTGGATAGTGTATCAAACCCCGCTTAGGTAAAAGTGCGACCGTGGAGCTTCTGGTTGAACTGACCTTGAGGATTAGTTTGGGAAACCTTCAGACACCCTAACAGTTATATACACACACACACACACACATATCTAGCCGTTTAGCCCCGCCCACATCTGTTGAGTGACAGGGAGGCAGACAGACAGACAGACAGTGCCGCCTGGGCCTGTTGGAGCAGGTTGGACTGTCTGCCTGCACAACTACTTAGTACATCCCTAAATTACCACAATGCTGCGGTCTGGAGATCCCGGGCCAACTCAACGGCATGTCTGTGTGTTTGGAAGTGTGTGCATGTGTATTTGACTACCTTTATATGTGTGTATAATGTGTTTTTGAGAGTATACTGTATGTGTGTGTGTGTGTCGTGTGTTGCAGGATGTTGGAGTGGGAGGTCTAGTCTGGGAATGTCTGTTTCTATCTGTGAAATCTGGAGCTTGTCCAGTCCTGTCTATTTGTCTGCGAATGTGATCACAGCTTGACAAATTATCTTGTGATAGTTACACTGGTACACTGTGTAGGCCTGCATGTGTGTAAGCATTGTGGTGTGTGTTAACGGGAATGTTCGGAAGTGTTTCAGGTACCTTTATGTATGCAACATTTAGCTTACTTCACAAGACTGATATATATATATATATATATAGCTTTAAAAAAAAGAAGCTAAAGTACATATATATATATATATATGGTTCATTATTTAAAGCTACTTTGCGTCTATTTCTTATTTATTTATTAGGTAACATCCATAACTGTTCATACATAAATACATACATTATATATATATATATATATATATATATATATATATATATACAGTATATATATATATATATATGTGTGTGTGTGTGTGTGTGTGTGTGTGTGTGTGTGTGTGTGTGTGTGTGTGTGTGTATGTATATGTATATTATTTCAAAGCCCATGTAATAACAGAGACAGAACTCAACAGTAAAGATTTTCTTTTTTTTACTTTGCTCAGTCAGGCAATTTTTGCCCTGCAAATAGTTTCACTAGCCCCAACAAAAACATTTTCCCCCTACTTTTTTATGAATTAATTTAGAATTTTACTTCAAACTTATTTCAATGTTTTTATGCGTGTTGTTGTTGCTGTTAACTAAAACTATTAAAATTGTTTTCATCAATTTAAATAAAGTAAATATATCTTAATTGAAAATAGAATTTGAAAAAAAACAAAAACTATTAAAAATGCCAAAAGCACATAACAAAATTGCTAAAACCTAAACTAAAATTTAAATTAAAATATAAAATAAAAGCTAATTAAAAATATTAAGAAATACTAGTATATTAATATTAATAAAATACATTATTTTATTTGCGTTCACACTGAGTTTGAATATTTAGTATAAGAGTGACAAACAAATTTCCTGAAAAATACTGTATACTGTGATGGTTGTTTACTAACAAATGACAGGAAATAGTACATCCAAGTTTCCCATGCCAAAATGCCACTATGATTGTCACCAAGTCAGCCATTGTGAATTCAGAAGTGACTCCTTTATTCTGTTCACACTGTAACAATTATTTCGGGGATTCACTTGTGCAATTAATCAGTTGTCGGTTTAAGGTGATTTTATTGTTTTTTTAATGTTGTTTTTTGCTTTTAGAGACTGAATGTGTGTCATGGATGCTATACCTCTCCTAAAGTACATTTTAAAACATCTAAACATTCCCACTTGTCCTTTTTAGGTTCTTTTGGTGAGGCCGCCCAGCACAATACTTCAGTTTAGCTTTAGACTGCAACCTAACCGAACGGATTGTGCTTGTGGTGTTGTACAGCAAATGACACGCATCCAAATTGATGTGCCTGGGTAAATCAGATTTGAATTGGCTGGTCATTTCGGTCACATGACAGTCACGTTCAGAATTGAGCGACACGCGTGGTCGCCCATCAAGCTGAGTTGAACTGAAATGGCAGTTGCCACGGCTACAAAAGGGAACACACCATGACAGCATATCATTCAGACTTCCTCTTGCAGTTTTTAGATATGACACACTCTCACACACCACACATGCACATCACACATAACACACCCCATCAGCGTTTCCTGTACCTTCAGATGAGAACGAGGGCGAGGGATGTGTGTCGAAAACCACAATCTCGACTGTAGCTTCACGTAGAACTTGTACAGGAATGACATGTTTTATTTTACACTCATGTCTGTCAGCTATTTGTTCTCCGATTTTACTCTCACACTCGCTCTCTCTCACACTCTCATGTTCCGCAGGGGCTAATAAAATAGTTTGATTACATAATTAACTTGGCTGTCTCATTAAGGAAAATCAACGGGAACAGGGCCATAATTAGTCATATAGCAATTAGCATTTGAGGGGGACAGACAATGATGAAAAAGCGTGTGTGTGTGTGTGTCAGAATGTCTTAGTCCTTCAGTGCGGAGGGCTGGCCCCGGTCCCACACCACCGCTGCGCTCGACCCCGCTTTCACTTAACATCGCCTTCCATTTATGAAAGCAACAAATTAACACCCTGCCAAATATGAATTACTATAACTTCTTTTACAACCTGCTAATCTGAAATTCCAGCAGCTGGTGGTGTATTTTGGTCGCTTTTTCTGACATAAATTATGAAACTATGATTGTTATCGGGATTTGATCGAATGGACTAATTTGTCAGCCTAATTGTTTCCTTTTTTAGAATAATTTTATTAGAAATATTTTTTTTTGTATTTTAACAACAAAATAGAAATATTTTTTATTACTTCTATTTTTGTAGATCATTTAAAAAAAAATGTTTTTTTTGTTTTATTTGACTGAGAATGCAAGTGGCCTTAGTTTACTGTGGTGGTTCCACACATTTGAGATTATTCATTGTTTTTCAGTTTTAACTTTTAAGGGACAATTTAAAAAAAATCAGAATTGGTAGTGTATTTAAAAAATCTCAATTTAAAAAAAATCAGGTTAAGTTGTTTTTTGTGAAGATCAAGTAAATATTGTGTTTTAGTTTATCTTTGGTTTTAATCACTGTTGTTAGTGTCATGTTCTAGCAGCAAATTAGAATTACCATGGTACGTGTCCAGAAAACACGGTACACTGTACTTGCATAGTGTCTGTCTAAAATCACTAAATCAGTGATAATACCATGGTTCTTTTTGGTGCTTTTCTGTTATTGTGATTTAACAGAGCAGAATTTAAACCGAGGAGCTGGAGCGCAGTGTGGATTTATTGGCGTGTTTTGGCTTGGTTTGTTTTTCTAGTTAACATTTTTAGCTGCGGTTGGCAATCCGCAAAAATGCAAAAACACTTTTAGGTATTTAATGAAGCTGCACACTGCACATAGACAAACCAACACTGATCTCTATACACAGCTCTCAGTCACTGAATCAAACCTTTGACCTGTTCTGAACGCGGTACACACGATATGCTGAACTGTGTGTGTGTGGATGTGTGTTTCAGATCCTGTCTCGGCTTTGGAGGCAACTCAGCAACTCCAGGTGACTGGTCGGAAGATGCACGACTTAGAGACAGAAAACCAGAGGCTCAAAGATACACTACAAGAGTACGAACGTGAAATCGCAGAGGTTAAAAACCAAGGTAACCGGCCCAGTTTTCAGTGCTGCTTGAAATTATGGGAGAACAAAACAAAAAATTAACAAAACTAAATATGTAGAACTTTCTCCGCATATAAAAGAAATGAGTCACACTTAAAGTTTAGGATCCAATTCTCACTATTAACTAGATGCTTATTAGCATGCATATTATTAGGATATTGGCTGTTTTAATGTTGTTTTAAGCACATATTAATGCTTTATTCAGCATGGCCATATTCTACATGCTACCCTTGATCCTACCCAATACCTAAACTTAACTACCTCACTAACTACTAATAAGCAGTAAATTAGGAGTTTATTGAGGCAAAAGTCATAGTTAGTAGTTAGTTAATAGTGAGAGGTGGACCCTAAACTAAAGTTAGACCAAGAAAGGTTACCAAATGTAACTCGTAAGATGTAACCAAGGCCAAAAAATAAATAAAAAATATATATAAAAAAATTGCACATATCATATATACTAGATATTGGGTGGATGGGAAAAAAAAAAAAAAACTTATGAAAAAAAAAAAAAAATCCTATATATTTATACACACACACACACACATATTAATTAACCATTCGTTCATAGCCTACTTTTCCCAATCCAATCCTTATGGATAACATCAAGTTTTATTAAATCACTGAAAGTTAAATGCTCTTTGTAAGCATTCTCTTTTTGTAAAACAGGGTTTATCTGTATCTAGTCAAGTTGGCAGGCCGAATAAGTGTACCCACATAGACGGGCCCTATTTTTGTTCGAATGAGCTGTAGTCATCTGAGCTCTATTTCTGTCCCTCTGCTGTTTCAGCCAGACATGTTTCCTGGTTTTTCTTTTTTTAACATAAACAACGGGGAAATATCACTCCCTCACGGTCTGTGGAATTCCCCTAATCGATGCAGTCCAATAACTGCAATATTTTATTTGTCCTGCACCAGCCGTAGGAACCACCACGTGCGACCTCTCTCACGCAGACACGCGTATACGTGTACACACGTGTGTATTCTACACACTGATCTTTCTCAGGTCAGTGATCCTCCAGTCTCCCAGTGTTTAAAGTCCAGTTTAGCATTTAAGGGTCTAAAAGGGCTCTTGTGGGACTGCTGCTCATTGATTATGTGTCAGCGCTGAAGTGCTGGAGTTTAAATCACCGCAGATGGCTGTGCAGGAGACGGAGAGAGGAGGAAAAAGCTCTCTATCAGGGATATTTTTGTGTGGATGTGTGTGTGTGTGTGTGTGTAGGCATGCAAACACACACATTTTTCTATCATGGTGGGGACTTTCCCTTGACTTCTGTTTTTTTTTTTATACTGAGCTAATGAAATTTTCTATCCTCTTACCCTACACCTAATCATAAATACAAGCCTCTCAGAAACAGTTTAAAGGGTTAGTTCACCCAAAAATGAAAATTATGTAATTAATGACTCAGCCTCATGTCGTTCCAAGCCCGTAAGACCTCCGTTCATCTTCGGAACACAGTTTAAGATATTTTAGATTTAGTCCGAGAGCTTTCTGTCCCTCCATTGAAAATGTATGTACGGTATACTGTCCTTGTCCAGAAAGGAAATACAGACATCATCAAAGTAGTCCATGTGACATCAGTGGGTTAGTAAGAATGTTTTGAAGCATTGAAAATACATTTTGGTCCAAAAATAACAAAAACTACGGCTTTATATTGTATTGTATATTGACTTTGTATTGTCTTCCGGTTCTGTTGTCAAGCCGCGTTCAGTGATGCTGGTGACGTAAGACACTGCTGACGTGTTATCAGTGCGCCCGAGCTTCGTTTAGAGTCTGAAGGAGACGCACGCTGTAAACAAAACAATCTTCGCAAACATGTCTAAGGATTTCGACACAGAGGAAGACTTGCATTTGTTTGCCCAGCCATATTTATTTGAACCCGAATACACGGACGCACCAGATACACGTCTGCAGTGTCTTACGTCATCAGCATCACTGAACGCGGCTTGACAACAGAACCGGAAGACTATACAATGCTGAATAAAGTCGTAGTTTTTGTTATTTTTGGTACCAAAATGTATTTTCGATGCTTCAAAACATTCTAACTAACCCCCTGATGTCACATGGACTACTTTGATGATGTCTGTATTTCCTTTCTGGACAAGGACAGTATACTGTGTATACATTTTCAATGGAGGGACAGAAAGCTCTCGGACTAAATCTAAAATATCTTAAACTGTGTTCCGAAGATGAACGGAGGTCTTACGGGCTTGGAACATCATGAGGGTGAGTCATTAATGACATTATTTTTGGGTGAACTAACCCTTTAACATTTTCTTTAAATGAACATTTCACCCTAAAATAAAAATGGTAATTATTTACTTTATTTTATCCTCATGCCATTTCAAACTTGTATGTCTTTCTTCCTTCTGTTGAGCGCAAAGCAAGCAATTTCAAAGAATGTGCTGGTCACTCTTTTCAATGCAATTACAATGAATTAGGTTTTGAGCTTCCAGGCTTCAAAAATGATGCAGAGGCACCATAAAAGTATGATAAGAGTGGTTCATATGATTCGTGGTGGATTTACAGTCTTCTAAAGTCATACTGTAGCTTTGGGTGAGAAACAGACTGAAATATAAGACATTATTCACTGATAATCTTCCCTCAAGTGGGCTGTTACAGTTCCTTGAAAACTGTTCAGACTGGATCATTGAGTCTGATTTTCAGTGAGAAATTTCTTAAATTTCGGTTTGTTTTCACACAAAGCTGTCATACGGCTTCAGAAGACTTGGATTATAGTCGTATGAACTACTTTTATGATACTTTTATAGTTTTATGATGCTTTTGTGTCCTTTTGAAAAGCCCCATTCATTGTAATTGTCACAGTCTTCATTGCTCCTTTTGTCTTCCATGATAGAAAAAGTTTCAAGATTTTTCATTTTGGGTGAATTGTTCCTTAAAGATATAATTTAATATGTTTATTAGGTGGTTTTCCTCTTGGCTGATTTCAGGTTTTACTGTCCTTGGGGGACATTTGGCCCCCACAATGTTGGCAAAAACTAAACCAAACACATCCATAGGCCTCCACTGTCTGTCTTTTTAATGCCCTCTCTTTCTCTCTTACAGAAGTCACTATCAAAGCACTTAAAGAGAAGCTGGAGCAGTATGAGCGTTCTCTGCAGGACAAGAACACAGAAGAAGCTCTCGATCAAAACCAGGACCGATCAGGAAGAGAACCGAGGGAGAGCAAAGAAAACCTTCCTAACAACTATGCAGACCAGGAGAGGTTAGCCTGACCATTGCACAAATCCAATACTACATTAATCATAATGTTTATGTCATGAATTCATAGGCTGTGTTTCAAAACCAAGTGACCAAGTGAGCTGCCTGCCTAGACAGCAATTTTGAGCATCATAGGTGCATTGAAATGATGTGCTGAAAAACTGAATAAACAAAGAAATCATAACAAGATTATGAATGCATAGCTAGAAAAACAACATTTTCAGCTTTTTTTTAGGCATCATAGGTCCAACACTAAATTTAGATACAATTTTTGTGAATCATAGGTGCCTTTGTAACTAAATTCTGAATTCAAGGCAACATTTTTCCACCATGATAGTTGCGCTGAATGTGTCTGGATCAAAACTAAAACCATCCAAAACTTTTTTTGTTACTTAAAATAAAATGATAACTGAAAAAAAAAAGAAGTAATACAAATGAAACATACACAACCAAATAAAAAATTTAAATAAAAAAAATATATATAAAAACTAACATTTTGAACTAATTCAAAATATTAATAAAAACTTGAATAGTATCTCAATGATGCTAAAATAACATTAATCTGGATAGGCAGCTCACTAGGTAGCTCGTTTCTAAAAATATAGCTATACGTCTGCATTGGAAATATTAAGTCATTAAAGGGTTAGTTCACCCAAAAATGAAAATTCTGTCAATAATTAATCACCCTCATGTCGTTCCAAACCCGTAAGAGCTTCGCTCTTCTTCGGAATACGAATTAAGATATTTTTGATGAAATCCGAGAGCTGTCTGAACTGTCTGAGTTTGCGCACAAATAGTATTCTCGTCACTTGATAAAGAATGAGTCACTGTAGTCACTTGGACTATTTTAACGGTGTCTTTACTAACTTTTCTGGGCTGGCAAATCCTGTCAATTTGCAGTACTGCAGCATTAATGTGACTGCTGTCTTTACATTAGTATATGTTTGGAAACAGTTGTTTTAATTGTTCTCTGTATGTCTCTATGCAGTCAGCCACAGCAGAGCCAGGACAGCAGGACAGAAGACTTGGACATGAAAACGCAGTCCTTACAAACAGGTTTGCTAATGCATTCACCGTCAGGTTATGCGTTTTTGCAATTACATACATGTACTTTAAATTTTGAGCCTGTTTTCATTTGTTGCACAGCACTTGAAGCAACTCAGGCAGAACTCCACGAACTGAAGACAAAATACGATGAAGAATCCACAGCAAAGTGAGTAACCATTTTTTTTATTCTGACGGGACGTAGCAGGAGACAGTGTGGATTAGCGCTGAAATGGCTCGTATTCCCCCTTCTGTATTTCCTCGACTGTCTGCTAGGCGTGCTACATCTTTGTCTCACCTTTGCACACACACATTTGCGTGTCCGTACAGACACAGACAAACACACACACCCCTTTGATCCACACCAAAACAGTTTATAATCCTACTGCAGACAGGTTTGATTATGGGGGAAAACACAGTGTGGTGAAATCACACCTTCATTCATGGACAAGTTTTGATATTCAATAGTCCTCATATCCCGCCCATGCTGTCTTCATGGCTACACGAGACTGAATAATGGATGACACAATCCTCATAACTCGCACGGATGCTCTGAGTGATTCTCTGAGTATCCAATAATGACGGGATTCGTACCATCGACTGACATTTTGTAGGCGGTGAATCAGTGTGTGCATACTTGCTCAAATGCGCCTTTTGTTTGCACATTGTGTCTGTTCGCCTTGATCTGGGTCATGCGTGTGTGTTTGTGTGCGTCTGCATGTGTGCGTTCCTCCGCTTGCTCTCCCTGTCATGTGGTCGGGGTTAGGTGGCAATTTCCTTGTCTCGCTGTCACTGAGGAATGCATCCTGTTGCAGAGTGCGCTCGCTGCGGGCTGTTCGGCGCTGCTCGATGCGCTGGGAGTGGCGTAATTACACTACCTGTGATCAAACCAAACCCTGCCTTGCCAGACCCCCAGCACTGCACCTTTGAAGTAAAAAAAGACACTTTTTTTTAGAAACCCACCATGGTGAGCTGCCGCCGAACCGAAAGGTCACGGCAAGGTTCATTTGAGGAAAAGATACGCTTCTGATTCCACAAGCATTGCAGATGCAAATCTAACAAGAAATAAATCTCACTCTCATGCTTGTGCACAAACTTTTGAATATGACTGTGTACGTGCAAACAAGAAAATGCATTGTGACGTTCAGTAACATTGGCCTGTTTCCAATCCGCCTGGTCTCTCCCGGGGACTCTTTCAGAGACTGTGGCTGGTAAAACGTTTCCACTCCATTAGATTTCGTACCTGCTTCTCATCCTGATGCTCCAGCTTTCATTTATTAGCTTTTGCTTTGGTGCTTTCTTTTGGTTTATGAACTAAGATTATTCACAATATATTGGGGATGATTTTGCTGTTGATCTAAAATTAAACTACACATTGTTGATATCACAATTAATTGTGAATGAGAGGGTAAATATAAAGATACCATGTCTTTTTTACGCAAATAGCAAATATAGTGCTACACCGTGTGCTAACCAGCTGTTTCCATGATGTGACAGTATATCAGAAGACATTTAAATATTTGATGTCCAATTTTGTTGAGCCAGATTTTGATCCCAATGAGAAACCAAGCAATCGATACGATAAAGTCCTCGTTGTGACGTGGTTTGTTATATTAATTTCTGATCCTTAATTATATATATATATTTTATTGCATTTTATGTGTTGTTTTATATAGGTGTTGTTCAATTATTGAACTTTTTTTGTGGTATTTTATATATAAAAAATCGTTAAATATTGCTTTTATATGCTTTGTTGGTCGAAATAATTGAATGCATCTTTTGTTAATTAATAAACAAAACATCTTTATTATTAATAATTTTAAGTAGATTACGGACTTACTGTATTTGTTGCCAAACAGATTTGAAATGACCCTTTTGAACCATTTCAGAGCAAGTGCAAAGATATAAATATAAAGCTACATTTCATCAAATGACTAAACATTTTAGGTATTTTGCTACTAGTAAGTGGCAGTGGTTTTGGTCTATGTACATATGCTGTATATATATAGATTTGTGCTTTATACATCCAATTTTGCCTAAGCCTGGATCGTCTATAATCCAAGGCTTCATCGTTATCTTGTTGTGATTGCTGACTTAATGAGGTTACGTGATTCTGTGCATGTGTCTTTGGTAGGGGATAAAGGAATCCCGCCCCCATCTAAGAGCCCTTTCCTGGCCTCAGGGTTTTACATGCTCCGTTAGCTCAGTTCATCTACAGTGACAGTAGGTGGATCTCAACGGGAAGGGTGCAGAGACGTTTGTGTGTATCGTATCGCGTAGTTAAATAAACATAAGAATGTGTCATGCTCCACAGTGCTCCAGTAATAAGCGAAAGAGAAAGGAAATCCCTTGGCGGGCAGTTGTTCTGCCTTTGATGCGGGCGGTTAGCTCTGGGTGTTCAGCAGGTATGGACAGATAATCCATAACGTTGATCGATCATCCCCCATATGGACAGTGTAGATGTTTGCGGTCGTGTTATTGAAAGACTGCATGTGTTAACCTTAATGTTGAATCAAATAGAATGGAATAACGATTCAATGTATGCTATTGTAAAAATAGTTTTTTGATTTAATTATTTTTCATAACTTTTTCAGCCTCTAAAGGGACTTTTCTTACCTGCTGATGTTATCAAGGCCATGTGGGTCGAGAAAACTGTAATATTAATCATTGAAATCTCAACCTGACATGTTTTTAGATGGATAGAAGAGTTACTACTTTTTAAATCCAGTTTTCACCCTTTTAACATTTTTTTTTTAACTAGTCAGTCCAGTAACATCATTCCTATTTTTGTCTCTCATATTCCTTCCTGTCGTCTCACCCTCCCCTTCCTCTTTTTCTTTTTTAGTTCATTCTGAAGGAAGGATGGTATCAGCTGCAAAGAGAGTGTGTATTTGGTGGCGTGTGTATATGTGTGTGTGTGTCTTGGGTTCAGGGTGAAAAGAAGAGCAGGGTTCAGTCGAGCGTAATAATGGAATGCTTCAATTCGCTTCACTGTTTGTATGCGACCTCTCTCTCCCTTTTTCTCTCTCTTTTCCCCTCCCCCAACGCCCTCCCCCACTATCCCTCCCCTCCCAGACGTGTTCACGGTGGAATGTCCGCCTTTCTCACAGGCCCGCGAGGTGTCTGTCGTCCCAGCCATCTATCTTGTTCGCTCTCTCTCTCTCTCTTAGGGCTCTGTGTTGTGCTGAAATTTTAATCCGGTTCTTTTTCTTTTCCAGCCCAGACTCTCCTCTCATCCCTCCTCAGGACCTCCTCATTAACGTCCTGCCAGTTACAGTAACTACAGCTGGCACAGACACGGGCATCAGCCCATGCATGCCCGCGCAAACACACGCCAGTGCTGATACACAAATGCTGAGATGGAAAAATGATAAACAATGTATCTTGTTCATATTTAACGTATAGAGTTCGTATTTAATATTTATTGTGTTCACATTTTCTCCGCTTATTTGTATTTAATTTATTATTTAATTTTAGTACTTAAAATATTTTATTTAACTCATAATTTTTTTACTTAATGTCCTCAAATTTTTGGGATTTAATATTGAATTCAACAATCATATTTAGCTAGACTTATTCATATATAACTCAGTTTATGTTTACTTAATGTGTCCGTATTTTCTCATTTAAACTTAGTGTCGTCTTAAGTATTTTTTTTAATGTATTTAACCCAACCTATTTTTATTTAACCATTTAACAAAAATTTTTAGTATTTAAAGGGGTAGTTCACCCAAAAATGAAAATTGTCCCATAATTTACTCACCCTCAAGCCATCCAAGGATATTTTTTAATAGAACTCAGATTGTGTTTGGCTGAAAGAAGAAAGTCTTAAGCATTTAACGAAATGTTTAACTCAACATTCCTATTTAACCATTTTTTACTATTTAAGTCCGCTTATTTGTTTCCATTTTTCCATTTTATTAAAATTATATTTGTACATTAATATATAAAATATGAATATATTTTTATATTAATTCAACATTTTCACATTTAACTCCAATGTATTTGAGCTGAATGTTTTCTGTATTTGACTTAACATAATCGGATGTACCTCAACATTTAGATATCTAACGTTTATGTACATTTTCATATTTAGCAATTTATCGTATGTTTTTCTAGTAAACAAAGTGGAAAAATACGTAATGTTTATTACCTCGGGCAGTTTTAGCAATCGCAAGGCTCAGGGTTGAGTTTGTCATGCTGTGTGGCCTGTTGTGCTTGTTCCCAGCGTGGTTAAACTCTCTCTGGTTTTCCCTGACTGAATTGGAAAGAAACAACATGCAATTAAAGTTGTTTCTCCTGCGCTGAAAGTGGCAGGTTGGGTTTTGCAGTGTGTCCTTTACGAGACAAATGGGCAGTAGATTTTAGCTTACAGAAATAGCAGCCGTGTGTGAGGCCTGTGGAATTGTGTGCGTGTTTGTGCGGATGTTGGATCGCGAGTGTGCGCCTAGGTGGAGATGTGTGCATGTGTTAAAAAGAGAGGGAAATGGAGAGAGACGGAGTGAATTTCTGTTTGTGGTTTATGTGGGCTCTGCGTATGTGTGTGTGTGAGAGATGTAAACCGTGGAGAAGTGCACTGGGCCAGTGAGCTGGTGCAGTCAGTGTTCTGGCATGCAAGAGCTGTGCACACGAATTTCATCGGCTCCTGGTGACATGACAGTCCCCACGGGCTCGCCGCGACCGCAAGCACGCGTGTGCGTGTTCGCCTGTGAACACACCTTCAGATCCTTTTGTCTGTGCATCCTGTGATGTTACATGCACTGACTTGGATTAACAGCGCAGTTTGATTCCCTTCAAATCCAGGCAGAAGAGCAACGTCAGGCCTGTTCGCACCTCTCAGCCTTTTTCGTCTCTGCATCCAGCGTGTTTTGCTTGACAGGGTCTCTGCTGTGCTGTTGGTTGTGTGACATTTCAGAGGGTGGATTTTTGCTCTGTCTGATCCATTTGTCTGTACTCCCATCAGTCTGGCAGGTTTTGAATTACTGCAGGGAGCACAAAGGACCTCATCCTACCCACCTGATTTATCTGCACAGATCTATTCTCACTGGCTGAGTGCAAAGAAAACATTTCATCTGTGTCAAGCAAGACATTTCGCCTTCCCAGAAGCTCTTACATTGTTCGCTGATATTTCCACCGTATTGTGCAGATGTATTGTAGAACAATCCAGCTTTTTCAAATAGAGCCCTGTACACTAGTATAAACTAGCATGATTAGCTAAGCTAATATGATTATCACTATTGCTCATACTTATGGTTATGGGGTTTTCTCAACCACAGACCTTAAGCATTAAACACTGTTGGGTAATTCATTTGTAATAGAAATACAAATTATACCTCAGATCATGCATGCTCATAAAACTTGTGTTTTTCATCTGAAGGTGGATAAAACTGGCGAAAAAATCCCATAGCAGGACCTCGCTAACCAATATTTGTAGATCAGAATATCATAGAGATTTGAGGAAGTTTTTTTTACTTGGGCCAGTTAGTAACTACCCTTGACAACCACCCTTTTTCTTCATTGTTTCAAAGATTCAAATGTTTGTGTATTAAACTTGACATTTTAACTATTTGATATTGTCATTTACCTCAGCGTTTTTGTATGTAACTCAGTATTTTTATATTAAGGAATGTGTCTTATGCATAGTCAACATTTTCACACTTTACCTATGGTTAAGTGTTTTCTGAACCACAAACCTAGTATTAAACCTTAATATTAAACATTGGTAGACCTGTACCATTTGTGCTATAAAAACAAATGATACCTCAAATCATGCAACTTGTAGAGGACTATTACTTTTCTGAAAGCCCAAACTTTGCGATTCTCATCTGGTGGTAAAAAAAAAAATCCCATAGAAAGAGGTAGCAGACCAGTATCTATGGATCAGAATAATATGGAGATATGGGGTTGTGATATTTTAAAACGCCTCATATTTCCTTCAGAATATGTAAAAATCTAGCTATTGGTGAGGTTGAATAACTCAATATAATGAAATCACAGACTAATCAACAACATTAGTAGTTAATTTACTCCAAAACAAAACTCTTGAAAACTGCTTTGGAGATGATTATACACCTGTGTGATTGCTGTCAAGAAAAATTTGGGTCGATGATGTTTGTTGTTTTGAGAGTTAGTGTGAGGAATGACACTTCTGAGAACAAGCTTTTTTATCTCCTGGAGGTCAGACACTCAACAAGAGGAGAAAAAAAATCAAACCCCAAGGGTTTTCTTACTACTCTAGCCTTCAAAAGGTTAAGAGAGGATGGGAGGACAAAAAATAAAAACCCAGCAGGATAAAGCCCACACTGGCTCCATAAGATAGGGGCCAAATGGAGAAAGAGAGCAAAATGGAAATCTAATGGGCTAAATCTGTGAAATGTCGTACCAGCCCAGGGGGATTTGAGCCGCAGCAGAAACAAAGACACTGGGGAGAGAGCGAGCGAGCGAGAGTGAGTTCGAGCAAGACGGAAGAGAGAGAGAGAGAGAGAGAGAGAGAGAGAGAGAGAGAGAATCGCCTGAAAGAGTTGAATTACAGCCAGAGGATGCATGTAACCTGGACCTCTCTCTCGCTAGCTTCGCCCGAGCGCCGAGTTAACCTCCCCTTTCTGACAGCCATGCTGGATGGAAAAGGTCAGAATCAAAGCAGCTGGTTCTCATAATTTATCAGGCCCGAGACGACCAAACACAATAATCAAAAGCAGTAAGTGTTTAATACGCTCTATTCATCAGCGGTAGCTCGTAGAATAACAAAAGAAGTCATGTTTATATGTTCCTGGATTACGTTCACAGTGTTATTTCTTTGGACTTTCCCACATCGTAGCGTGTTCATATGTAGATGAAATAATCCCAATAAATGATCTCGCAGATAACCTCTGGCCCCCGGTCCGAGGTGATGAAGAACATGCCGTTTTTGAAGTCTTTTTTTTTTTTTTTTAACTATGTACAATGTTGATACACTTCCTTAGTCCACTTGAAACATCTAGAAACATTTTACAAAGTTGCAGATTTGTGAACTACATTAGTACACAGAAGTCAGCCAATCGCAACAGATCTAATTTGCATAGAGAATTCTTGAAGATACAGTAGCGAAAATAGCCTGTTTAAATATAAGGGTCAGAGAGAGGGCGTAACACTAAATTAAGATTGTTTTCTGTGCAAGAAACCTTGACTAACACAAGTGGATTAAAGGAAAAGAAATACTGCGAAAGTGTCGAATATGGCCCCTTTAAGGTCATCATTTAATGTGTTTTTACAGTGGGGCCCATAAAGGAGGGAGTGAACACGAGCTGACGAGAGCAAAAATGAGTGGAGATTAGGTTATGTAGGTTCGCAATAGTGTGTGTGTGAGCGAGAGAAAGAATGAGTGCCTCTTTACACTGTATTTAAGAGGGATTGTATTTTTTGTATTCTGTGCCATGACGAGATCATGACACTGTTAATGCATAAAATAAACCTCTGATCTGCAGTCGTTAGGTTTAAAGGAGTATTATATTCCATAATTCCCAAATCTATGCTGATCTAACATTTATTTAATGATTTATATTTAACTCTTTGGATTTGGTAAAGCTCAGAGGAAAAAAATCTAGATTAATATATATTTTACTGTAACTATTAAATATCTACATTATATTGAATATTTTCATTTTTAAAGTCAAAGTGAGCATATTTGACCATATTCAGTTTCTGTAAATGTTCCTGTTCTTATTGTGAACAATTCATCTGTGCACATTTTTCACAATCCAATTAATTCCCAGTGGATAACCTCAAGTGCCGTCCTACCTTTTTTTTTTTCTTGTTAAATATCCTGTTTCACTCAGAAATGTCACATTACAGAAATAAAATGGGTTGTGAATAGGGTTTCACATTGATGTTAGAGAGCCATCATAATTGGAGTGAATTATTATGTTTCAATAACAATTTGAAACATAGTATTTTCACAGCGCTCTTCACTTTCAACCACAATGAAACTCCAACGCAGCATCATCCATGAGACGCCGGAGTCACGCGCTTAAAAGTGCGCACAAAGCTGAGTTAAGCTCATCTGAATCATTAAACCAAATCGCCTCTAATTAAGCTGGGCTGTTGAATTAATTTCAGCTGTGCTTGACTCCTCTCAGTTTGCAGTCACATGGTCAGAAATGTCAATGGGAAAACCGTTCGAAAGGAGAGTACAGTGGGTGACAGAAATAATGCAAGTGCTTTTATCAAATTAAGAGCTCAGTATGTGGGATAACAAGTTTCACTTGATGAAAGATAATGTGTTGGTTGAATACTTTGTGTTTCAGATCTGGCTACAAGCATCAGCTTTGCTGCTTCAAGTGTAAACGCTTTGAGTTTGGTAAAGATAATGGTAAAAAATCAAACAGAAACTGCTACAGTGAGTAGTAGCCTAGCAGTTAGCACACATGCTACAACACAATATCGTGTGTGATCATTTTGAGTTTGGTTATGATTGTGGCAAACAATATAAATATATAAATGATTAAATGTAAATATCAAACCAAAACAGCTACAATAGGAGTACTAGCATCAAGGTGCTGTCACATTTACCATTGTTTAGCAAATTTTCGCATGCAAAATCCAATTATTTCAGTAGGAATCCACTTGATCTGGAATTTCAAGAATTCCTCTCACAGATTTCGCAATGGGTTCAAGTTGGTCATGCAGATTCACTGTGTTGACCAACAGAAAGCTGCTTGATTTAAAGTGACTTTTGTGTGAGCTGTGCTTCGTACATTGCTAGACTATTGACAATAGACGATGGACCTTTTTTCCCCAAAGAATTTTGCAGAAAGTTAGTTAATGTTACTGCACCTTAACGGTTAGCCCATGTGCTACAACACATTATGTTGTGCGAAACACTTTGAATTTGGTAAGAATTGTTACAAAATCAACAAAAAAAGATTATTTTGAAGCTGTAGCTAGCTGTTCTGTGGGCACACGTTATCACGTGTGAATGCTTTGACAAAAACAGATTTGTTGATGCTGTAGCCTAGTGGTTAGCACACATGGTACAACACATTATTGTATGAGAACAATTTGAGTTTGGTTTAGATAGTGGTACAAAATCAAAACAAACAGATTTGTTGAAGCTGTAGCCTAGCAGTTAGCACACATGCTACAACACATGATTATTGATTGAGAATGATTTGAGTTTGGTTAAGATAGTGGTACAAAATCAAAACAAAAACGGATTTGTTGAAGCTGTAGCCTAGCGGTTAACACATCTGAGCTGTAAATGTTAAGTATGCAGTGGGAAAACAGCTGAAAGATAATGAAACATTTGAAGGTACATGTTATATGCAAAAGGTTATTTATTCAGAATATACTGGCAAAAAATTGTCATCAATAAAGAAATACACTTTTAATGGAATTACATTTAGCAACAGGCATGCTAACCAGCTAAACCAGCCTTGACTATGGATTTGGATCACAAGGTTTTCAAGAAACTTGTATTCCAATCACTTCTGTCCCCTTTTCTCCATTCTCATATTAATAACAGTTCATTTACCAGAAGAGTTAGCATCAGTGTTAGCAATGGGAAGACTTTTGTCATTTTTCCAGACAGAAGGATCAATGTTTGAAAGCTGTTTTTGAGTGACAAAACTACACTCATTTGAGATGAATGTTTAATGGGTACATAAAGTACTGTTAACCTTTATTGAAAGCAGTTGTGTTTACACACCTAAGCCATGCCATTTGCTGGGCTGAGCTGCGCGCTAGCAGAATTGAGAATATTATATCAGATTAGTGTGCATTAAAAGGAGTCTGAGGCCTATATTAGTGTAATCCCTCTGTTTTAACCTGGGCTTGTCCATGTGGCTGAGCCGTGAACCCACTGCTGGGCTACACAGCTCACAGTCCAGCGGATTACTGTGAAATCGAGAGGGCTTAATGGCCCTGCGTGCGCGCTGTAGTGTGTATGTGTGTGTTTGTCAGTGTGCATACGGGTGAGTGTGCAAGTGTTCACATGCATGACGGGGTTATGGAAGTCCAACTGAAATGGCTAATCTTAATACAACAACACACACATATCCAGATGTTTTCATGATGAATCCCCTCACGAACACATCTAGCTGCTCATAATTACATACGCACACACGCAAGCGGCTCAGAAGTGAGGCAAGATGCTGATTATCCATTTTATGTTGATGTGAGGTCTTCTTTTCCACCTGGTCCATTCTTTACATGACCCATTTTATTGCATTGCGATATGTTGCATCACTATGTTTTACTGCAACAAATCTGCGCTACCATTTCCCTCCTGCCTGCGTAAGTAATGTGTGCTTTCATTTTTCAGGGCCAATGAGATTGAAGCGGTGATGACAGATTTGGAAAGAGCCAATCAGGTAAAGGCCATATTCCTCATGGAAAAGTGACTCGTATTTCTATTGTATGCAAATCTAAGACACAGTAACAGCTTGTTTAGTTTTTTTTATTAATACCTCCGGTCTAATGGACTGTATAGAAGTCGTCGTGCTAGTTTGCAAATTTCTATTATTAGCACACAACTTCATTGGAGTCACATATATCCAAGTTCTACATATCCTAATTCCCTCCATCTGCTTTCCTTTTGGAAGAAATCCATCATTCCCTTCACTTTTTTGAGCTGTGAGCCCCAACGGCTAAATCTAAATGAATATCAGATATTTTATGTGATGCAATATAAAGAATCTCTTGCCTTTTTTATGGGCTTTTTGCATTTCTGGAAAAATTCTGTTTTATCATCAGTCTATTGTTTTTCTGACCTTATATGTTTGGGAAAGAGATCTGTATGAATGTTTTATTTTGTATTATTATGTAATATTATTCATTGATTTCGTCTTGACTTATTTCTTGCTAAAGTACTCAAAAGTTCAATTTTCTGAATGTTTCTTTTTGTAAACTGTAAAATCTGTTTGCTTATCTAAAAATTATACACTTTTATGTTTTTGAAAATGTAGGGCAAGCAATAAACAAACACCCGAGTAAAAAGTTTATAATCATTGTTTTCATTAGCATTATTATTCCAATCAACAGAAAAAAGAACATTTGGTAAGACTTGTTACGTAGACGTTTAGAATAAATTTGCATAAATTAGCTTGTCATTACCATAAATGCATAAAGATGGTGGTGTTGGATTTGGTGCAGCTAAAGGTTGAACGCTTTAAGCAGCTTTTACAATATATATATATTTTATAAGTCTCATCATTTGTCTTTAGGTCAGGGATCCATTCTAGGGCAACAAATGAATTAACACCACAATCTTTATTTAAAATAAATTCTGAGTGATTTGCATATTCTGTGAATCAACCAACCGTACATACCTTGACACACTTTAGTTTGAATACTAGAGCACTCAGCCAAGTAGGACCCATGTGAGTTCAGTTAACATTTTTTCAGCCCAGCCATATAAAACCAGGCCTGTGATCTTTTAGCTCCCAGTCTTCACAATTCATACACGTCGGTTGATATAATGGTTATGAATCCTCAACCATGGCAATTTTTCACCCATTTGTTCTGTTTGTGGCCCACAGAGGGCCGAGGCAGCAGAGAGGGATGCTGTGAGTCTGAGGGAGCAGCTCACTTCAGCTGGCAAGACACTGCAACCATCCAATCAGATCGAGAAAACACCGGAAATGGTAAGAGTGATTCACTGCATGCCTGTACTGTAGAGAGAGGGGCAGAAAGAGGGAGAATAAAGGAGGGAATGGTAATGTGGGAACACTTTCCATGAAGCCTATATATATAATGCATTATGAAGATATTCCCAGTACATTAGCATTCACAATGTTGTTGTAAATAATTGTAAATATTATAACTTGATTAATTCATTTGATTGATACTGTAATTGTTCTTAATAATATTATTTTAAAAACATTAATTAATCAATTAGTGTTTTCAAAGAAAATTGAATCATGATTAATTGTACAAAACATATTTGTATATATTCCTAATGCATTATGCATTCACAATGCCATTGTAAATAAGTGTAGCCAGTATATATTTTTAAATGTATAGTGTATTTTTGTTATTTTTATGTATGTGTATGTAAACACACACATTGTATTTAGTCCACTTCAAATGTTGACTACTGTATAATTATTAATTACATTTTAATATTCATTTATTTATAGTTCGTAAATAAATTATGAAAAAATAATTAATGAATGTTTATAGCATTAAATATATAAACATAATTAATCATAAGTAATGTAATACTGTTATATTTTAATTATGGTTTTAATTATTTATTAAACATTTTCAATGTACATTATAGGGTGTTATGAATATAGTGCATTTAAAATACCTTTATAATGCTTTACACAGTATATACATGCTTGACAAGGCAGGTGTAATTTTATATCACATTTTATACAGAATAGTAATTCACATTGCACTGCTTGGAAAACGCACAGGAAGTGTTACCGTTTACATTGTCAGTGCAGCATTGTTAAATGTGTGTATTTGTGTGTACAGGACAAGTCTCTGGAGGCGCTATCTTGCACCAGTCTGGAGGCAGAGTTGGGTGCTAAGGAGAGGGAGGTGGAGCGTTTGGCAGAGGATGTTCAAAGACTCCAGGCCAGTCTGGCCCAGCTCAGCGAGACCTCCACCAATCAGATCAGTCAGCTTGAGCAGCAGCTGAGCTCCAAAGAGGCCGTACTAAAGGTCAGTCAGACCAGTGCCTAATATGAAGCATATTAATAAAAAATATAGGTAATATGTCAAGTAGGGCATAATTTGTGCCCTCCAGCCAGTATTGAACACTGATCTTGTGTTTAGAGTGTTAGTGCTATATAAAAATTCCTGCATTGCACTCCTATAACTGTGGTAAAATCGCTGTACCTCACAGCCGCCTTCATTAATACATAAGCATAAATGAAGAAGCTCCTCTCTTTAGTTCGCTAACAGCTGTAGCAAGGACAAGTGAATGAGCCTGGTGGTTCATTATGGAGCAGCGGCCCATCTAAAGTCACATTAACACTGGACTCCAGACACGGGCTGTTTCAACTCGACATTTCATGTTGGATGAAGCGAATGGTCCTGCTCGTGGCAGCAGTCAGATCTCTGCTCTGCGGCTGCAGGACAGGCCTTTAAATGTTGCAGCGTCTCACACGAGCCATGTGACCCATGTAGTGAATGTTTAGAGTTTGAATGACAGCTGGTTGGATGGCAGGAGACTGAGCTGAGACGAAGCCTTCGCTGAGCCTCACACGGAGAGACTGCTCTGATCTGCCCTGCCTGTAGCAGACTCAAGTTCTACTGAAGAATCTGAGCATGTGCAGTGCGGCCAGATTCATTCAGCGCATACACATTCTCGACACGCATACGGAATAGTGGTCGAGCTAAACGTTTTTTTTTTTTAATGGTCGTTATCTAGAAAGCAGAATGGCTGATATAAAGCCGAAGCATATAGCAATTTAAAAATAGCAAATAAA
Source organism: Rhinichthys klamathensis goyatoka (assembly GCF_029890125.1). NCBI lineage: Eukaryota > Metazoa > Chordata > Actinopteri > Cypriniformes > Leuciscidae > Rhinichthys > Rhinichthys klamathensis. The sequence continues at coordinate 647,638 of NW_026606837.1, forward strand.
TAATAAAAATAAATGTACACAAAATAGCTAAATTTGTACACTTAATTTCATAATATTTACTCAAAGTTTGAAATATATGAGAATGGAAAATTATCAAAAAATATCTATACAAAACTCTTATCCAGAGTGACTTGCCAGTGCGTTTCAGTTATATAATGTGTATACACTGAAGTCAAAAGTTTGGAGTTGGTCACCTGATAAAAAAATACAGTAAAGCAGTAATACTGTGAAATATTATTACAATTTAAAGGAACAGTTTTTTAAATATATTTTATAATATAATTTATTCCTGAGCTGAATACATTTTTATTTAAAAATAAAATTGCATTTGAAATATTTTGTCAGATTATAAGTATTGCTACTATCACTTTTGATCAATTTAACGCATCTTTGTGGAATTAAAATATGACTAATATTAAGTCTTACTAACCCCAAACTTCTGAACGGTGTTGTACATGAACAAAAGTATTGTGGTTTCAGTTTCATTTTTAATTGAATTTATTTGTCATTTTATCATCAATAATAATAATATATAATTTTTTTATGGGAAAGACATGTTTCATGGTTTGTATCTGTTTAAATTCTATGTATTCTGAGCCCCTTATAGGGATATTGCACAAAAGAAATCTGTCATTACTTACCTATCCCAAACTCGTATGCTGTTTGCTGTCTATGGAACATTTTTTGAAGATCCTCTATGCAGCTCTTTAAGTTCATTATGACCATGTCTATCAATCTCCAAAAAGACAGAGTAAATTGATCGAATTTTCATTGGAATATTCATTTAAAGTGCCTCTCTAAAGTGAATATTGTGAATTTTCAGTGTATAATTCAGTTCATACACTGATTCACATTACAATTTTGCTTATAAATAAGTATATCTGCCTTTTCCCCTCCCCAGCATCTCGAAGAAAAGCTTCAAGAGCAGTCAGACTACGAGGAGATCAAACGAGAACTCGGGTAAGTTCTAAAGCACTAATTCTGTCAGCACAAATAATCCTGATGCTTTAGCCTTTTCCTTCTCATATGTGTGAATATTTTTGCATCATTAACATTATTTTAACTCTGATGGGAACGTTGCATCAACCTTAACGTGATATCCAAGTATGTAATACCATGAATCGACTGTATCGTAGGTCTAAATAAGCAAAGATTTTGTTTGGAGTGACCTGATCTGGTCATGTTTTATCCACCTTTATAATTTAAGACCCTCAGACCATTCTTAACCTTTATCTGCCCCTCCATTATGCATGTATCTTTCCCATCCTTTCTCGCTGCAGGGCTTGAACTATGAGTTCTCATTACCTGGTGGTCTTGAACTTTACAGTCAGACGTACTGAATTTGATCTGATGTAGTACAGCCAGCTGAGATATGAACCTCAGAGATCGCCAAACTCCGTCTGCGCACGGATCTTTTATTCCCATATTTTACCAGAAGGAATTTTACTCTGCGGTAATCTCCGTTTCTGTTTAATAAATTCAAAGAACCTTAGGTATGCAAGGAGTATTGGGTCTTATTTTTGAGAAAAGCGGATTAAGCACGCTTTGTTGTCGGAGTGGTTTCTGCACAGGACTGAGGGATTGCTGCGTTTCATCTCCAGCCACAGCTGTAATGAGGAGGCTAACGTAGTTTGCATCGGCGATAACCTAATTGAGTGATGTGTGTGTTTTTGGCTCGGCCGCTCGTCTGTGCTATCAGTGTGTGTGTTGGGAGGGTTCGGGAGATGTCTGGCTGTCCGTTGCATAACTCGATTTTAGGCGTAATATTCCCAATTGGGACTTATAAAGCAAGTAATCCATGAATAGAGGGTGTTGTTAAGATCTGTGCTTGTCTGATGATCGGCCTAAAAAGCCGCTTTGCTGAATGTATATTGATAGCTTGTTGTCTACTCGAGGCACATTCCACCGTGATATAATGAGTGTTTTCACCCAAAAGGCTTTTGAAAATGGCCCTGTTTAATCCATAGATAACAGATCAGCGCTGGGTAGTGTGCAGCTAGGCACACAGGTTCATTTGGGTAACGTGATTGTAGGTGTCACAGACATTTTTCGAATCACGAACGCTGAGCCAATGCCTTTTAAGCTTTCAGTTCTTGACCTGAAACGGAAAGTGAAGGCATATTTTATGCTTGTAGCACCATTATTTTAATACGTACACTTTTTTTTTTTTACTCTCGCCAGCACCCTTAAATCAATCGAGCACAACTCCTCAGATCATCACTCTTCAGCACAGGTAAGACGTCATGTCATTCGAAATAATGAAGTTGATTTGTATGGATTTGTCCTTGAAATGCATTATAAGAGTAAAAGGCAGCATGTTTTATTGGCTTTGATGCTTTTTAAATTCTGAATATCACGTCATGAATTTGAACTTGTTTATTTCGAGAGAAAAAAAAAGACATTTATTAATTTCTCTAAATTCATGATTTTTTGCCGTTGTTTTCTTAATGTTTCATTCTTCCTTTATATTCTTTCTCCCTTCATTCCTCATTTCTTTTCTTTTCCTTCCTTTCTGTTCCCTTCCTTCATTCATCACTTCCTTTCATTTCCTCACTTTTTCAAATTTCTTCCCCCGTTTATTTCTTTCTTTCCTTTCCATAACTTTGCTTTTGTTTCTTTCATCCTTCATATCCCTTCTTCTTTCCTTCATTCCTTCTGTCCTTCTCTCCTTCCTTCCTCCTTCCCTCCCTTCCTTCCTTCCTTCCCATAACTTTCCTTGTTTCTTTATGCCTTCATTCCCCTTCTTTCTTCTTTCCTTCCTTTCTCACTTCCTTTCTTTTCCTTATTTTCTCACTTCCTTTCTTTTCCTTCCTGTCTGTTTTCTTCCTTCCTCACTTCCTTCCTTTCTAAAACTTTACATTTGTTTGTTTTCTTTCTTCCTTACTTCCCTTTCTATAACTTTCCTTTTGTTTTTGTTCCATCAATTGACTTCTCCCTTTTTACTTCCTTCCTCACTTCCTTTCCCCCCTCCTATCTGTTTCCTTCCTTTGTTCTTTTTCTCTCCCTCATCTATCCTTCATTTTAGGACTCGTCCAAGCCTTTGGAGATGTTGCTGACAGGGAAAGACCATAGCCAGCTGTCAGAGAGCGCATTGAAACGACTGGCCAACAGTGACTTCAGTGGTGAGTTTCCAGTGTCCAGCCTCTTCTGAGGAACATTAACTTCCAGTTGCTGGGAAATTGCAGCTTTTGCAGTTTATACACAGCAACTTTGGTCATTTTATTGATTTATTTTTTCCAAACCTAACTTCACCTAAAATCCAGTAGGATGTGCAACATGACCTAAAAAAAAGTCAGAACTTTAGCTGAATGATTTTATTTGGCCCCAAGAAAAAAATGAATAAATATCGTAACAGATCATACTGATAGTGACGAGTTAGGTTTGGAGGCACCCGTGTTGTTAAGGTCAGTTCACCCTTTTCTAAAGGCAGCAACATATTAGGATTTGGTATGTAGGAGATCAGGTCACCTGGGGCTTGCATATTTCCTGAACGGCTAGCGGAGACCAATGTGATAATTAGGCCTTATTTCCCTTTTCCTGCCCTTTCGACTACGCTCTGTATGTGTGAGGTTGAAAATGTCATTACAGAACACCTCTGGACACCCCTATGGAGATCATACATTTAATTTGCGTTTTAAATGTGACTTTCTATCACAAATTTTGCATTTTTAAACCTGGCATTCGCTGCTGACGGCAATGACAGAGAATCATCTGTGATCGTAGCATGTATCTGTCTCTGACAACCAACAGAATTCTATTGCACTGGATATTGATTTTGTCACCGTTGTATAAAGTGATGGTATTGTTATGGAAGCGCACACAGCAGAGGTGTTTTGTCATGGCAAAAAGGATAACCGTACTGACACCCACAATCCCTTGCAGTGAACAGTCCCCACAGCATGAGCAGGTAGCCCACGCACAGTTGCCTGGCCTGATATCTCTGGACATGCCTGCTAGTCTACAGACCTCAGAGGAGATCAGTGTTAAACGTCAGCCTGTGGCACATGCGCACACATACACCACAGATTTCCTTGAAGTGTGCAGAGCAAGTGTTTGGTGCTTTGTTTCTGCTCGTGTTTTTTATTTTTATTGGGGGGGGGGGGGGGGGGGGGTATATTTTCAAAGTCATATATTTTTGTATAATAATGGCTAAACTGTTCCAGTTAACCGATTTACTAGTGCTAGTTAGGTCTCTGGAATGTTCTCTTTCTTTCACAAAATTAAATTTCAACTTTAATCAATATTCTTTCTTTAATTCTTAATTAATTAATTAAGTAGCCATGTAATGAGTGAATGTACTGTAAGTTGGCCAGTATCCTAAAATAAACCCCTTCAGGATGATTCAAAATCATCTTTTACTCTACATTTATCTCTTAAATATATTTAGTATCAGTCTAAATCAGTATCCATGATTTTCCTCGTCACCCATTGGTTTGTTTTACAGGTGCATTGGGGCGGAAAAGTAAAGAAACTACAGTGGAAAACCCTCAGCGTCTTCCTGCCACTCCGGTCCCTACCACACTCCAGGGGTCTCCTCCTCCTCCCTCCCCTCAGCTTTTGATGAGGACGGGCACCGCTACCTCCGAATCTGCTGCCAGTGCCAACGGTACCCACCCTTTTTCCCCCACGGGCATCGGGCCAGACTTCTTTACCCCCGGCATGGCCAGCGTGGGCGCCACGTTCCCCCCACTGGCTGGCAAAATGGCACTCAACTCTCTTCTTCAGAGGCAGCTCATGCAAACCATCTACACCAAAGCCCTCCAGGACCCTTCTCCAAGTTCTGTGCTGTTCGGGCCGCCCCATTACGCTACAACCAACTCTCTCTCCAGCCCCCTACCCCCTCAGTCAGCGGGCAGCCCGGAGGTTAACGGCATGGCGCCCTCCCCCAGCCAGTCGGAGGGCGCGGGCAGTACGTCGGAAGGCGAGGAAATGGACACGGCTGAGATCGCCCGACAGGTCAAGGAGCAGCTGATCAAACACAACATCGGTCAGCGTGTGTTCGGCCATTATGTTCTGGGTCTGTCCCAAGGCTCTGTCAGTGAAATTCTGGCCCGACCCAAACCCTGGAGCAAGTTAACCATCCGTGGCAAAGAGCCGTTTCACAAGATGAAGCACTTCCTGTCTGATGAGCAGAACATCCTGGCGCTGAGGAGCATCCAGGGCAGGCAGAGAGGTCAGTAACAGAGCTTGAGGAAAAGACATAACCTTGTTATCTCAGATGATCTCCCAACTCGTGTTTATTTTCAAACACTATGTATGCGATAAAATGTGCTCTGTAACAGCATGATAAACTTCTCTCATATGTAAGCAACTTCAGCATGGGCACACTAATGTTAGCATTCTCACAGAGCACATATTCCTTTAAAGAGTCAAATCGGATACGTTAAATAGTCAAATATGTGCAATAACGAGAGGGCAGTGCTTTGCGATTGCTGTGATCCAGATGTACCCCTTATGGAAGCTTGTTTCTGCCTCAGAGTAAAAAAAAAAAAATTTGGATTGGGTAATTGTGAGATAAAATTTTAAATATGAACCAAATTAAGACTGTGATTTCTAAAATTTGTGAGATGAAGTGGCAATTGAGACAAAGTTGCATTTGTAAGATATTTGTGATGTTTTTGAGGTGTGAAGTCGTATTTGTGAGCTATTATAGTCACAATTGTGAGGTATGAAGTCTCATTTGTGAGGTATAAATTAATTTATGAAATCTTACATTTACAATTGTGAGTTAGGAAGTCATATTTGTGAGGGATAAAGTCGCAATTGAGTCAAAAGTCAAATTTGTGAAAAGCTCATTTGTGAGGTAAAAAAAGATGCGAGGTATAAAGTTGCATTTGTGAGGTTAAAAATAAGTCACATTTGTAAGGTGTGATGTATAAAGACACAATCGTGAAGTACGAAGTCGCAATTTAATTCATTCATTCATTTTTACTTTGGGTGAAAACAGGCTTCCATGATTCCCTTTCGATAAGCTTTAGGCTAACCCTAACCCTTTCATCCACAATGGAATGGTGCACATAACCTTCAAAATTGAGAGTCTTCGGATAACTACATGAAGCCCATAGAGACTAGATACTAGATTCTGACAGAAACGCTATTAGTACTCAGTTGGCACAGGCGGCTTGTTGATTAGAGCTAAACTTCAGGAGTCTACCCTTTCTTTCCTTTCGGTCTCAGCCTACGGGTGAAGAGGAAGTTCAGAGAGGTTTGCAAGCGTTATGTTTTGCCTCAAGTCTGTGCTTCACAGCTAGAGCGAACAAATCAAGGCCGAGCCCAGCGTGAGCGAGAGTACTTGCATATGAGGGCAGTTGGCTGTGAATCCTTGAAGCCGTGTTGAGCCGAGTCTAAGTTTGTTCAGTCTAGCTGTGAGGCAGTAGTTTTGAAACAGACCCGGAGCTGAAAAAGGCTGACTGTGCTGCCCGTGCGTCTGCACACCGGTTTGGAACGTCTTCAAGGAAGTCTGGTCTGGCTGTCTGCCTCCATAGCGTCGGCTTGTGGTCTCCCATGGGAGTAGGAACTTTGTAAAAACCTTAAAACCCATTCATTCACATCAAAGACCTGGGCTAAAGGAGCACATTAACGTTGAAATAATCACTCGAGTGAGTTCTGCAGGGTGCAGGTGGCTTTCTTTGAGGTCAGACTAGGTCGATTTGTGTTTAAGCTTAACAAACTACCATTCAAAGGATATTTACACTTATCAGTTCATGTAAAGGTATTACTTTGGATTAGAATTACTAAGTGTTTCCAAAACTGACTGTGAAGACATTCTGACATCTATATAAGATCAGAGCTCAACAATAAGAATTCTTTTGCAACACATTTTAAGTGCTTCAGAAAAGGATTTAGGTTTTTGCCCTCCTATTTTTTAGAGAAATATATTATTATTACCCAAAACTTTAAATATTTTTTATGCTTTTCAAAAGAATGTTTCTATATTTATGAAATTAGACGTTTATTTAAAATTAAAGTTTTTTTCTTCAGGTTTTCAAAAAAAAAAAAAAAAAATTCTTCTAAATATTATATTAATTCTTATTATTTGTGTTTGTAATGTCTATTTTTATTGGTGTTTTTAAATGTTTTAATTGTAATCGTGGCAAATATAAAGCTGTCTACTACTATATATTTTTTTTTTTTTATTTAAATTAAACAATATATTAAATGTATTTTTCTGAAAAGCAGAATTTTTGAAAACTATTTATTTAATATTAAACGATAAAAATAAAAATATATTTTCTTCACCAAAGAAAAAAAATTATAATTTAGGTTTTTTATTTGCAGTAAGTTCTAGAAATTATAAAATTACAATATAACTCGCACACACTATACAATATAATGCACACACTTTGTTGGCAAATAATTACATATGGTGCAAATGATGATTCAATGAGATGAAAACTAGTCATTCTTGCAAATACAACAAAACTTAATCTGTCTTTGCTAATATTAGCTAAATAACCATAGTGACACATCTAAATCAGGTGAATTCAAATTCCAAATGCAGCGCATTTGCATGTCATGCAGTGATGCTGCAACACAAGACTGATAGGACAGGTGACATTTCTCTCAACAGGTCTAAAAAAATCTCTCATACTTTGGTCATTCTTATTGTTGAGCCCTGGAGATGATTGGACAACTGACAGCAGAAGTTTAGGGCTTGGTCTTACTTTATTTCTATCTTCCGCCACTTGTTTTCCAACAGAGAACCCAGGCCAGAACCTGAACAGAGTATTTCAGGATGTTCCGAAGCGAAGAACCGGCTCGGAAGGCTCCACACGGCCAGGTCTGTCTCACGCCTTCCCTCTCGTGTTACGAGTTTCTGGAGTGTCAGATCCGCTCTGTCTGTATGTTTTTGTTGTGCTGGTCTGTTTCTTCTCAATCTCTGGCCTGGAATCTGTTGCAAAACAAGTGAGTGAGACAGACAGGGCTGGAAGAAGTCTGACTGGAATTAAAAAAAATCTCGTTCCGTCTGTCTGAAGACAGCTGTTTACAATAAATGCTACACCTTTGACTTCATAGATTAGTTTTCAAACTGTGGAAAAACTTTGTGTGAATGTTATCAAGTCTAAACCAATGTAACTTTCCATCACGGAGGTCCTTGAGAAGTATGTCCTGTTATTTTGTGGTCAGCTTGTGTGTTTATATATGTGTGCGTGTGGCAGAATCCTTCAGGCAGATCCACAGTGCCACCACATTACAACTGGTGGTTGAGTCTCCCCTAGGGCGGCGCTGTGGGTGGCTAGCCTTGTGTGTGTTTCTGTGTGTGTGTGTGTGCGTGAGAGAGAAAGGGCGAGAGAGCATTACTTCCACCTCACACACTTGTCCAGCTGCTCTCATCACACACCAGTGACTCTGACCTTGCCCTGTTGCCCACTGCTCATTGGGCAGTTCCCTCTGCCACCTTTTCCCCCTCTCTCTCTCTCTCTCCATATTTATTATTATTGCGCCGACCCGTCTGATGATACTTCCATACAAGCTCTGTTGTTTCTCATGGACTTTGTCCAAATCTCACCGACTCTTTGTTCTGTGGACTTGTGGAGGACAGGAAAAGGTTTCAGTCCTTACACAGGAAGTGCTGCTGTAGCCAGGGGCAGTGCAGGTGCTGATACACACAGTATTATAGACAAGCAAACGATTGCTAATGGTTTTTTAGTTCTGTGCCGTTGAGTTTGGTTGCTGGATTGCATTTCCATAACATAAAAAAGTGCCAGCCTTATTTTAGCATACCGCATAGATTGTTGTTAAAGTAAGCTTGCGTTTGCACCTGTTCAATCTTGCCGTGCAGAAATAGTTAAGAGCATAGCAATATTTTTTTGCTGTTTTCAATCTAAAAGGTTATATATTGTGCTCCATTTCAGAACTAAACAGATCTATATGTTGTTACACATGATGTCTCACGCACAGCTACATGTCCTTGTTGTGTCTTCACAGGTAACATCACCACGCGGATCCGCACACCTGAGACCGGCTCTGATGAAGCCATCAAGTCCATCTTGGAGCAGGCCAAGAGAGAGTTACAAGTGCAGAAAGCAGGTGAGTCTTTTTATGCCATCAGGAAAACAAGGGTCCTGGCAGTCCAGGATAGGACTCACTTTTGTCACCTGAATACGATCATTCTTGCATTCACTTTTTCTAAATGAGCCAGTAAGTTTTCTGATGTAGAACTGATTGTTGCATCGTCATACTAATATAATACACTACTGTTCAAAAGGTTAGGGTAGGTAAGGGAATTTTTTTTTTTTTAAAGAAATTTGATTAAGCAAGGATGCATTAAATTGTTCAGAAGTAATAAGATAGAAAAAAAATCTTTTGTAGAATTATAAATGACTATCTCAAATGAATGCTGTTCTTTTGAATGTTTTAAAAATAAATTAAGGTTTCTAACAAAATAAAGCAGCGCAACTTTTTTTGAAACATTGATGATGCAGAAACATATCCCGAGCAGTATGTTTCTTGAGCACCAAATCAGCATATTAGAATGTTTTCTGAAGGATCATGTGACACTGAAAATTCAGATTTGCCATTAGAGTAAATGACATTTAAAAATATATCAAAACAGAAAACGGTTATTTTAAATTACAATATTACTGTTTTTACTGTATTTTTGATAAATGCAGCCTTGGTGAGCTTAAGAGACTCCTTTCAAAAAACTTTTGAACAGTAATGTATGTTGGCTAAAACTGTAATTGCAATGTAGATTTTGCACAAGAACTGTCTAAAACAAATGATTATATGAGTCAATAACATACTGAGTCGTATCCTCCCTGTTTTGAGTGTTTAAAATTCCCACTTTTACCTTTTCCTGTCCAAGCTTGTGTAACGGAATTAAACTAACTGTCTCTTCCCCACCTGCCACTACAGACGGCGTGGGGGAGAGGCAACGGCGATCAGGTTACCACAGAGGGTCGGGCAGCTATTTCCAAATATATGCACACAGTCTAAGACTTGGTGAGGTTTTGTGCTGTCTGTTGAAAGTTCCCCCCCAGATTTTACCCTCACGCCAAGAGCGCTACTGCTTCCAATTAACTTCTCACTGTCATAAATCAGTCTGAGTCATGGAGATTTATGACCGATGTATGTTTTATATATATACATCAATGAAAAACCCAGTGTATATACACGTTGAGAAATCTTTTATGATCTAACTCACAGAAAACTGACGTCTTTAAATGTATTATTTGAAACTCTTTACAGAGAGTTCCTTTTGCTATAATATATATATATATATATATATATATATATATATATATATATATATATATATATATATTATAGCATTATATACAGTATATATTACATTTACATTAAACTCCAAATTTATTCTACAGTATTATTGGGTAACATAGGGCAGCAATCTCTTACTGGCAACCCTATGAGTAGTTCATCCAACATGAGAGTTCTGTCATCATTTATTCACCCTCATGTCTTTCCAAACCAGAATAGCTTTCATTCTTCTGTGGAACACAAAAGAAGATGTTTTTGAATGTTAACGCTACTCTTTTCCATGCTATAGAAGTATATGGTCAGGGGCTGTTGATATCCAAAAATAAGAGACATAGGAGTATAAAAACACCATTAGAGTATCATAACAGTAGTCTATATAGCAAAATTGTGCAAAAAGACCAATATTTTGTCATTTTATGAAACTATTTTGTCTTTTTTGAAGCTTGACAGCTTGTGGTAACTATATTCTTTCACTGATATAACAATCTTACATTTTTCTACTTTTGTGTTCCACAGAAGAAAGTAAGTCATATGGGTTTGGAAAACATGAGGATGAGTACATAATGCCAGAATAGTTATTTTTATGTAGGCTGTTTTTTGAGCAATAATATGGTGATTTCTTGGTAAAACAGATTGTGACCACTTACATGTTGTCTTCTGTTCCTGCAGTTGAGAATTCTCAGCCTCCGTCCTCCTCCAGCAACTCTGACGAGAACATTCGCTCCATCCTTGAGCAGGCTCGGAGGGAGATGGAGGCCCAGCAGGTGGCTCTGGAGCCCGTATTGAAGGCCAGCTCTATGGCCCCGACAGATCTCTCGCTGCTGGGCTCAAAGCTCCTGGGCTCCCCGCTCTCCACTCTCCCCTACACCCCAATTGCTCAGTCTCTGAAAAAGCCCTCCACCTCTCCTCTCCTGGACTTCCACAGTGGGGTGAAGAAGGAGATGGGTGAGGTGGCCGTGTCAGATATGGGGCTGGACGGGGTGCCCAAGCTCGGACGTCTCTCTGAGAGTGGAGGAGGTGTAGGTGGGGGTTCTTGGAGGGAACACTGGTGGAGCACAGGTCTTTCTGAGCGCCGCGGAACCGGGCAGACCTCCGTTAGTGAAGATGTCCACAGCCAAGAGGATAGCAAGGAGGTATAGTGCATTATTAGTAAATTTTTTATGCCACATATCCCCAAATATTATAGAAATACACACACACACACATATCTATCTATCTATCTATCTGTCTGTCTGTCTGTCTATCCATCCATCTATCAATATTTATATATATATATTTATATATATTAGAGATGCACCGATTGATCGGCTGGTGACCGGAATTGGCCGATTTTCACGTGATCGGCCATGACCGGCAACCGGCCGGTCAGTCTGACATATGCCGATTTTATGCCGGTCAAAATGCACTCGCATTGCATGCATGATTAACATCGCGCAACATCAGCATCACACTTGCACACGGAACACACATGTAGGAAACCTTTTTTCGGCGTGCATGTTAATCAACGAGTGCATTCACACCGGGAGCAGGAGCAGCGCGTGAGCGTCGAGCAGGAGCGTCGCATGAGCAGCAGTGAAGCGGTTTCGGCGCCGAGTCTATTTTTACTGCGCTGCGCTGCTCACGCTCAGTTAAAGTGAAAGCACACTTTTGATGGACAAAATAAATATGAGTTCACACAAAAAGTGCCCAAAATGCACAGAATTTGCATGTCTAGTGTGTTTTAACAAGAACTGGAATAGGCTATGTCAGAAATTAAAATGAAGACTCTTTATAGAAAATATTAGAAATTTTACCCATTTAAACTTGTTTTTATTATTCAGTTTGGGTAAAAGTATATGGTGTTTTATAAATAAAAAAAATATATAGAAAATAAATATTTGTGTTATTGAAAATAAAAAAAGTGGTTAGAAAAAATAAAATCGGAGTCGGCTAAAATCGGCATCGGCAGGTCAAACTCAATGAAAATCAGAAATCGGAATCGGCCTAGAAAATTGTAATCGGTGCATCTCTAATATATATGTATATTTATGTGTGTTATTTTAGTATTAGTTATATAATATTATGGTATTTTGAAGTATTATGATTTAAAGCTTATATTTTTGTTTTCATTTTATTTTAGTTTAAGTCATCTTATGTGCTTTTGTCATTTTTATTTGTTTTTTCCCCCCAATATTTTTATTTAGCTTGAATTTATTTTTATTTTTTTTCAGATTTAGTTATTTTACTACTTTTTTAATTACTTTCCAGGACAACATTTTTATCATTTATATATATATATATATTTTATGTTTATTTCAATTAACAAAAACAATTTTAATCGCTTGTTTTAGTTGTATTTTGTTAATAAGTTGACTATATATCTATGCATCATTAGAGTACAATACAATACAATAAAATAATTGTGATTAATGTCATGATTTCAGACCAGTCTTTAGAGAGCAGAATATAGAAACTGAAAAAATAATATTAATGTTAAATTCTGTTTGTGTGTGTAATCTATGCTGAGCATCTATATTGCATACAGGGAATACTATTTCATCCATAAGTTCTGAATTTACTTCAGTCAGAATAATTCCGTACTTGCACACTATGCAGTTCCCTCATGTTTAACCCCAACTCTGTTACTCTTTGTCCCCACCAGAAGCTCCCTCGGCTGGGCAGCACCGCGCCCGTGGCTCCTGCTTCCTCCTTGGATTACTGGAAGGACTGGCCCAGCTCAGAGTCCCCGTACTCACAAAGTTCAGAGCTTAGTCTGCAGATGCCCAGCGGCAGCGAGACCCCTCAGAGCAGCCCACTGCCTTCCTCCTCGCCTTTACTGTCCCTCCCCAAAGTCGCCAAACCCGTGGTGCCCCCACTCACCCCCGAGCAGTACGAGTACTACATGTACCAGGAAGTGGACACTGTCGATCTCACACAGCAAGTCAAAGACAAACTAGCCAAGAATGGCATCTGCCAGCGGATCTTTGGCGAGAAGGTCAGTGCTTTTCACATCAGATACGCTTCCATTGATTACCCATCCTTCGTTCTGCTAAGAAATGATTTGAGCGCTTGTGTGTCGGTTTCTTTTTTATACTCCATGCAAATGTATCACTTTGTAATACCAGCTGCATCTTTCTTCTTATTGCATCATAAAATATCTTCATATTAGTTTCAGGGCTGTTTTTCTCTGAATCTCATGTACCGTATCCCCTGTGTGTTTGTGTGCGGGTTGCAGGTGCTGGGCCTCTCTCAGGGGAGCGTGAGCGACATGCTCTCTCGGCCGAAGCACTGGAGCAAGCTCACGCAGAAAGGAAGAGAGCCGTTTATACGCATGCAGTTATGGCTGAACGGCGAGCTGGGCCAGGCACTGATGCCAATGCCCGGACAGACACAAGGTAACATCCAGACACTGTTTACCATCACACACTCATGTGCACAGAGGAACTCTTTCTACAAAGCATCATAGGAGAAAATGCAATCACTCTGTGGCAAAATTTCCCGGTTCTTGAGAAAAGCAAAAAAGAGCAGTTTTCAATTTGGAGCTTCATTCAAATTTACCTGAAAATGACCAAAAAGTTGAGGAGTGGATCAGGTCAAACTTTATCCTGATTTATGATAGTTCATAGATTAAAATTAAATTAAATTAATAAATAAATTAGTAAAATATTATCAAATAAAACAAAATTCTTTTGATTGCATTTTTGTCTATTAATTAATTATTATTAATTTTTTTTTAAATCTGATCAATGTCAAATATAATTTATTGTGGTAAAATGTGTCAAGCAGTAAAATTACACATTGATGCATCCTTCATGCATTTACTTATTTTATTTTATGTGGCAAATTTCTCATGCTTCAGAAGTGTTGCATCGCAAGTGTTGCATACGTGCAAGAATGTGTTACACGTCTGGAAATTTCACATTCTGAAAATAGTTTAAACTGATTTTGTCCTCATTTTGTGAAGTGATGATATCACTTAGATAATAACTTTAACACGCATTATTTCATGCTCTGCAGATCAGTAGTGGCAGAGAACCCGGAAGTTCTTGTGTGAGTTCTTGTGTGACCTCAGTATAGTTTCATCTATACAAAGAAACATGCATAGTGGCTCAAGACGGATGTGAAAGAGCTTCTCGTTCTGATGTGGCTTTGGTTTCTTGGTTTCACTACTCACATCCTGAGCAGTCATCAAAGCCGCCATTCATTCGGCTTTCTTATCGTTTGGCATGGGCGTTTGAGAAAGCAAAACTCTCCCTCCTATCTCTTTTTCGCCTATCACATCCTCTTCTCCTCGCCAAAATTAGATTACTCTAAAATACAGTATCTAGCTCCGAAAGTATCGCAGGAAGAAAAGCAAGCTGCCTGGTCTCTCATGTTGAGATTGCCAATTTTTGACACTACAAAACACCTTTTTTTTTCTTGATGTATATCTTGTTTGATTTCAGAAGTTTAATTTTGACTTAAATGGATGGCTTATAATATCTCTGTTTAATACAGGGCACTCTGAGAACCAGTAAAAAAAAAAGAAGAAGAAAAACATTATTTCCTGAAAATGCTAATGGCTGCATTGCTTTAATGGTTTGACTAATACTGGTTTTAGCCTGGCTTGAATAAATAACCGAGGGCAAACCAAATCTCAGTGTATTTCTTCAATAGTTTAGCCAGCTGTACCTCATTCGGCCCTACGGTGGGAGAATTTAAATAACTCATGACTAAATGGATGCAGGATCATACTGTTGACCCACTTTTAGTGTGCAAACGTTATGCTAGGATAACAGCATTCTGTTGATCGATTTCAGATGTTTATCAAAGCGCTACGTAATCATTAGCACTTATGTTTAGGGGCTTGTTCAATCCCTAACCCTTAGCATCACACTTTGGTGCGTTATTCTTCCCGCATTGTTTGTGCTACAGACCTGAATGATAACTGAAACTGACTTTCCTAAGCTATCATATTTATGGATGTAAAAATCTAGTTATTATTTTGCAGTTCAAGGCCTTTTTAAAACCCGTCATGCCGTTTATTAGCAGTCATCAATTTTTATATTTCCATTGACCTGAATTTCAAGGAAAGGCATTGGGGGGTTGGGTTAAATCGCTGCAGCGTGGATGGGGAGGGGGTCTGTCTCATAGGGGCCATCCAGAAAAGGCCCCCTGGGCTCTCTCAAGGGCCTCCTTGAGCTGTTGTAATCAATTAGCCCATCAGTGCTGGAATATATGATAATTACCCGCCTCTCCTCCTCTGTGACTGGCTGCCGAACGCACCATCATGCTCCAGTGGCTGATTAATATGCAAATAATCAGCCGATGGAATGATAAATTGGAGTCAAGCTGTGCGTGTGAGTGCGAGGCCGATTATGATGAATAGCACTTGCTCGCTGTCCTACTTAAAGAAGCTTTTCTCTGTCATTTTTACCACAAATTAAGCCGAGTAATATATACATTATAGCAATGAGTTCAGCAAGAGGTGGGGAAAAAAAGGAATAGGAAATTATCAACTTTGAACTGAGGCTGTTAACTTAAACAGAATTGTAAATGTCAGACCATCTTCTTGTTTAATCCAACCTGGGAAGAATTTAAAGGGACCTTTGTTAACCATACACGAAGACAAAAACACAAGGTTATTGTAATTTTGAAATATTCCCTTGTTTTTTAAAGGGATAGTCCACCCAAAAATGAAAACTCTGTCATCATTTACTCACCCTCAAGTGGTTGCAAACCTGTATGAGTTTCTTTCTTCTGCTGAACACAAAGGAAGATATTTTGAAGAACGATTGGACCTTTGGCACCATTGACTTCCATAGTATTTTTTTTTTTCTACTATGGAAGTCAATGGTGCCAAACAACTGTTTGGTTCCAATCGTTCTTCAAAATATCTTCCTTTGTGTTCAGCAGAAGAAAGAAACTCATACAGGTTTGCAACCACTTGAGGGTGAGTAAATGATTATCCCTTTAAGCCTTTACATTTCATTACATTACGTTACATTGGAAATATAAGAAATCTTGTATGCTCACCAAGGCTGCATTTATTTGATCAAAAATACGGTAAAATCAGTAATATTATGAAATATTACAATTTAAAATAACTTTTTATTTTAATATATTTTAAAATGTAATTTATTATTGTGATAGAAAAGCTGATTTATTAAATGTATTAACTGATTTATTAAACATTAACATTATAAATGCTTTTACTGTCACTTTTGATCAATTTAAAGGCTTTGTTGAATAAAAATATCAATTTCTTAAATAAAAAAAATCTTATTCAGGCAAATTTTTGATTATATATTTTGTATACACTTTTATGTTTTGGTATTACTTTGTTTTGGTTTTTAGTTTCAGTATAGTTTTAGTTTTCAACCCCTTTAAAAATATTATTTATTGTGATGATGTGGTTTTCACATTTACCTGCCTGGAAACATCACATACAGGAAATAAACCATGATTGCTTGTTTTATATTTATCAAAAACACCCTTCCTCTCGTATAGGGTGAAAGAATACATCAATATAAAAGCTTTTTTTTTTTTTTTTTAACTCATTTTTTTTTTTTCACTTTTTATTTTGTCTTTTATTTTTTATGAGCAGAACTCTAGTAACCTTGGCATAAGGATATATGTTTACACATACATTCATCCGGTGACGTGCCAGTGTGGATAGTTGGGGCAAAAGTGTGTTTAAATGAACTGGCCAGGCTTGACCGATTTGCCAGATAATCTGAACAGCAGGCACCATAATGGCCCGAGCTTTAGAGGGTCTGTAATGGGTTTCTTTCTTCCAGCTGCCCTGTTCTGTGCCTCACAGCTTTCAGCACGGAGCACTTAGCACTGAGCTAATGCACCTCAGCGAAAAGAAAAAAAAACTGCAAATGGTGGCAGGACACAGGAAAGAGCCTGAATGTGGATTTAAAATGGGACGTTTTTGATGACTCAGATTGATTTAGGTCAAGTGATTGATACAGTATATGCTGGTTTATAGAAGGAGATGAGTCTGTTATTGCTTAAAAATAGAGGAGTACTTCACCTGGAAATGAAACTTTGTCATAATTTACTCACCCTTATGTCGTTCCAAACCAGCATGACTTTCTTTCATCCTTTGTAACTGCACAGAAAACCACTACGTTCTTCAAAAATGTTTGTTTTGTTTTGTGCTGACTTTGCCAAAGAAAGAAAGTCATACAGGTTGGTAATGACACTGTGGCGAGGAAATAATCATTTTCATTTTTTGGCTGAACTATCCTTTTCAGATAAGCCATGTGGGAAAATTTAAAAAAGCAAGTTACACACTAAAGGTTAAAAAAAAAGACTATGTAGATGTGGTTGCAACACCACGCACGGTTCTTCCTGTTCGCTTTCCGTTGTCCTCTAGCAAGTGTCCTGTATATTGCCTGTCCTTACTGACCCTCATTAGGACGACACACTCAACCAGGCTAAAACAAGCTCTCCTCCAGGGTGTGTGTGTATGTGTATGCATAGGTGTGTGTGTGTGTGTGTGAGTGAGTGAGTTGAAGAGCACTACATTGACCCCTCATCAGTCTCTCCAGATCCGCTTCTCTGAATGTCAGTTCGTCCTTGCGATCGTCCAATCAGAACCCATATAAGATTAGACCGCGCTGTAGTTTGAGGTGAGAGCGTGTCGATCGGATATTTTCGGGCCCGTTCGGGTTTAAACCTGTTGTGCGCCAATGAGACTCAATCTCATCATGCATCAAAATTAGGGCCGGACAGATGTAGGCTTTCACGTTTGCGCCGCTTATTCCAGCTCAGCGTGTGTGTGTGTGCGCTCAGCTACCACATGTGTAGCTGCATTAACCAGCTGTTGGTCCAGATGCGGTCGCCCCTCCCGTCCTCTTTATCACACGCATACGCACTGGTTACTTGCAGCATGTCACAGGAACATCCTGTCATTCCTGCTCGTGTCCCTAAAACACCTCCTACCTCCCTCGTTCCCCTCCCACACACACACACACAGACCATGCCGCCAGTCAAACTGTCACCAGGCTGTGCGTGGTCTTGCTGCAGATCTGATATGACTGCCTGCTCCCTGCCTTGAGCGCCCTGCTCTCTGCTTGCCGTGTCCCCCAGCTCGGCAGGCAGCTAATCCAAACTGACGCTCCCTCCCGATGCTCTCTTCACCACCAGCACTGCACTGCACTGCCACAGCAAACCAATCAGAGAGTCGAGCTGAAAGGGCTAGAGGAAGATGGGAAATGAAAGGGAAGAGTATTAGAGAGCGTGTTAGGTGCTTGATGTCTACGTATTAAAGGAACAATTCACCCAAAATGAAGATGCGCTCATTATTTACTCGCTCTTATGTCGTTTTACACACATGTATCTCTTTCTATTTTCTGTTAAACACAAAATAAATGAAAGCGAATGTTTGTTGATGAAATCAGAATTTAAGCTCATGTTTCTAGATGTTCACAGTACTTTAAATATCAGTCCGATTACACAATTTGTTATATATAAAATATATTCATTATTATTCATTCTAATTCGTTGTTAATATTAGTTTTTAAAATGTAACCCTTTTTATTCAAAAATATATTTAAAAATGTACATATAAAAAAATAAAGATGCATAAGTTTGGTACAAAAATGAGGGAAAAAAATTGTTGGTAAGATTTTTTATGTTTTTGAAAGACTTCTATTTTCACCAAGGCTGCATTTATTTGATCAAAAATTAGGCTGATTTGGTGCTCAAGAAACATATCTTTATTGATATAAATTATCAAAACAGTTGTGCTACTTAATATTTTTGTGGAATCATTTGATGAATATAATGTTTAAAAAAAGAAGAGCATTTATTTGCAATAGAAACTACACTGTCACTTTTGATCAATTTAATGTCCTTGCTAAATATAAATTATTAATTTGTTTAAAAAATCTTACTGATCCCAAGCATTGGAACTATGGTGTATTTTCGGCCTTGCAGCTTGGAGATTCTTCAATAAAATATATTTTTTCTGTTTCATGAAAGTTTCATTGTTGGAAGAGCTAACTCGGTATGAACATATTCATTCTCAGAACACCAAACACGTTTAACTCCCTTCCTCAATTTATTTGTCTCATTATGCTTCAAGAGAAGCTGTGACTTGGCATGACATGATGCATCTGTCACTGTCCATCACTTCCTGTTGCTGAGCAGGAGGACCTTGGTTGGGGTTACGGTTTCATTGGCTACTCACTCCATATTTAGACAGATCTTCATTCAGGCCTTCTGTCGATAAATAATGCCCAGCCAACGGACGAGGTCATGTGCTGCGTTGGCGCAACGTCTTAATTCGGTTCCTCTCGTTTCCATAGAGATTACTCCGAAGACCTCAGCCAGCTGCAGTCCTGCCCCAGAATCCCCTCTGAGTTCAGCTGAGGAGTCGGTAAAAAGCCAGCAGGAGGAGCAGATATGCCAAGCGTCCATCCAGGAACCCAGTGAAACTTCCGAGTCCCAGCCTGGCACGCCTCTACCGTTACCTCTGCCGGGACACGGGGGTCTTAGCATACAAGAGATGGTGGCAATGTCACCCGAGCTGGACACCTACGCCATCACTAAGAAAGTAAAAGAAGTTCTCACAGATAACAACCTTGGTGAGTGTGTTCAATAAACCCAATGGTGTCCAGTGTACCCCAGTGAACAAAATTTGGATTAGCTCTAATCTACTCATAATTTATAGCTAGTTAAACTACAGACATTCTACGTTCTGAAAAAGTAATCCTACTCTATAGGACTCGTGGTTGACTAGTTGAGAATTCTAGAGTAATTCCTAGTTTTTTTTTTCTATATTTTTGCAGCTGTTTTTTGTACATTTTATCATGTAATTTTTTAATATATAAATTATAAAATTATAAAATATAAAAAAAAAATATATATATATATACTAGAACTTTTTAATAACTTTAATGTAGAAAATATTATTTTAAAATGTTTATATAAATTAACATTAACAAACATTAAATTAACATCGCAAACAATATACAAGTATACATAAAAACATACAAGACAATACTAAAACAAATCAACAACAATCATTGCATTTAAAATTTGAACAGCATTGGACACAAAAGGTAACTGAAAAACTTTCTTCATTGCATGTGGTCTCCCTGATGGCAACAGGTGAAACTCACCATGAAGAGGGTGAGACACATCCCCTACTATCACTAAAGCCTTTTGCTTGATTTTACATTTTATGTGTATAGATCATTCAGATTTTTCTGTGTCTTGCCAAATATCTTACTGGCTTCATTTACAATCTTGGACAGCATGACCCTGTTTTTGACACTCAAATTACCATACCATGAGGTCATGTTAAAAGTTAAAATACTTTAACGAAATTTGCATAGACCATTTCAAGTGATTTAACCTCCTGATGAAATACAACCTTTGTTGAGGTTTCTTGCGAATGCTGTCAGTATTCTCTATAAAACTAAATTGAGCATCTATGGGTAGGCGGCTTCACAACAGCTTTGGCACCTATGCTCTGTTGTTATGCATCATCATCAGTGTTCCGCGTTCTCATTGCTGGAATATGGGAGATTTCATGCGCAAGGGAAAGTGGTCCGTAAATTGCTTGTTCAAGTTGAAAAGTTTGACGTTTTTTAGATATCGATCACTGAAAAAACACACTGTATTTGAAACAAAACTAACTAGACTAAATCAAATGGAAAAAATTCAAATGGTTGTTAATTTGCATTATTTCAACTTATTTTTGCAAGAATACTGATTATTTTTATTTCTTATACGTTTTATTTAGTTTATTATATTTTACATATATTTTATTATAATAGGCTACTTGCATTTATATTTATTATGCTTATGTTTCATTTATAATACTTATATTTATATTTAATATATTATACTTTTTAAAAAATGTATTTATACATTTTTATTTTACTAATACTTCCGGAACCAACGCACTCTAATAAATAGTATGTTACGTATCGTAACGTACAGTTAAGCTATAATTGGTTGTTTTCGTTTACAAATAAGGTAGAAAAATTGCCACACATAAATCGACAATAATCGTATTTTTTATTTGTCGTCCATGATTTAGATTTGTCAGAAGCATCCAGCATACATTTAATAGATACAGTACATCATGTTCTTGTCCTAGAGAGACGATACATTTAATAATGGCTCTCCACGTGAGAGGACAGGTGGAGGACAGGTTGGCCCTGCTTTAGCACTTAATGGCCGTCCACTCCGACTGTCCCTGCCATAATTAATGAGAGGTCGAACGAGAATGCCACACTGGACACAGCTACTTTCTCCTTCACGGTTTGTTTTAACTCGCATCAACCGTTGTCCTTATGTTCAAACGAGAATTGACCAAAAACACCAGTACTTTGTCTTTGTGAACTTAGTGTGTTTACACTTTCTTCTTTTATAGTCATGTGATCACACACACAATATAACAAAGGAAAGTACGGATATATCGCACAGACGATACCTCAGCGTGATACTGTGACAGTCTCTTTCATCTCGCAGATTCTCATTTCCCGACGCGATGTTTGTCTCGGGAGCAACAAAGATTTGTTGTGCTCTGTAGTGGTATTGACCTGTATAAAGTGCAAAATGTAAAGACAGCTGTGTTGATACGAGTCTACGGGGAGAGAGAGAGAGAGAAGTAATCTTCTGGGATCTCAGGCTTTTGTTTTACTCTGGGGAACATTTCCTTTTTGAACATAGATGGATCGCAGTTATTGTTGAGAGGATTCAGGTGCCTTTTATTTAGGTTAAAAAAAAAAGAAAAAACGTTGAAAGCTTAAGCGCCCGTTGAAAACAGTTTGAAAGCACCTTGAAAACAGTTTGAAAGTGCCTTGTCTTAAAGGTGGAGGTTAAAAGCGAAATCAGCAGGGTTTGTTTGATCAAACTTTGATGCCATATTACAATAAAAGCATGTTCTTAAATACATTTTATGTTTTTTTTTAATAGTAATATTGGCCCAGAATAAATATTACAGTGGCCTCAAAACACATTTAGACACTTAAGAAAGTTAAACTGTATGAATGTCTTCCATTATATAACAAAATGTCAAACCAAGTGACATTTTTCCCCACGAGAAAAATAGCTCAAAATACATTAAGTAAAACATTACACAAAAAAAGGTTTGTTAATGATAAAACAATAAATGGTAAAATGTTGTTTGGACACTTTCAGGTCGTCCAGCATGAGTGGAAAATGTTGACATGAAGGTTTCTTGACGGATACGATTGTCTGTGTTTACAGGCCAGCGTCTGTTTGGAGAGAGCATTCTGGGTTTGACGCAGGGCTCTGTGTCTGATCTGCTGGCCCGGCCCAAGCCCTGGCATAAGCTCAGCCTGAAGGGGCGAGAGCCGTTTGTACGCATGCAGCTATGGCTGAGCGACCCGCGCAACGTGGAGAAACTCATGGACATGAAACGGATGGAAAAGAAAGGTAACCTCTCCTCTAAAGGCATCTGCCGCAATCTGGCCGCACACCAGCAAAGACCTGTTTGCAATTGTCTGTGTTGTTTCAGAATGTTTTTATTTCACTGTTTATTAAAGTGCTTCACAGTTTGTTCAGTGTCGGTTTAGTTGGCAGGTCTTTTCAGGACGTTTGAAAGACTTCTGTCTGACTCTGGTGTGGGATTTTATTCATCTTTTCTTGTTTTATCGCTTGACGTTGGAGCTGTGGTGCAGCAGATAGCTTGATCCATTGTGCTCACTTGGGTTGAGTTCGGCTTGTGCTCGTTTTTTTTCACTAACAAAGTGCTGGTGCCCAATCTGGGCCTGTTCCATATGAAGAGAAGGAGGCTCAGGGACAGAAAAAGGGTGCAGGATAATGTCCTTAACACATTTCATTTTTTAAAAGAACTGCTCAATCTGGCTACATTGATGCAAAAACAAAACTTATAATTAACAGAACAATCTGACTTTTTGTTATTCTGCAAAATTACTTCAGCCACTTTAAAATCTCAAATAATGTTGTTGTTTTTTTTATTAAAAATGGGATATGTAAAATGATTGTATTATTTTCAAGTTGCTTCTGGCCGTTACGGTATGGAGGACCAACTCTACCATATTTAAAAATAAATACAGAAATAAATAAATGCTCAATAAATAAATAAGCATACATTTAATTGCCCCAAAAAATACAATAAACAAATAAATGTAGGTAGAAATTAAATTATACAGTGAGACATAAATGTATATATCTCTTTTAATTAGCTTCTTTATTTATTCACCTCTGTAATAATTACCTTATTTATTTATTGTCCGTTATAATCTTCAACTTTATTTATTAATTACTTTTTTTTTTTAAGTATTTATTTATGTGCATGTTATAATATTTTTGTCTGTTTTATTCTTCCTTTGTATTTTTTTACCCTATTTATTTCTTCAATGCCATTTATTTCTGCCTGTCGTTTTTACATTTCTGTATGCATTTCTGCCTCATTATGCAAATGAGGAGGGGCTGTGTCTTAAGGGGTCAACTTCTGCCCATTGGTTGGTTAGCATTTTACTGCATCGGTCGAATCTACATGCCACCGGCCGCGATTTTTTTAATTTTTTTTGCAGGGTGGTAGGGGAAGACTCATTAATATTCATTAGGGAACTCATCCCTGATTGTCAATTTAAAATATACATTTTAAAGTCAAGAAAGTCGCAGTTTGATGTAAAACTGTTGAGGTATAAGACTGTGAAAATACGTAATTAAAAAGACTACAAACCCAAAAGGCGCACATTTTCTCTCAATGAATGAAGCTAACTTTACTGAAGCTAACATCTGTCATTTGTTCTATAGTCTTACGTTATAATCGTAACGTTACGCCGTCATGCCTGAGTGTTTTGTACCAGACTGCACACACACGAGCAGCGGATCTCGCTCGTTGTTTCGCTTCCCGGGAGATGTAGTTCATTGAGTGATTTTCACATAAAACTAAATGTCACTCTTCTGTTTTATGACAAACTGCGACTTTCTTGACTTTCATAATTATCTTTTAATTTGACAAACATCATATGTGTAATTCAGGGCACAGTTCAGACGGAATAAAAAGATAAGTTGTCTCTCGCCATTGACTACCATACATATTTTTTCCGAAATAAGGTCCCATGAGCCGGAAGCGGAGGGGAGGGGCTTAAGCTCTCTATGGGCAGAAGTTGACCCCTTAAGACACAGCCCCTCCTCATTTGCATAATGAGGCAGAAATGCATACAGAAATGTAGAAACGACAGGCAGAAATAAATAGCATTGAAGAAATAAATAGGGTAAAAAAATACAAAGGAAGAATAAAACAGACAAAAATATTATAACATGCACATAAATAAATACTTAAAAAAATAAGTAATTAATAAATAAAGTTGAAGATTATAATGGACAATAAATAAATAAGGTAATTATTACAAAGGTGAATAAATAAAGAAGCTAATTAAAGAGATATATACATTTATGTCTCACTGTATAATTTAATTTCTACCTACATTTATTTGTTTATTGTATTTTTTGGGGCAATTCATTGTATGCTTATTTATTTATTTCTGTATTTATTTTTAAATGTGGTAGAGTTGGTCCTCCATAGTTACGGCAGCTTATGGTAGATTAAAGACGCAGAATTACGCTACCGTTCAAAAAGTACGTATTTTTTTATTTGTTATTTTTAAATAAGTCTCTTATGCTCATCAAGGCTGCATTTACTTGATCAAAAATACAGTAAAAACAGGAATATTATGAAATATTACTACAATCTTAAATAACTTTTTAAATATTAAAGAAAATTATTTATTCCTGTGATGGCAACGCTGAATTTTCAGCATCATTACTCCAGTCTTCAGTGTCACATGAATAGTATTCTTTAATGAATAGAAAGTTGAACAGCATTTATTCTACATTTTGTAACACTATACATGTTTTTTTGTCACTTTTGATTGATTTAATGAATTCTTGCTTTTGATTTGAATGTTAGTGTAAATGAGTTTGTTACATTTGTAACAATATAACAAATGTTACATGTTCGAAGCTACAAGTAATACTAATAAATGAAGACTTGTTCTTACATCTTTACAATTACAGAAAAAAAAGCCCAGCATCTGTGTATTTTTCTGCAGAACGCCAGCCCCCTTGGTCATGTGTCCATATTTACATTCAGCACCTGCTAATTATCGGCAAGCGTGCGCTTGTGTTTATCCAGTATTGATTCCGGCAGGCGCAGGAGTTGCAGAAAACAATCTTTAAGCTGCCTCTCGTCAGCGCGCCTCACTTTAATGTGAAGAGATGCGCGAGATGCCGGAGATGAGCCGGTCAGGCAGAGGGAGGCCTGATGGGCTGTTTGATTGCTCTTTTTTTCCCTCTTTAATAGCCCAGATGTGTCCTCTGGCTGCCGAATAGGCCGCACATGCTCTGTAAGGCCGCTCGTCGCTCCGCTGTCTGGATTGATGAGGGTGGGAGATGTCAGTTCCATGATCGGCTGTGACAGGCTGACGGCTCTGTGGGGCTGGCTTACTTAAAGTCCACTGCACCCAGCGCCGGGCCCGCACGCCTGCGAGCTTGCAGCAGGCCAAGTGAACATTCCTGGAGTCATTAGGCCTGTTTAACACTCCTCTCGGGCTAAAAGTGACATTACTGGTGCTCCCTGGGTGACGATGACGATGATGGTTTTGTTATGAGTCAGGCTTTGCGGTTTGTGTGCGTGGAGCGGGCGAAACTCGGGGGGACCTCCTCATTAGAGTGAAACTGGCTCCACCATTTACCCCTAAAGCCCACTGTGTGCTTGCCAGGGACAGAAAGCAACAGCTTTGCTGTCATGTTCTTTCTATCTGTTTTTGTCTCTCTCTCTCCACCTCGCTGTCTTTTGCTCTAGCTTTACAGAAAAGAGTATGAGTTTGACCTCGACGCTGGCTAGAGGCACAAAGCAAATTAGCCTTGCTTGGCCCTTGTTCTGAGAGTTTTAGCTACCAGCGGAATCTTTTACCATTGCTGTTGCCAAAGGCTCCTTTTCAACAGACACTGAAACGCAGTGGAAATTACAAATTTCACACACAGCTGTGTAGTTAGCTGTACTGTGCTTTTTTAATCAGAACAGGGATGTTGATGTGCTTGATGTCTGTTCATTTAAAAAAATTGAAAGACATACTGGTTAAACAGTGTTATTGTTACTGTAAATTGTTCTTATTAAGCTGTAAATTGTTTGAAGGAGAAGGAGTGATTGGTGTTTTGAGAACATTTGCTTAGCCTATCATGAACAGCTTTCTCCTGGCCTAGTTGGGCCAGTATTTCAGATTTGTACTTGCTCGGCCAACATTTTTACTGGCAATAACACTTTTAATCTGTAATATTGTGAAATACTATTACAATTTAAAATATATACAAAGTTCTGTCATGAAACTCTAGATGGCGCAGGCTGATAGGTCCTTAATTCAACCTGCTTGCAATCACATCATTATCTATAGGGCACAGCTGATTGGTTCCTGCTCTATCAGTAGCCAATGAGCTCGCTGCTCAACCTTCAAATACTTGGTTGGCATCATGACTCTGGTCTTTAGTGTCACATTATACTTTAGAAATTATTTTAATATGCTAATTTGGTGCTCAAGAAATATTTCTTATTATTATCAATGTTGAAAACAGTTGTGCTGCTTAATATTTTGTGGAAATCGTGATACATTTTTCAAGATTCTTTTATGAATAGATAGTTCAAAACAACAGCATTTATTTGAAATAGGAAAGGAAATGTGTCAT
Organism: Rhinichthys klamathensis goyatoka; assembly: GCF_029890125.1. Taxonomy (NCBI): domain Eukaryota; kingdom Metazoa; phylum Chordata; class Actinopteri; order Cypriniformes; family Leuciscidae; genus Rhinichthys; species Rhinichthys klamathensis. The sequence continues at coordinate 674,527 of NW_026606837.1, forward strand.
TATAAATGTCTTTACTGTCACTTTTGATCAAATTAATATAACGTATAAAAACTTTTTTTTATATAGAAAATACAGTAGCTGGAGATTTTACACTTACAATTTAACTTTGCGACATCTATAAACAATTACGTTGAATAGACATGATGCAAAACATTACTGATTTATCATTTTCAACCTACTTTAAATGACTCTCACAAATCTAATCTAAGTTGGGCATTTAGACCGCATTACTTTATTTAAATTAACATAATTTGCTAAAAAGCATAAAACGTTTTTAAAAAAAACAATGTGTTAAACAAATAAAAATGCATGTACAACAAATGCAAAACTTTATGAAAGCATAGTTCAACTCAAATTATCAGGTTCTCTTTATCGTTAAGCCCCGATGAATCTACTTTTTGTTGGGGAAAGTTTTTATGTATTTATTTATAGTTATTTTTACAATGCTGGTGGGATAATGGTGGAATCAAATGTCTGAGCCAAATTCATAAAGACCTTGATGCAATAATAATATTTGTAATCAGAGACTGCCCCCTACTGACTAGAGAGAAATACAGCCTTCAAGCATTGTATAACCTATAATTTAATCTACAGCATCTAACACACCATAACCACCATAAACACTGAGGGGGACACATTGCCCCCCCAGTTTTAAAAGTATAGACAGATCGATATTAGGCAATCTTGAATATTTCCTGTTCAAGGAAATCATGTGATATGCATTTGTTTATGTGTATTTTCTCTGATTAAATTTACAGCTGTTTTCCACATGTGTTTTCCAGCCTACATGAAGAGGCGCCACAGCTCCATTGGTGAGAGTCATTCGCTGGACAGTGGTCTGTCAGGAAGTGACCTCATTCAGTGCGCCAGCCCCCAACACCTCTCCCAGCAGCAGCAGCAGCAGCCCCAGCAGCCCCATCTGAAGAAACCCCGTGTGGTTCTGGCTCCAGAAGAGAAGGAAGCTCTGAAGAGAGCCTACCAGCAGAAGCCTTACCCCTCCCCTAAAACCATCGAGGAGTTAGCGAGCCAGCTCAACCTCAAAACCAGCACAGTCATCAACTGGTTCCACAACTACAGGTATGGTGGCACTTAAGGCCGGTTCACACCAAAAATGATTACTGAAATAACTAGGGCTGGTCGATTATGGCAAAAATCATAATCACGATTATTTTGCTCAATATTGAAATCACGATTATTTAAAACGATTATAGCTGGGTGATATGATCAAAGTCTTATTTCATGATATGAGTCATTTTAAATGTTAGTGAAATTTCACAATTATCAATACTTCAGGAAAAACTTATACTTGGTTAATTAATGTAAGTAAAAGTCCTCAAAACAGTTACAGAAGAGAAGTAAACAGTCAGCAATACAATAAGAACAAAGAAACTAAGTTAAAAAATAACCGACAAAAAAATACAACAGAACAAAAATACAAATTAAATAAACAGTATTTTGGGTTTTTCAGGAAGATGTACTTACAGTGGTATTCAGATAAGTTTTAGCCTACAACAGAAATTGAAATAACAGAAATAACACTGCTGTATATATTAAATATAGACTAATCCTTATTAAAACTACAGTTTATTCATTCAAGAGCAGTGAGTGATTTTGTCTTTGTCTTTTGTTGTTTGATTAACAATAATGACTGCAGCAGATTTATTAGGCTGCTGTCCCTTTAAGAGCTAATGCACAGATCCAATTTACTGTTACACACACACTCTTTCTCAGTGTTTACATTCACTTAAGACATAACCGACTGTGTTTACGAGGATACTTACCAAAGCGGCATTTCTATATATTTGTGTGTAGGCTATTTGACCATTTAGGCTTGTATCTAAAGCCCACAGTATTACCTTGCTTATGCTCGTTCTGCCCCGTCTCGGAGCGCGGGCACAGAAGGCCGTCTAGGGAACCTTATCTCTTTCGCGGCTTAATACACTTTTAAAAACACGTGTTTAATATCAAGTACGTCCTGCATTTTAGCAGCAATAGACTGCATTTTACAACACTCACTTATTTGGTTGATTTGGATGTCAAGTTTGGGCTTTTAGGGAGGAACGAAAGTGCACCGCTGTGAAGGAATGGAAGGTGGCAGCTGCACAATAATCCTTTCACGTCGATTATCTTGTTTTCATATTCGTTGGAAGCCAAAATTGAAATCGAAAATCAATTACGATTAATCGCACAGCCCTAATATAAGCATCCACACAAATGGACAATAATATTCTGCTTTAAATGCTAGAGCTTGGGTGGATACTGATTGGCTGTCAATGTTTTTATCGTTGATCAGCTGTAAAAAATCATTCTGAAAGTGATTCCAATTATATCGTTCTTCTGTGTCGTTATACTTGTAGTGTGGACTTCCCTATTCTCATAGAATTAGAACGATTATTAAAACTTTATAGTTACCACTCTCCTGTATTCCCGTTCTCATGAGTCTTGTTCTTGTTTTCGAAGGTCCCGTATCCGACGAGAGCTCTTTATAGAAGAGATCCAGGCAGCGGCTGGCGAAGGCGGGTCCCCCTCGGCGCGGGCCGGGAAGTCTGGGGGCGAGGGAGACAACAGCTGCGACGGCACTGAGTCCGACAGCACAGCGGAGGGCCGACCGAGTGGCTCAGAGGAGCGCAAGCGCCTCCTGGAGAGCCCCGGCCTCAGCCACAGAGACGAAGAGGGCGAGGGCGAGTTCCCCAGCGCTTCGGGCACCAGCAGACCACGGGGAGGTATCATAGACAGCCTGTTCGGCATTCCCGAGTCTGTATCTGTTCCCACTGCCGCCGCAACCCCCTGCCGAAACCCAAAGGACAGCAGTCTGCGCAAGAAGAAAGCAGCCAACCTCAACAACATCATCCATAGGCTGGAGAAAGCGGCGAACCGCGACGAGCCTCACGAATGGGAGTTCTGAGCCACCGCCGTGTTGTCGTTTTATTCTCACTTTGTCCCTCACTGAGCTAACCTGGCCAAGCCTGGTGCACACACACCACCGGTTAACCCAAGGGTTTTCAAATTGCTGTTTAGAAGTGGGCTATCAGAGACAAGAACATGAAAAGGAAATGAGTTTTTAGTCTGTTTATTTTGTGAAGCACTTAACAGCCCTGCTGGCCACAGGGCTGTGACACCATTGGGTTATGGTGAAGACACAAAACTTAAAAGCACAGGAGAGGGAGCGTTCCCCACGAAATATTCTCAAGACTGGCGACAGTCACAAAAAAAAAACACACACTATGATATCACAGTGTCTCTATTTCTAATAGAGACGTTCTCACCAACAAGCTGAATAACTGTTACAATAATTTATCAGTTCTCAAGACTCTTGGGAGTTTCCTCTTTTGTATCATGTATGCTTCGGCCGTCAGCAGAGACTAGTTCGAACCGGTTTCAAACCAAAAGTCAAGCATTTAAAAGCAAGTGTTGGCTGAAGGAACACGGGTGCACCGTCCCACCTGCCTCTCCCTCCCTACCCCAGAGGAGGCCATCCAATGGCTATGCAACTCTAGTACGCAATGGATTCCAGCGTAATGGAAGCCGCATTATTTTCACAGTTCGGAAGCTTCTCCGATGCGAGAAGAAAATCCTTTTTATAGCAATTAAGTTGCCACCGAGAGATTGCACAGTCAGTTGACTCTAAACAGCACTCCTTTTGATTTTACACGCCAACGGCCTAAAAGAGAAAAAAAAATCATGCGAACGAAAAATAATCGTCGTAAATAAGAATCCATGTATCATGCAAAAATTCATACTGTTGTTGTAAGGTCGACGCAAATGGGAGATGGGAGAAATTTCGTAACTTGATAGCTAAGTGTCAATTTTTATCGTTATTTAGGTCTCTTGTAAGGGTAGCGCTCGTTTATTTTTTTTTTCCATAGCTTTAATCGCCTCCGCGACTTGCGTTTTGAAGCTCGCAGAGGTCTTGTTTAATAATAAACGTCCTTTTAGGCCAAAACAAAGACAGATAGTGAAGAAAAAAGGATTTGTACAGTACTTTGAGTAAATATTCCTGACAAGATATTTTTTAAAGAGAATGAACAAGCCTGATTTTTATCCTCTTATAAAAGAACCATACATCAGAGACCTCTAACCAAGTTGGGCGGTTTGGGCCCATAGAATTACAATTCTAATCCAATATCTATGGTGTTATAAATTCTAATTCTATGGTGTGGCCGTGGGCCACTGCACTGTATGGGCTGGTCCTCAGCACCAGGGTACCGGACGCTGAGTATGCGGGCTCTCGTGCAAACTCGAAACTTCAGGTTTTTCACCAGCTTCTCCATTCGCTGTTCACACGAGCTTTTCAGAGTATGTTCACGGCACACATCTGTCCTCCAAGACAACTGGAAAAACACCTTGCAAAATGGACTTTTTCATACTGTAAATGACGGAGGACTCGGACACATCTTCATCCACATTTCTTGTTTAACACACAAAAAAGAGGAAAATATGTAGATTGTGAATGAAAAGCTCTTTTAACGTTAGGAACCTGAGGTGAATCGCTACACATGCGCATCAGAGGACGCGGCGAGGACTTTGCACCTCTGTAGAAATGTTCTTTCTCTCCTGAAACACCTTTCAAAACCTGCTCACTTTTCACCTCCGGCCCTTGTGTCATTGTATGCAGTTGATTTTGTGAACGAAAGCACAGAACGGTGGTGCCACGCGCTCGTCTGTGTGCGAACCTTGTGTGAGGTTGTTTGTGTGTGTGAGTGTGTGTGATTGTTGACAAGAGCGATCTATATTTGTATATTACTACTACTACTCGCCACAGGCTGTGGAAGCAAACACCTCCTCACCTCCCTAAGCTATTTAGCAGTCCTGCAGCATATCACATAGTACATTTAAGTTCTTTTTATTTACACGCATAAACTAATGGTAGATATTTTTTTTTGTTTGTTGGTGTGGTTTGCTTATTTATAGATGCTGTCTTTTACATATTGATGTCTTATATTGTTATACGTGTTCTTTTTTTGTAATGGAAGGGACTATAAAAGGTCAGGTTACATATTTTTAGACTAATAGACTGCCGGCAGTATTGGATTACATTTAAATGATGTACTTTTGATACATGTCTATTGATTAATTCTGAAGATTATCATTTTTTGATTTTTTTTTTCATATATTTTACTCTGTTAGTGAGCTGGATGAACAGTTACTACGTTGACAAAGGAAGCAGAATTATATGTATTGCATTAATGATTTTAATTAGTACGCATTTTAGATGTTTTAACAATTTTAAAAAATGACAATTCAAGATGAATTGCATTTGGCTGTATTCACTCTACAAAGGCAAACCGATTGATGCTCTTGAATTAAGTTTTCAGGTAATTAATTAACCTGCGAACGTTCTGAGATTACGTTTGTTATCGCAATCAAGCTTAGTTGCTACATTGAGCCAGTGAACAACTGGTAGTTAACGTCACTGAAAATAGCTGTTGCTTTGAGCTGCACCTTGAGGAATTGGTCTTTTAGTTTGTTTGTTTTTTTTAAGTAGGAATGAAATTCACTTGATGTCGTTCGGGTGCGTAAAAATTTACGCCGATTAATCTTGGAGAACAACGTCGGTTTAAAACTACCTTTGGCCTTTTTTATATGTGCCAATGAATGATTCAAAATCAAATTAGTCTCTTTAAGGCCTAACGAAAGCACAGAGAGATACTTCATGAACCAATGTTTTTATCAGAATATACGAATACGTCGAAGCCCGTGACTGTTTATCAAACTTTCTCTCCACATCTAACATTGGAGTGCCTTCACTGAAAACTGTTCGCTACTAGAATCGCGTCGTCTTCATTCCAAGTAAGTGATTGGAAATATCGTGTGTCAGATACCACGTTTTAGCAATTTTCGCCAGCAAGTTCAATAATAAGGTCTCATCTAGTCTCAGGTCATAATATTCTGTACTTTTAGGGTGTCTGTATTGTTTTATCTGAGAGAAAACAGCTGTCCCAGGATTCAGGCTTGGTTATGAAAAAACAACAAAGTTTTTACAATGGCAATTTCAATCGGTTAACTCCACATTTATTTGTCCCAAAATGTCGTTTTAATCATTTCTAGGCATTTATTAGATGTTTTATTTTATTTTGTTATTGTGTTGTTGTATTTTAACGGTAAGTTTCCCCCGCGCTGGAGGAAGTTCACAGATGGATTTGGGCATGTGGAAACTCTTAAATGATTTGTAGAATATACTGTAGTGTGGACCAAATTGTCAAAACAGACAAATCAACTTGTAAAGACTCTTTTCCGATCATAAACATGTGATTTCAATTGAAGAAGAAAAAACAACACACATTTAGGAGCACATTCAGATCTGGTCTGTATTAAGGACTTTTATATGTCTGCCACGTTCTCACTGACTGAACCGTAACCGTACTGTTGATATCATGGCATGAAACACTTAGAATAACACTTAGAAACAACGAGTTTCCAGGCGATTCTCAATGCAAGATGTCCAGCACTTTTTCTCTGCTTTTTGCTAATATTTTTCTATGGAAAGTATTGCAGATGACTAAACACATCAACATACGACTGCACAGACAGCACGTTTATATGATTTCTTTAAAAAAAAAGACAAAAAAAGAAAAAAGAAAAACAAAGCAACAAAAAAAATCATCATTATTGATATTACATTGGTAGTCACGAGTAGCATTAATGTAGATATTCGTCCGTAGCTTAGTTCGCTAGTGGTGTCATAATTGTTACCTCGTTTATTCCCTCACACTTACATCACTTCCTGAGACAGTATGTTCTTTCTTCACCTGAGACAGTATGTTCTGAACAGCCACAATTTGTTTCATTGTATCCCAGATGGAGATTTTCTCTCTCTTTGTTTTTAAAGTTGTGTAATTGTGTTACATGTGAGGCGAGCACGACGATTATACATCTGTCTCAGCGAGAGCAACAATTTAACCTAGTTATCATGATTCATTTCGACCAACAATCTATGGAAATGGGATGTCTTGATCACGACATTCAGATCTCTCTCTTTCTCTCTCTCTGTTGTTGCTCTGTATGCTGTAATATGGGTAATATGAAGCCTTGTAATGAAATATGACAGGCAGCTCCCAACACAAGCTGGTATCCTATAGATTCTCCTTAGGTCTCTCAAAGCTCAGGTAGAACCTCGGTTTAGCACAGTCCTTTTGTCCATTAGTTTGTTGGTGACACTTTCCCTCTTACACCTGCTAACGACCGTTGTATGGTTTATTTTTCTATGTGTCATGGTTTTGAACCACAAGATGGAGCTGAATCCTCCATTTTACCTGAATAAAGACTCTTCCACTTTGTTCTCTTGATATGTATTTAGTTCGGTTGGTTTTTCCTTTGTGTATCATCATGTAGTCTTGTATTCTGTTCCCAGCGCTGTTCTAATCCAAAATGAAAAAAGCAATATCACTGTTTGAAATTCATTATATTATTATTATTATTCCTCATAACCACCATAGGTGTATTAACTGAAGTAAATATCTTTTGTACAAACACATTATCACTGTACTCTGCATTTATTTGAGTATTTCTGATGTCAGAAATTTGAACCCATGTTCCAGCAGCCCAGTTCAATCGTAATTTACATGTCTAAATGTTTTATGACTACAACAGTTATATATGCACATGTGTATCTAATATGGGGATGTGTCTTTAAGCACTCAAATGAAACTACAACACAAAAGTCTTAAAAATAAACATTTACTAGAAACACCACACTTCCACACAATCAATGACCGAAGACAAAGTTGCTGAAATATTTTGAATAATTTATTTTTTCCTATCTACATCCACAGAATACATATTCCTCCATGTATTTAAATAACCAGAAGGCACACTTAAATTGCATTGTTGTAATTTCAGCAAATCTCCGTTTCCAGGTTCATCCCAATGTGAGATTGAACCAACAGTTTGTATTAGCAGTCGACATCCTTAACAATTAGCCAATCACAACTCCAGAACTTTTCCATCATTCTTCCAAGTGATTTAGTTACTTTAATTGTCACGTCACAGACGTTTATTTGAACACAATACTTGACAGTTAGTTATTATGAAATTTTTATTGGTAGCTTAGGTGAAGTGAAGCCAGACAAATAATATTAATAAACTGGTAAGTTTTTACCAAGGGTCCTTGTGCAAAATAAAGCCATAAGTGTTTATTAATCCTATTCCTTAGATTTTGAATACAGTTTAACAGATGAGGTAGAGCACACAATTATAGCTACAATGGCACAATTGATAATATATATCATGTGGATATTTTAATGGATATCCTGCCATAATATTAACTTTTCAGGGGGTTGTTGCAACTGTCCGTATGTTAAAAAAAAAAGAAGTAAATGTAAATATCAGAACCATATATTTGTGTGTTGGCTGTTAAAATTTAAGAGATATGCTTCAAGTATCCTGTATCTTAATCACTTGCTAGACTTTAGGCTAATTAAGATTGCCATTGCCATAGCCAGCATTAACCCCACTGTGATCTCCTTCAACCTGCCCAGTTTTACATCTTCAAAGTTCTCCTTCTTCTTCCTGAGTATCTCTTCTCTGCGCTGCCGGAGCTGCTTCTCTCTCTGAAGTTGTTCTCCATAGTGTGATCTGATGAAAGTATCAAAGTCGAAGATGTTTTGCTGGGCGGCTCCAACAGAGGGGGAGTGTCGGCCTCTGGTCTGCTGTCCTGATGTTGGACTCTCTCTACCAGTGGGTTTACTGGATCCCAGCAGGTCTGCTTGACTCAGGATCCCTCGATTGTATTTCCTCCTCAGAGCTTTATTACCCAGGACGTGGTAAGCCTCACTGATCTGAGAGAACATGAACGTGGCCTCCTCGCTCCCTGCATTCTTGTCCGGGTGATATATAAAGGACTGTTTATAGTAAGCAGTCTTAATTTGAGCATGCGTGGCTGTTGGAGAGACTCCCAAAATGTCATAATAACCAGACTTTGATTTGTATAGTGGCCCAGCTCGACTGCCGTTATTTTGCGAGGCACTGTAAGCTCTGGTGAAAGACACAAACTGAGAATTTGCAATTTCATAGAGTCTTTTTATGAAGTTTTCCATGTGTACCCCAACTTGAGCTCTTCCAGGACGGCACGTGCACTGGAGATGCATTAGACTTCAATCCACGACAGGCATTCCATTTACTAATATTTCCAGAGCAGAAGTTCAACGGTACTTTCAAGCTGTGTGTATCTCTACCCGCACCCGTGAAGCGGGTAAAGAGTCTGTTTACATTCTCTTCTGCAGTCTCCAGAACTGCCGGGCTGGTTTCACACAGTCCTTTAACAGCGCGGACACGGTCATTTCGAGTCTCACGGAACTGTAGTGAATTGTGTAGAGTTAAAGCTGCAACATAAGCTGCCTGTGAGACGGGTTTACAGTCTTTACCCAAAAGCGGGAGATTTTGCGGTTTTAAACGCTTGTAAGCTTCTCTCCCGAACCGGTGTCTGACCTCCGCCATTGCGCAGAGATCACCTACAACAACCGTCATCTGTTTCCGTGAACAGCAAAGTGACCAATTAGATTTGCCCTTCTTTTCAGGTTGAGTGAAATTTGGCCAATGCCGTGCGAGAAGAATATTTCCATGAAAGAGATTGGTGGAGCGTTTAGGTTGTTGTTACATCATAATCATTAGACTGTAGGATTTGGGTCATTCTTACAATTCAATTTTTAAAATGAAACACAGTTTTTGTTATTGATTAATTTATATTCATTCATAAATTATTTATTTATTCATTAAATAGTATAGGTCAAAGTATCACGACATAAAGTGGACAGTAACTCTAACTATCAGTATTATTACTTCAAATTAATCACTAAAATATGTTTTTAGATAATGTAACCATAGACATTTAATTTTAATGAAAAAAATTATTTCAGCTGCTCTGTGGGCACGAGAGAATGACCGTAGACCAATAAATCAAAATGATTTCAATGGGTAGAATTTTAAGGGCCCTAATAAAATTCTATTCCGTAGAAATTTAACATTAAAAAATGTTATTAAATGTATTGGGGACACATACAAAAGCACTTAATTTATCCTGGTAATGCACTGCTTCCTAAATTCAATTCAATTCACTTTTATTTAGTGCTTTTCACAATATAGTTTTAAAGCAGCTTTAGATGCATGTGTATATTACAATTCAGTGTGTTATCAGAGGTGACTGTTTACAAATAATGTATTTCAGCAATGTACATAGCCTATACAAATCACACAGTTAGCTAACATCCCCCCAGTTCCACAGACAATTCTTAAGTCTGCTAAAATGCATGTTTGAGCTGTTTTAACTGAAAAACAATGGCTTTGTCTCAAGAAGTCAAGATGGACACCAGTAATGTTTTTTTTTTTCTTTCTTTCTAAGGCATGTACATAAAAGCTAGTCCTGGCTTAATTTAAGCCCTGTCTGTGAAACCAGGCCAATTATGTATTCATTTAGGCAAACACTATGAGCTTACTGAAGTAATTACAAGTTGTGAACATAATGATTACAATATAGAATTTAGCATTGGTGCATGTTGATTCAGAGGTTGCGTCATCTGAAGTCCTCGCAGGAGTTGGAGTCATCTCTTCACAGGTTTTGTGGCATCTGAAACTTCGTAGACGAGGCTGGATCCTAAATGGAGCTGGGCAGCTGGCATACCCTCTAGTTACATCAGAACAGAAACAGAAAATAATTAGTGTTAGCACTGTTCATAACATTAAGCAAAGATAATCATGTGCATTCGATCTGATATAACTGAAGTACAAGGTTATGAGATGTATTATGTGAATGCTTGGCTAAATAGATGTGTCTTTAGGGTCGATTTAAACTGGGCTAGTGTGTCTGAGCTACAAACATCATCAGGAAGGCTATGCCAGAGTTTAGGAGCCAAATACGTAAATGCTCTCTCTCATTTAGTGGACTTATATATCCTAGGTAGCCTACAACCAAAAGTCCAGAATTTTCCTTTTTTTACCTTAAAGAGCGTGGTGGATTCATAAACATGAATAAAAATTAATAACATATATATATATATATATATATAGTGTGTGTGTGTATTTTATATAACTAATTTAAACTCTGCCCTACATAAAAGTGAAGCTTGATGAACTACGTGTACACAAGTTACGCACGTTTGTAAATCTCTATGTTTACGCCTGTAACGGAGTACACAGCATGGTACACAGCTGAAAACATTCCAGTCGTGCGCTGTCACCTACGCAAATTGCGTACGTGCTTTACCGAGCACAAGAGCAGTCTCACATCCACCTGATCAGCCTGTAGACCACGCCTCTCGCGCGGGGTGTGCAGTGCTACCCTGCCGTCCTCCAGCCCTCCTGTACACAGACCTGGACATCATAACAATCGCTGACAGTCTACGTGTGGGCCTGAATCTAAACTATTATCAAACCTGCTGTGGTGTGGTGTGTGCATGCAGCATAATGGAGCAGGCGAAACAAACGGAGAACCGCCTCCGCTTTCCTTTAGCGCAGCAGCTCCGCTCCAAATGGCAACATCACGGGTGAGGAGGTTCGCGCAGGAGGGGCGGACGGTCCCTCCTCAGCCGAGAGTGATGGTGGTGTTTTCGCCTGCGAGTGACACTGAAAATCAGGGAGATGCGATGTCTGGCGCGGACATCGGGGAAGAGGAGTATCGCAAACCAGTCATACCTGTCCCTAATCTTAACCTAGGGAAGTCCCTTCGCACCTTAGACGCACCTGAGGAGGTAAGTCCCCGAGGTTTAAAGAGGATGTGCTATTATTATCGTCACGGAGTAGTTTGTTGTACTAAAAGTGTGATTTATGAAATGTCCACTATCATCTGCGTTTTCCCCAATGTGATTCTTTTTCCAAAATGTATCTGGAGGAACAGTGTACTTTCCCAGCGTTTTGCGTTTAATCATAACCGTTTCCATAGGCAACAGATGTATTGAGTGTGTTTGCTTCCCGATGACTGCAATCTGATTGGTCCTTTATCCCAGTGGGGCGGGTGAACGTCGCCTTTGATTGGTTCACTTCACATGTCAATCAAATCATATCAACTGGATTAAACTAATCGCGTTTTGCAGACTGCTGATAAACGCTTAGTCCAACACCCGGGTTTTAAAATAATTTAAACATTTAACAGCATTTTAGTAGGTAATGTTTCAAAAGTTCAGAAGATGCTAAAGATACACGTCTCAGTCCTGGTGCATAATGATTACCCTCATTACAGTGAAATATGTTATATGCACTATCTGTTTTTGAAAGTAATGTATACTGAATTGATTAAAACAAGTAAATACATTTATAATATTACGAAACATTTCTATTTGAAACCAATTCTGTTCTTTTAAACTTTCTATTTATCAAAGAATCCTGAACAAAGGTATCCCATTTTTCACAAAAATATTAAGCAGCACAACTGTTTTCAACATTAATAATAATGTGACACTTAAGACTGATGAAATGTCTTTGCCATCACAGAAATAAGTTACATTCTAAAAGTTATTAAAATAGATAACAGTAATTTTAAATTGTAATTCTGTTTCACATTATTCTTTTTACTGTATTAATGCAGCCTTGATGACCATTAGAGACTTCTTTCAAAACCAAACTTTGAGATGTTGTGTATATTCAGACTAATGTAAAAGGATATTTTTGTTACTTCTCTCTCCCTCTCCATAGTTCCCCGAGGTCATCCCCCTGAATGTAGGAGGAACATATTTCACCACTCGGCTGTCCACTCTGCGACGTTATGAGGACACTATGCTGGCCGCCATGTTTAGTGGCCGCCACCACATTCCCCGGGATGCAGAGGGACGATATTTCATCGACCGAGATGGAGCATATTTTGGGTTAGTGTTTAGTTTAGTGAATATCTGATTATGTTTAGAGCCTAGTACCCAAAAATACAAAGCAAACATTATGATTATCTGAATTTAGCTTTTGTTTTTATTATTTCATCAGTGGAGGACTTAAATAACTGCTCGATATCCAGTTTAAAATCGCATGCTTATTAGAAGTGCTTATATATACACTTCTCTGGCTTTAGGGATATTCTGAATTTCTTGCGAGAAGGTGAGCTGCCTCAGAGGGACCGTGTTCGTGCGGTGCACAGAGAAGCTCAGTATTATGCTATTGGGCCTCTTTTGGAAAGCCTGGAAGACACGCAGCCACTTACCGGAGAGAAAGTGCGACAGGCTTTTCTTGATCTCTTGCCCTATTATAAAGGTAAAATAAAATAATTAGGGGTGTAACAATACACTCATGTCACGATTCGGTTCGATACACGATAATTATCTCACGATACGGTACTCTCACGATACTCTGAACAAAGCCAGAGTAAAAATAGTATTTTTTTTTATTATTACTTGTAGCACATATGGTATACGGCGATCGCAAACAGACCGACTGAGGGGAGCCCCGCTTTCTCTAACTCGCACTGGGCCCCGCCCCTTGCTTGGCATGGCCCTGGTCATTACCATAAATTTCAACTTTTATTTTGGGTGAACTATACATAAACATATAGTGACAACTATCCACAATGCATGCTGCTTTTTTGTATTGCGATGATAAAATATATTGTTACACCCCTAAAAATTATACAGAAAATGAATAAAAAAGTTGTTTTCATTTAACTAAACATTGTTCCATTTTGCTCCAGAAAATCTTGAGCGCATTGTGGAGATCGCAAAACTTCGTGCCATGCAGCGGAAGGCTCGCTTTGCGAAACTAAAGATCTGCGTGTACAAGGAGGAGATGCCCATCACCCCTTATGAAAGACCGCTGTTCAATTCGCTGCGATTTGAGCGTTCAGAGAGTGAGGCCAAGCTGTTTGAGCACCATTGTGAGGTTGACGTGTCCTTTGGGCCCTGGGAGGCAGTGGCTGATGTTTATGACCTTCTTCACTGCATAGTGAGCGACCTGGCAGATCGTGGCATCTCTGCTGACCAGCAATGCATCGGCGTGTGTGACAAACACCTCATCAACCACTACTACTGCAAAAGGCCCATCTATGAGTTTAAAATCACCTGGTGGTGAAGGTGAAGTGTTTTAGTAGGTGTTTTGCCAAGAACTGAGCTCTACAAGGTCTGAGCAAGTGATGTTTGCTGCTGTCTACGGTTACAATGAACCAGCAAGATCATGGAATCTTTCTCGAAATGAATGGAAATAATAATGACAAGCTTTTGAATAAGATGGCTGTTATTATGACAGTTGCTCTTTTGTTTCTTCATGAAACTGCAATTTGCAACCCAAAAGTTTCTTTATGGGCAGCTCTATCGATTCTTTAGTTTTTGTAAGTGATCGTTTAACTTAGTTTCTTTAGAATAAAGCCGGAATTGTTCCCTCCAGTTGTTGTTTTAAAGGGGTTTCCTGGAATCGACCTCAGAGGAAGTGAATTTATGTGAAACAGTGTTTTCTGTTTTAATTATTACGACATCTCTGCAAAGTACGCTTTTGTGTTAGGTGTAATGAATGTATTAAGAGTTTGATCAAAGAATCAATCAGCTGGACTCACATTGGGAAATTGGACGTTTGTTATTGCTTGTGATGTATTTCTTAAGAAGGAACCCTTTTTTTCCCTACAGTATTTTAAAATGATTTTACCCTATTTGTTTAACTTCATTTATATATGTAGGACCTTACCTGGATTATGTTGCCAGTGATGACAAGCACTATCATGCAGATATTGACTTTAACTAATACAAAGGTCTCATCTGGTATTTACAGCCACCCAAAGCTTCACATAAAGCCTTCTAAAATAACCATACACCACTAGACAAGCATACAATTATTGATTTATGTAAAATAAAAACCTTCTTAAAAATGTATTTTTAAGAATAAGTTTACGTACGTACTACATTGAATATGACATGTCCTGAATATGAATCAAAAGAAGTATATATTTAAAATTGTTCTTAAAGACTGTTAGCCAGGTTAGATTGCCTATTTTGCTATACTTTGACTTTGAAATTATTTTCTGCTGCCAATAGCTTTTGTCCAGGCTTTTAATTTCCATAACTCTCAACAATTGCATATGATTTAGCAGTATTTGTTAATTGAATCATCTGAAACCTCTGTCCCTCACTGGTTTGCTGTGAGAGCTGTGAAGGCCACATGAAGTTGCATGAGCTCTCTGTGTTTTGGCAGCAGAATATCTAATACGAGATAAAAATGCATCTGATAATCCTAACTGGGCTTTATTTTCAGTCTTGCCCAGTTTACTTTATGTTGCTTATTTATTACCCGATGCATATTTGGTCTCTGTTGTACATTTGGTGAATACTGTTGTTTGAATTGCATTATTGTACTGGCTCTTATTGTGCTGATAATAAACCATATATTTTGCAATTTTTTAGAAACAGGGCATTTTTCATTTGGAACGTTTATAATAATGCTTAATTTATCAGATTGGAAAACGAAAGTACAAAAGGTGATGAAATACTTTGATGTATGCACTGTATTTCTACTAGGGACTGTTGACATTTGGAGCTCAGCCCATCTATAGCCCCGCCCCGCCCACACAACGCATACCACCAGTCGCGAGGATATGATGTCATTGTGACCCGGAGACGAGACCGCTGACGAGGTATCTGTCGCTGACGCTGTCCGGTAGATTGACATTGCACACGAAAACTAGCTGTTTTTCTTGAAAATGTTTTGTTTAATGTAGTTTAGACGGAATTATACATATTTATCTTATATCCTGCTGAGCGTGAGTTATTGCGTTTGTTTTTTACCGGCGTAACGTTAGCAGTTTTGCTAGCTTGACGTGTTTGCCTGCCGCGAATTGAATTGCATTCAATGTTATTTTCAGTTGACGATATATTTTCTAAGTTGATTTTAAACTCCCCATTACACATTTAATAAATGTTTAGTTAGCACTGAAAATAAGCTACAGTCCCCGGCACTGAACGAACGATGTCAGTATGTGATGTAATACTCGGAGTTTAATGTTATGTCATCCGTGTTGATCAGAGTGTTTGTGTTTTCAACCCTTTATTTAATTAAAACTATAAAGAAACGAGATCAAACATGGTTGAACTACTTAGTTTTTTATTTCGATTGAGATGCAGTTGTTTGAATTGGTTGTTTGACATCAGGTCTCATTCGCATTTTAATTTATATATATATATAACGTTATATATATTACGCTTTAGCGCGAAAATATCAATGTACGTGTGATTATCTGATATTCACATTAGTTTCACTTTCAGCTCTGCTCAGATTATTGAAATGACTCATCTTGTCTCGTTTTTAGCAATGTTGACATCTGTGGTATGTTCTGCATGAGTTGCATGTCTGTTGTCTTGCTGCATGTACTGCAGACAGGATATGCAAATTCAAACCTGTTTCTTTACCTAGACAAAAGAGACACAATGAGTCAGCGCTCGGAGCGACGGGGGATCCATGTGGACCAATCAGAACTGCTGTGTAAGAAAGGCTGCGGTTACTTTGGCAATGCTGCCTGGCAGGGCCTGTGCTCCAAGTGCTGGAGGGAGGAATACCAGAGAGCCCGGCAGAGACAGATCCAGGAGGACTGGGCTCTGGCGGAGAAGTGAGTTGGACATGCTGCTTATGAAACTCTCATGCAGGTGGAATTAAACTCTAGTGCTTGTGTTTTGTTAGTTCACGCATTAAGTATTAAGTAAAAGAATCATTCTACGTCATCATGAGATAGATTCATAAAGCAAAAAATGATGTTCAGACAGACTAATGTAAGGATGTGCTTCCTGTCGCAGGCTGCAACGAGAAGAGGAGGCGGCTTATGTCAGCAGTCACAGTTCCTCTCAGACCCAGCCTCCACAGTCCCACTCTCAGCCCTCTCTCGCCACCTTCTCCAAGTTTGAGGAGAAGAAAACCAATGAGAAAACCCGCAAGGTCACCACCGTGAAGAAGTTCTTCAGCCCCTCCTCCCGCACGGCACCTAAAAAAGGTACGAGGAGGGTGGGATTGGAGCGATACGAGTGTGATTATTGTTGTTTTGCAGTAGGAGTCATCAGCTGATGACCAGCAGTGGGTGTGGCTTGTGGATTCGATTTGGTGTTGTTCGTCTGCAACTGACAAAATTAATATCTGCTCTTGATAAAATATGCCTTAGGAATATTATCATTGGTTGGACAAGGAAAAACTGGTTTAAAATACAGTGGAGCTGAGTCAGTGCTGTAGATTTTTCCTTTCTTTGCCACTTTTCCCCTAGAGTCCAAAAAAAAAAAAATCGCACTTTTGCTTCTAGATTCCTTCTGGATTCCGTATGCAAATTACTTCCCTCATCATCATACATAGTTCCATTTTGATTTTACCATGTCATTAGATGACATCTCTCTGATAAAGCCATAAACTGCCTGCATGCAACATCCAAACAGCAATTTGGAACTTATACTAGTTTAATACTAGTTTATTAGACATAAATGATTGTAATTAAAAGGCTTTATCATTGAAACGTCAAGTTTACACTACCGTTCAAAATCTTGGGGTCAGTAAGAATTACGTTTTTTTAGTTAATCTAATGTTTTTGAAAGAAGTAATTTGATCAAAAATACAGTAAAAACTGTAATGGTAAAATATTATTACAATTTACAATAACTGTTTTCTATTTGAATATATTTAAAAATTGTATTTTTTCCTCTGATGGCAAAGCTTGATTTTCTCAGCATCATTACTCCAGTCTTCAGTGTCACATGACATGATCCTTCAGAATTCATTCTAATATGCTGATTTGCTGCTCAAGAAAATTTATTTGAACAGCATTTATTTGAAATATAAATCTTTTGTAACATTAAAAATGTCACTTTTTATAAATTTAACGGATCCTTTGAGAATAAAACTATTCTTTTCTTTCTTAAAAAAATATATTACTGACCCTAAACTTTTAAACATTAGTGTAATAAATCTTTTCATGATTTGATGCATTTATGTTCATTTGTGATCACATGATTTTATCATTTGTCTATCATGTTTTTAAGAGATGATTTTATTTCAACAAGTGATCCACCCTTCATCTCTCAGCTTTTCTCGTTGCTGTTCTGCCGTTCTGTCTGATCTCCGCCCCATCTCTCCCACATTTTCTCTATCTTTTTCACGTTCTCATCTGAAACTCCTATGGTGCCCCCCCCCCCATTTCACCCCCCCCATTTTTATGTCGCCCGTTTCCTACCCTGGGTGTTTTATTCCCCCCTGAAAAAGAAAGCGAGAAACGAGAGAAAGAGAAAGAGGAGAAGTTGCAGGGCAGGAGGGAGAGCCATGGAGAAACCCTCCTGAGGGATCTGAGGGGCATTTTTACCCAACCCTGGGATATGGGCTCCCCCACTGAAGGTAACCGACAGAGCCTGAAGAAAGATCTGGGGTAATGAAAAGGAAACGTGGGTGGAGATTGCAGTGTTTGTCTTTTCTGAGGTGGACCACCCCGTTTTGGTGTGTTCTGTGTTGAAGAGGTTGCTGTTTAAAAGTGTCTTTACTAAAAGTATTTCACAAAGTACAACAAACATTTCAGAGTTCAGATTTCATTTTAACATTTTATGTTCCCCTCTGATGTTCTTTGTGACATACTGCCCTGATCCATACTGTGTATTTGTTCATTTCTCTATGTTACTTGTGTGTGCGTCAAAAGACATGATTTCACCCTACCATTTTTTTTGTAATGTTCACTCTCATTGTCATGCGTCCTCCTCTTTTCTTGTCAATCTGGTGGCAGCTCTGGTATCGAGGCTGAGAGGTGGGTATTAGTGCCGGATCACTGTAGCCCTCCAGCACAAATCACAGAAAACAAACCAGTGCATCATTGTTGTGTATATATATGAGCTGCATGCATTTAGGCTGAAATTCTTCTAACACTCCATTACTGTCAATGGGGCGTTCAGAAATACAGGTGCAACAGCATTTGGTGCGTCTGTTTGTGTAGTGTTTATTTAAAGCATGCTTGTACCAGAATTCTCTCTGTTCATTCAGCTACTCTATTACCATCTTTGACTCTGGTCTGATGTCAAAGCTGTTGGCATGGTAACAGATCAATATTTTAGTGGTATGGCCTACTTTTGAGAAGGTTTTTCTCTCCCTTTATGGGCTACAAGTTGATTTGGACTTGTGAAAATATATATATATATATTATGACATTTTACATTGGTTTATTCAGTAGAGTTTTTCTTTATTCTTTGCAGAAAGTCATGTCTAATTCAGCCTTTATAACTTAACTAATCTGTTGATTTTTGAAGACATTTGGCTACACATTGGACTTTGATTGTTGTAGAATGATGGGAAATTACTTAATTTCACATGACATTCTGCAGTGAAAACTGACTCTGCTGAACTTCCATTTTCATCCGATCCATTTTAATATCCACTTTATGTTCATACAGTTTGTTTGTAAACATACTGTGCGCTTATTTCTGTTCCTCAGAGAGCCACGAGGGGAAAACGCCCAGTCCTTCCATTACCCGTCAGTCCAGCATCGAGACCGATCGTGCGTCACAAGACTTCTTGGAGTTCCTCAAGACCTTGCAGAAGCCCGGCAGAGAGATCCAAAAGCAGAGCCGCGCATTCATAGACAGCATGGGAAATAAAAAGGTCAGAACCAGGGTCACATGCCCACACCAACTTTTAGCTGTTAATCATATCAATAAGCATATTTCTTTTTTGTATTTGTTCGGATATGCAGGATCTTAGTGCTGAAGAACTGTCCGAGTGTGTGCAGGACTTCTATCAGGGCATGTCTGACCGACTCTTGAATCATTATAAAGGTAGGATTCATTCTTCAGAGAAACCTAGCAGTGCTAAATCTGTCTAAAAAGACTCAAGTCACTGGTTTGAATCACTCGAATTGCTCACTGAATCCATTTGAGTGACTACCGAATCTGATTCACTTACTGACCGGATGTTTTTTTGTAATCGTATTTGAGAGAAGATATTATCTAAAAATTTTGTATGTACTGGCGGAGGCAGAATTATTTAGAAAGCGGGAAATATTTACAAAATGGAACCTCTTCATCTTCAAAAGATTTTTAATGAAATAAGACCAGATCTAGTTTTAGAATTTGTATCTAAGATAAAATAAAAATTGTAATCATTCCTTTTTAATCTCTTTCTCGCTACGAATTTAGCCGAGGTAGCTGGCATGGCGTTAAACTATAAACAAACAAACATTCATATTTAGACTTCACTTTTAATGGTTTGAATTTTTTTCCAGAAGTCAGATGAATGCCTCCTTTACAGATATAAACCTCAGTGTGTTCCTCTTTCCTCAGGCTCCTCTGAGAAGGTGGACAGGGTGATGGACCAAGTGGAAAAATACATCATGACACGACTCTACAAGAGCGTCTTCTGCCCAGAGACCTCAGATGATGAGAAAAAAGACCTGGTCACCCAGCGCAGGATTCGGTCAGCCAGTGTTATTGATATATTATTATAGTATTTCTTTTTAACATTTGAAATAAGCTTTTATTTTAATATTTTTCAGTTTTCATTTTTTGTTTAGGTTTTTGTAATTTTAGTACTTCAGCTCACTTTTATTTCAGTTAGTTACGAAGGCAACATTTCTAATTTCCATTTAAGTTTTACATCTAATGTTTATTTATTTAGTCACAGTTTTATTTAAATGAACAAACTATTTTTAATCGTTTTGTTTTTAGTTAACAATAACAACATTGGTAAATGCTTCATATCATTGTTAACTTCCTTGAAAGTTAAAGAATGCATATTCCTCAGGAAAGTACAGTATAATGCTTTTACGGCATTCTCCTTAAAAATCTGCAGTCTTGATTAGCTCCTTGAAAAATGGTTGGCTGGTTTTTCAGGGCCTTACATTGGGTAACCATCCAGATGTTGTGTGTTCCTGTGGACGAGGAGATCCCAGAAGTCTCTGATAGTGTAGTCAAAGCCATCACGGGTGAGTCTGCAAAGCTTGGTATTATTTTGTCCTTTATTTGCTGTTTTCCATCAGAATACAGATTTTATTTTGTCTATCACAGATGTTATTGAGATGGATTCTAAGCGTGTGCCCAGGGATAAACTGGCTTTCATCACCAGTTGCAGCAAGCATATCTTCAACGCCATCAGGGTCACCAAGAACGAGCCAGCTTCTGCAGATGACTTCCTACCCACCCTCATCTATATCGTGTTGAAGGCCAACCCGCCACGGCTGCAGTCCAACATTCAGTACATCACACGTTTCTGCAACCCCTCAAGGCTCATGACAGGAGAGGATGGATACTACTTCACTAATCTGGTGGGTCTACACATAATTTGAATGTGGCCATAATTTGGCATTATTTAATTTTTGTGGAATAATTTGGTTCAAAACTACTTTTTTCTTTAAAATATATGCCACATAGTTTGATATCTAATGCAATGAAATTAATAAAAAAAAATTAACTGGCAAAAAGTGTCAGGCTGAAATTTGCAGGCTGATTAGTCAGACGGCATTTGGGAATAAACCTTCCTGTTTAGTCTTGTCTAGTCTTTTGGATTCATGTATTTTCTTTGCAATTTTTCATTGTATCTTTTCAATTTCACCTTCATCACGTGTTCCCTGCAGTGCTGTGCCGTTGCCTTCATAGAGAAGCTGGATGCCCACTCCTTGAATCTCAGCCCTGAGGACTTTGAACGCTACATGTCCGGTCAGGCTTCCCCTCGAAGGCAAGACGATCCTGCAGCCTGGCTCCAGAGTGGTTCCCGTTTCAATCCAGCACTTAGCCAGATCCATCAAAATCTCAGCGTCCTATCCAACCTTGAGAAAAGACAGCAGCAGGTCATAGAGGGGGCGCAGAGCCTGCAGACCGAACTGGCAGAATGGCAGGACAGCGTGGCCCGCGAGGTGCAGGAGATCCTGGAGCGATACCCACTTGAGATCAAATCACGAGCATCCGCAATCGATGCGGAGAACGTGGAGAACGACAGGCTGCCACCCCCCCTTCAGCCGCAAGTGTTTGCGGGTTAGCATAGCATAGTTTCCTGTGTGAATAAGCCAGAGACATGGTCGTACCAAGACGGGTAAAGCATGTTTTTATATGCAATGGATGCTCTCGTCCAAGATCTCTGCTCCTTTTCTTCCCATAGTTGGGCTGTTACCATTCCATATGCTTTTTAAATGCTTACACAGTCACCCGTTACATCTTTTCTGCAAACATATTCTTGTCAGACTACTTTTGTGCTGCTGATTCAAAAACTAAATATGATTTTCTAACCTGGTTTTAGAAGATCTGTTAGTAGTGTGATGTACCTTAATGCATGAGCTGTTTTAAATTACTGAATCAAATAGCTGCTAATACGTCCTTTAATATGATTGCAAATTTGATGTGATCGTAAACCACATATCAGCTTTTCTCATGTAGATAATTAATGTTCACTGTAGGGTTTCAACCTTATGCCTTAGTGTGATGTTCTCCTGGATGAAGGTCTTTTTTTATTGATGTATAAAATGTTTTGTCGCTCATACTGTATACTTAAGAAATTTAAAGTTGAATCCCATGCAAAGATTTATGATTTTAGGAGAATTTGTGTATTTTGGTACGTTTCGAAGATGGTCATTCTTAAATGTTTATTCACATAATTGATGGGATATGTTGTGCAGACATTTCAGCAATAAACACTATTTACATAGGAATTTGTGTACTTACAAATGAAAATATTGGTATAAAGCTGTGCATTTGCTCACCTAAAATGAATGTGCAATTCTGTCATGGTGGCCACAGGTTGTACACAAATAACTACTCCTTCTCCAGCCAGGATAATGTTTTGAATTTGATGTTGTCAGCATTCCACATAACCAATTTAATCGTGATCCTGTTGTTACTTTTAAAACTACCCCAGCTGTAACTGTAACAGGTACTTAATTAGCAAAACACTATATTCATGTGGAAATAATTGGTTTCATTTACAGTAATGATGTTGATTTATGACTTTGTGATATTTTTAACTGAGCTGCTTTATTTATGATGTAAATATAACCTGAGGTGTGTCATTTTGCTGTCTGTGAATGATTATTTATCACTTTGTAGCACCATAATATTTTAGCATAGCACAATGCTGACATCTGATTGTAGAAATGGTCAGCATAGAAAATAAATCTTTTTTTCGCCATGTTTTTAACCCCTATCGCTGACAATATTTGGAAAACCATGTACCTTTCTTTTGTACCGAAGCATACTCTAAATGTGTGTAAAGTTGAGTACTGTAACGGTGCTGTATTTATGCATGGTAAGTGAGGTTCTAGTGCTCCTGACTCTGAAATGAGTTGATTTGTGTCTCATTGGGTATAGCCTGAATCTAACTGTTTAATTTGCACGTTCATAAGGGACTTGGAAAATGGTTCATTTAATGAGCCATCAGATCCATAACAGATCTGTAGCCCCACCAAACCCGAGTCTCGTACGATGGTTCCACTGCACCTGCTGCAGGCCTCCAGAGCTTCTCAGTATAGAATGTAGGTCGACTCGGCGTCTCTCTGGAGAGTTATACACTTCAAGTGATTTCTTCACTCTACATTTACCCTCATTATTCAGTCAATATCTAACAATTTATGTTTGGTTATTTTAAGCATTGATATAACGTGATGTATGAGTTATTCGTAAATTGCCGGGAAAAAGCCATTTATGGCATAACACCTAAACTTTATTAGTTTGACCTGCTTCAACTTTTACTGTTACCCTAGAAAACAAGTACATGCGGGCATCAATTTGATATAAGTTTCTAAATGTGATACACCAGTTACGTATTTAGTTACAAAAACGGTTAAAAGGACACAGGCGAAACTGAATAGTCATGAATAAAATATTTGATGTTGGCGCTTTTGAGTGGGCGTGCAAATTCTCCAAATACACCGCCCACTTCATATGCTAGTTTGTAATTGGTTAATGCTAATGTCATCGGCTACCAACAGTGAATACGATTGGTGGATACGGTCTCCCATGGTGACTGACACGGTCTCCCATGGTGACTGACATTGACATATAGGCGCTACATTCGCTGCTTTCTGCTAGTCCATAAACAAGCAGTCTGATGCTGCAATACTTGTTCATAAAACACTAAATTAATAGCGTTTGATGTAGACAGTCGGATTGACGGATCTGAGTGCAACATTAAAAGGTAATTGCATTTTGATGGATGCGAGGTTTTTCTACATGGGTAACAGAGTTTTGAGCAACCCTTCTAGCTAACTTGCTAATATATGCTAACCTGTGCTACATCACCTGCTAGAATGTATTGTGTATTTGCGCTAATATTTTATTTGAACAGGTTATCAGTCGTTTCTTGTCCTCTCTGCATTGGTATTGAGTTGTATGCTCGCGCATGAAGATTATTATTATATTATTATTATTTTTCTTCTTCTTTTTTTTTTTTTGGTGAATGTGCTCCATTATTATCTCAGTTATTATTATTATCCAGATATATTTAATAGATGACAGCGTTTGTTATTAGTTGAACTGGTCATTGTATTGACCGTCTATGGATTATTTGATTTTTAAAGTCAACCCTGACCACTGAAAGCTTGTATTTGATGATATGTTATGTTAATATGTTCTTTTATAACACCATAAAGGCCTCCAGTTGATGTTGGCAGATGTGTCCTGCAGCATTTTGGCAGTTCATTCAATGTTCTGTGTTTATTTCATAATGTGTTTTGGCCATCTACGGTCATACAGTAAAGCTCATACAGATGCATGACTTGTGCCACTTGTCACATCAGTTCTGCTTTGCCAGACATATTTATAGTAATTGGGAAAATTCTGAAGACTATGTGCAACTGTGCATGATACTACTGCTATAGTCTTCAATAATGAAATGTGAGCATCTAAATGGGCTCTGCTGTCTGTTTTTACCTCAGTGAAAGCACCAGGATTCTCCTGTCAGATATATTTGGCTGTCAGAAATCAAACTGGCAGAGATGGATGAGCAGAGTGTTGAGGTATGTTTACTGTGTGTGTGTGTGTGTCTGTGTGTGTGTGTTTTATACTAAAAGGCACCAAGTAAAAAAAAAAAAATATATATATATATATATATATAGATCAGAGACAAAAACTTGACATGGAACATTAAATTGAACTTTTACCGAAACATGAAAAGTCTGTCACTATTTACTCACCCTTATGTAAACAACTTTCCTTCTTCATTCGAACACAAAATGTGAATCTATTAGGAATGTTCTAAACACTTTTGTCAAAATTACAAAACTGACTCAGAACTCCCAAATTCAATTCAAGTTGATTTGTATAGCAAGTTTTGCAGTGGATATTGTTTCAAAGCAGCTTCTTTCAATGTTACAATTTAGGAAGTATTTTGTATCAGCCAGAGATGAGTGTATGAAAGTAATGTCCATATGGCAGTAATGCACAGCTATAATATAATATGTTATGTGGATAGTTAACGTCGTATATTCAGTTAAGTAGACACAGCAACTTTGTTAGGCTGCAATTATAACTTGTGATAGTAATGATTATAATATAAACATAATATTACAATTAAGGGTAATATTTGATAGTTTTGTATGTCAATCCACAATTGCTGTCATCTGAAGTCTAGAGGTAGAAGAAGAATTAGTGTAGCTGCTGTTCATAGCATTTTAGGCAGAAGATGATCATGATTATGATCATTTTTCATACTGGTGTGATGAATTCGATCTTCAAGCAAAAAGAACTGGATGAAATATTTGAATGCTACCGATCCACAATCTGACTTCTGACTTGTGATGCAGCCTGAATCATAATCATAATCACACGAGTTCGTTCGTTGGCCAGAGCGCCATTCTGTTACCTGGTGATGGAGTTTGGGTTTCTCGCTACTGTCGCCTCTGGCTTGCTTAGTTGAGGACATTTAATATTCAGAAATATTAGTGATTTGACTGCATTGACACTTTTGGATGAGAACTGAATTGAGCTGGACTATTACATCGCTGGACTATTACATCACTGAACTGACTTCAGCTGAACACTATTTTCTTTTAGAGCTGCTGTACAGCCGAAATGAACTCTGTTTGTATCATTGAATTATTTTCCTATTATCACTGTAAAGCTGCTTTTGATGCTTTATGTAAATAAAGGTGACTTGACTTGAAGATCGTACTATTTTATCAGAAATAATGATAGCTAGTTTGTGAGAAGCAGCAAATTACAACAAAAAAAAACTTAGTGTAATGAAAGTGATCTTTAAGATTTGTCGGTTATATTACAAGTTGGAAGCACATCAAAGAAAAAAACTATGTGAGGGTGAGTAAATAGGCTAAAGACAGAATATTCATTTCTGGCCAAACTTTTCCTTTAAGAACATAAACTAAGTATATTGTGGTAAATATATTGTTAGTGTTACGTCATGTGTTCATGTATCAACTAACAAGAACAAGAAGCTCATTACATGTTGTTCAAAAGTTGACAGAAAACTTTCCCTCTTAATGCGCAGTACACATTGTACGATTTTGGGCTGTCCGAAAGATGACCAATTGTGGTGATTTCATTGGCCGTGGCTCCTAAACGGTGGTCCTACGTCGTACAGTGAGAGAGGTTCAAAGACGGCTGTTGTCACGGTCTTACAACCAAAGATAGCAATAGATGACATTGTCAGAAATTTAGCATGATCATCTCACAGTGTGTTTGCTGCTACAACCTACGTCTACTAACTAGCCAATAAACATGTAACATGATTACATGAAATGTCGTATTGATCAATGCGACATGGCGCTAAAACTTAAAACTACTTACCTCCATTTGCAAAATTGGCATGACAAGATGGCCTCTTTTCCCTAGCCATGAACATGTCCATATTCTTCTCTTTCGCTTCCTCCTCTTTTTTTATTGCCGCGGATAAAAAACACAATTCCCAAAGTGCGATTCATCTTACTCTATTTGTTTACCACTAGTGCATGCTGATGACGTTTTATTCTTCTATAACTTACGTCGTAGCCTACGATACAATAGGTGTCATCATCACACAGTCTACATACGTCATACCCAAGTTTATTAGATGATTTGTAATGATCTTATAGGATTGCTGAAAGCAGGCATAAGTTTGTCTGAATTGCCTTTTTCTCTTGCGTCCCACTTCAGAGTATTGCGGAAGTCTTCCGCTGCTTCATTTGCATGGAAAAGCTCCGCGATGCCCGTCTCTGCCCTCATTGTTCCAAACTCTGCTGTTTCAGCTGCATACGGGTGAGCAAACACGTACACACTCATTAACACACAGCCAAGAGGAGCTCACCGTGTACCAGGGCCCTGTGTAATGAATCAACACTCCCTGTACTCTCTTTATTTTCACTTGACAGGATATAAGTAGATTTGGTTTAAAAACATTTATAAAGTATTCTTTGAAAAAATTTACACACTTCAACTTTAAGTGCGGGTCTGTGGCCGGTTGCATAAACTGTATAGACTAGTCTTAAAAGTTTCTCACCTCATTTCTTTTCCCTCAAGACTGGTCCAAATCAGTTCCATTAAAAGGCAGTTTGGTCTACTTTGAAAAGGAAAAGTAACACTTATTACCTCTTGTCTAACTGCTAGATGGTCAGACTAGTTCTTAAGACACAGTCATAACATAGTGGCTACGTTTATGCACCTGGCCCCATATCTAAAAGATTATGGTTGTTTTTGCCAAAACCCTTTGTGTAATGAGCATTATAAATGCTTTTTAGATGCTTTCCAAGTGCATGTTGAGAAGAATCCCACTAATAAAACTCTTAAAATGTATTTTAATAATTGACCTTTTACTGATTCGGAGGATAAGCCAAGCTAGCATTTATAAATGAGTACGTTTTGTTCTTTTTGTTTCTCTTCCTGGCAGCGATGGCTGACAGAACAGAGAGCTCAATGTCCCCACTGTCGGTAAGTTCTGAGGTTCAACTTCAAATGATGCTTTGAGCTCTGACAGTCTTTGGAGTAAATCTAGAGGATTAAGTATTGATTGTTCTATTGTTGGAGTTCATTTCAGGGAAGCATTGATTTGCTACATTAAAGAAACCACATCCAAAAAAACTTTAGAAAACTGGACCAGAGCCACCTGATATTTGGCAACAGAACACACTTACATAATTGCCAAAGCAGTTTGAAGTGTGTTCAAACTAGTGCTCTATGATTAAATCTCAAACACAAAACCTCCTTTATCAGGAGTGCTGGAACAGATTAATCCCTGATACTCGTTTTTGGTTGATAAAAAGAAAAGAAAAGAAGAATTTCTAATAAATAATGACAGTATGGTAGAACCAACTTGAATCCAGTTTGCAACACTGTCCTCTCTTGATTTAAAAAAAGTGGGAGTAATAATAATAAATATGTATATGGTCCTTTTGGCTAATACAAATTCAAATGTTGAATTCAGAGCTCCTCTTCAGCTGAGGGAACTGGTCAACTGTCGCTGGGCAGAGGAAGTGACTCAACAACTGGACACACTGCAGCTCTGCAACCTCACAAAACATGAGGAGAACGACAAAGACAAGTGAGCCATACTCTTATTCGCACTGAATATTAATGCAAGTCTAACAGCTGCAGTGTGATGTTTTTCGAACATGGACACTTTTGGCGCTGTTAAATAACTATTTTTATAAAGTTATGTTGGTAATGTTTTTTTTTTAAAGAAAGAAATTAATACTTTTATTCAGCAAGGACACGTTACATAAAATCGAACAGAATTTCGAATTTTTTGTAACATTATAAATGTCTTTACTATTTCAAATAAATGCTGTTTCTGAACTTTCTATTCACCAAAGATTCCTAAAAATGTATCACCGTTTCCATAAAAATATTATACTGCACAACTGTTTTCAAAATTTATAATAATAAGAACATTTTCTTGAGCACCAAATCAGCATGATAGAATGATCATGTGACAGTGAAGCCTGAAGTAATTATGCTGAAAATTCAGCTTTACCATTACAGGGATAAAATACATTTTATACACATATTATAATATTTTACAATATTACTGTATTCACTGTATTTTTGATTAAATAAATGCAACCGTGGCATAAGAGAGTACCTTCAAAAACATTAAAATTATACGGGCCCCAAACATTTGAACAGTAGTGCGTCTATACAATGAATAGTTCTATATATTAATCACTCTTAAGTGTGTGTGTGTATAAAATTGATATTGAATTTAAGTATTACATTTTAATGTAAGTATACAAGTATATATAAGTATGGATTTTCTTAATTATTTCACACTTTAAACACATTAAAGCTTTTAAAATGTGATCATTTTTTATCGTGGATTTAAACATCTAGGCATAAAAGGCTAGACTAGCAAAAATAGTCACGATAAAATGTTTTTTATATATATATATAGAAAAAAATATGCCACAGAGAGTATACTGGATTCTTCATTTCTGAGTCTCCTCTCATTTTATCTAATAACTACCTAACTAACTAAGTGATCAATGAGTGTACACTTTATTACTGACTGCCAGTGATACTCTCCTCACTCCGTCATTCTCTCACCCTAACAGGTGTGAGAACCATCATGAAAAGTTGAGCGTGTTCTGCTGGACTTGTAAGAAGTGCATCTGTCACCAGTGCGCTCTGTGGGGAGGCATGGTATGTGTTTCTGTCTTCAAAACGCATTAGTCAGGCTGATGGATTACATCTATGATGTCATTTCCTCCTCAGATGAAACATGACTGGTGGTCACACATAGGAGCATATTATCAATGAATAACACTGCACCTAACGATGTAAGTTAGTCTCAAACAGGAACTTCCATATCTCCTCCTCTCCACAGCATGGAGGTCATACGTTCAAACCCCTGGCCGAGATCTACGAGCAGCATGTGACGAAGGTGAACGAGGAGGTGGCTAAGCTGCGGCGCCGGTTGATGGAGCTCATTAGTCTGGTTCAAGAAGTGGTAAGCACCCTTGCTTCTCATTCACGCCCACTCGCAGCATTTAGACGAGTTTAGAGTTGACAATTCATAATGGATGATAGTTTACCAGCCTCAAATGCCTTTTAGATGGAACTGCTAATGACAAATCAAATGTTATCTAATTACATGTATTTCTGGTTTGATAAGTGGCGTTTTACATAATGTGTTGCATAATAAAGACGTTTTACATAATGTAGAACTCCAGGATGCCAAGAAACCCACATAAATACATCAGTTACTGACTATAGCTCACTTTTGAATCCTATGTCAGGTGATTGTCCAATAGAGGGCGCCACAGCACATGTATCCACAGCAAATATAAGATATACAAGATGCACAAAAAACATCTAGTGGAAAGTCTTCCCAGAAGTGGAAGTATTAATGCTGAAGGCAAAGCTGAATTTTCAGCATTATTACTCCAGTCTGTGAAGGATCAGTGTCACATGATCCTTCACAAGTCATTACAATATGCTAATCTGTTGCCCAAGAAACATTTGTTGTTATTATCAGTGTTGAAAACATTTTTGTGGAAACCATAATACATTTTTTAGGGTTCTTTGGTGAATAGAAAGAACAAAAGAACAGCATTTATTTAAAACAGAAATATATTTATTTTCTGTCTTTTTTTTTTTTTGTCTGACTTTTGTCCCTTTTGATCATTTTAATTTATCCCTTCTGAATAAAAGTATTATTTCTTGCAACAACAACAAAAAAATCTTACTGAGCCCCAAATATTGAATGGCAGTGTGTTCATCCACATACTTTTGGCCAGTAATGTGAATCCTACTAAGCTAAAGAAACGAGGTCAGAAGTATTCTGTGTTAATTTAACCACATTTTCTTTGTTTTTCAGGAGAAGAACGTTGAGGCGGTGCGTGGGGCGAAGGATGAGAGGGTGAGGGAGATCCGGAATGCTGTGGAAATGATGATTGCTCGACTTGATAATCAGCTCAAGAACAAACTCATCACGCTCATGGGTACAAGCATCCTTTTCTTCTGACATCATTTTCATATAACTTGATCTTTGAGGTAATATTGGTCTAATGTAGTGTTGCTGCACCCACAGGACAGAAGACCTCTCTGACACAGGAAACAGAACTGCTGGAGTCTCTGCTGCAGGAAGTGGAACATCAGGTGTGTGGAGTCAATGTATGAGTAAAATAATACAGACATGCAATGTGGTCCAAGTGTCTGAGACAATCAAAGAAACTTCAAAATATATTATTTTAATCTTCTAAAATTAAATTAGAATAATTATTTTAATAAGAATTATATTTCAGATGCACTATTACTAAATCAAATAAGCAAATTTGACCAACAAAAGGAGGACAAACCAAATACTAAGTCATTCTAAAAATGAATGTTGATGTTTCAGTTTAACTTTTCACTTACATTGTTGATTGAATGAATTTGTAATGGCAAAAATAGCATTAAAGTGTGACGTGTGTTTACACCCTACAGCTGCGATCATGCAGTAAGAGCGAGCTGATCTCCAAGAGTCCAGAGATCCTGCTTATGTTCCAGCAGGTTCACAGGAAACCAATGCAGTCTTTTGTCACCACTCCTGTCCCACCAGACTTCACCAGGTATGCACATTTAGATACTGTACCTGTTATACTGCCTCTTCATGCAGAGACGAGATCTCAGTGAGCTTGAAGTTTTGTGCTCTCTGTGGCAGACTGTGAATAATGAAAATTATCTAGGCTAATAGAGCCGTTCAATCACAGTGTCAATTTGTAGGCAACACGGTTGGCTACTTCACTTAAAATAATGCTCCTTTATTTATAAATGAATTAAAGTTTGTGGTCAACATTTCTTGAATAGACTCCCTCTGCAATATAAATTGCATGCAGTCATATCTCATTTGTTCTCAGTGAGCTGGTCCCTGCCTATGACTCCAGCACTTTTGTTTTGGCAAACTTCAGGTAATGACCCTCCCTTTGTCTCTCTTATTAATTTATTTCTTAAATGGTGCATTAGTTCTCTTGCGTGACTTGAATTGGTGTTGTCTCGTTGCCTGAAGTACTCTGCGGCAGAGAGCCGACCCCGTCTACAGCCCCCCGCTCCAGATATCAGGCCTTTGCTGGAGGTTGAAGGTTTATCCGGTACGTTTGTCACAAGTAACATGGATAAATTGAAATTCATATATATATATTTTTAAACTCTTCCTATTCTCACAGACTTTGTTTTTGTGGTGTAGGATGGAAATGGAGTTGTTCGGGGAAACTATCTCTCTGTTTTTCTGGAGTTGTCTGCGGGGCTTCCTGAGACGTCCAAGTAGGCCGCACTCCCTGATCTTGTCCTCTCATCTTGCTGCATAGTCTCACAAATAACTTATTTTTTTCATGCCTAACTCATTGCATTCCTTCTAGATATGAATACAGGGTGGAGATGGTCCATCAGGCCTCCAGTGACCCCACTAAAAACATAATTCGAGAGTTTGCATCGGACTTTGAGGTGGGCGAGTGCTGGGGGTATAACAGGTTCTTCAGGTTGGACCTTCTCGCCAGTGAAGGATACTTGAATATGCAGAATGACACACTTGTGCTCAGGTGCGAGCTTGCATATTTATATTAGACATTTTTATAGCTCTAATAGCTCCTTTTAATAATAAAGGGGTCATGAACTGCATTTTTTTTTTTTTTTTTTGAAATTATAATGCTCATTGAGGTCCACTTATGATGTTAGCAAGATTTTTGCTTCAAAAAACATCCTAATTTTGAAGTAATAGGCAATTTTCTATCCTGTTTTTGACCCTCTCTTTGAAACACTCCGTTTTGATAGGCGTGCCGCATTCAAGACTTGGAAGTAAACGCCCACTGCTATGATTGGTTAACACCGTGTCTACACCAGACGCAAGCGACGCAATACGACAAAAGTAAATAGAACCCATTATAATCACTGATGCTGTCTACACTGGATGCGGCACGATGTGACAAATTCCTGAGGGTAAATTGATCCCTCGTTCTATTTCTGAGGTACTTCTGATACTAAGGACAGTTGGATTTGCAGTGGTCGCTTTGTCACGTCCGGTGTGGACACAGTGTAACAGTTTTGCAAAATAATTTTCAACGTCCCCGCTACACGTGTGGAATTGTTTTGAAAACTTCTGATGTTTGCCATACATGTTCCTGATCCCGAATCAGAAGACAAACCTACACCTCTAATAACAGTTTGGTAATTAATATCTTTATTTATATTAATTCCTTATGTATTTGTGAGGCAGTATTGTATTTTATTACATTAGTGTTGAAACGACACTGCAGAAAGTTACATAGTTGAATTTTCCAACTGTGAAACATTTATGCGCATTACATCATTTTGGGAG
Organism: Rhinichthys klamathensis goyatoka; assembly: GCF_029890125.1. Taxonomy (NCBI): domain Eukaryota; kingdom Metazoa; phylum Chordata; class Actinopteri; order Cypriniformes; family Leuciscidae; genus Rhinichthys; species Rhinichthys klamathensis. Next base: position 707,623 of record NW_026606837.1, read on the forward strand.
ATTGGTTTAAATAAAAGCTGTTTTTGGACTAACAAGGAAGTTTTGAGTTCTGAAGCATATTTTTATAGTAAAATTACCAATATGTCAAAAGGTCAAGGAAATTCATGACCCCTTTAATATAAATATAAAATTTATTTTGCACCTGTGTTCGTTATTAGAGCCTTTTGACACAGAAAGCATAATTGTGTTCAAAAACATCTTAGATGGAATTTAACTTTGAAGTCCCAAGATGTTTTTTTTTTTTTTTTAAGTTTAACTTTTGATTAAACAAAGTGTCTTAAACGCCGGTTAAGCCAAAAATACAGAAAAAAAAGGTGGGACTCATTGAAACGCTTAAAGACGTCCTTCCAACTCAAATGGATGCAAGAACACGTCCTGTGTGAACCATTTTCTCTGCTTATAGAATAACCATTCAATGTATCGGATACAGGGGTGTATCCAGTGTATGCTGTCTCGTTCATTTCTCATGCTCTACTTTTTCCATTAATGTCACAGGTATCAAGTGCGATCACCTACGTTTTTTCAGAAGTGTAGAGATCAGTATTGGTATATAACTCAGCTGGAATCGGCCCAGTCCAGTTACATTCAGCAGATCAACAACCTAAAAGAGGTCAGTGTTAAAGATGCAGTTATGTGTAGTTCTATGTAACCCTGAAAACAGCATCCTTAGGATCTGGCTAGAAAAAACTGCATTGCTTTCTTCTATACAGACTGAAGCGAATGTATTTATGAATACATTTACTTTTCATGTAATATTAATGCTATAACATGTAATGCCTGTTAATGTTTTTAAGCTTAACTAAATAGATAGTCCACCCAAAAATAAAAAATTCTGCCATCATTTACTCACCTTCATGTAATTCCAAACCTGTATGACTTTCTTCTGCGGAACACAAAAGAAGATATTTTGAATAATGTTGGAAAGAGAATGGCTCCTATTGACTTCCATAGTATGCTTGATCCATACTGTGGAAGTCAATAGGAACTGAAACTGTTTTCTTTCCGACATTATTCAAAATACCTTCTTTTGTGTTCCGCAGAAGAGAGGAAGTCTTGCAAGTTTGTAACAACATTAGGTTGACTAAATGATGACAGAATTAAAAAATTTCGGTGGAATATACCTTTAAGATGTGATGTATGTTGCTTATGTTCTGGTATATTTCTGTTCAGAGGTTGGCCATAGAACTGTTCCGTCGGCAGAAGTCACGGAGTTCCTCTCCACCTGATCGGCGTCTCTGCCCCACAACGTCCTCCGGGAGAGACTCTCGTCAGGGGAAGAGCTCCTTACTGGAGGAAGGGAGTCAGGCAGCATCAGTGGGGACGAAGGAAGATGAGGATGAAGAGAAGACTCAGCATGATGACTCTAATGTAAGGCCTGAAAGAGCAGCATGATGACGTTCATAGCTACTTTTTTTTTTATTACTTTTTTTTTTTTTTTTTGCCATCAAATGTAAAAAAAAACCTTCCCTTTGAGAACTAGAAAAGTACAGTTTTTTTTTTTACTCCTATAAGATATTATCCATCATTTCTTCATAGCCACATCTTTAATTACATCTCTTACATCATCATCATCATCTTAAAGTAGGCTGTGTTTTTAGGCATTTAACATTCACATCAGAGTACACTCATTGTGATCTCTAAAGAAAACAAGCTTACATACTAATGTAATGTAGTGAACCTGCAGATTTCTGTGCTTGGAGCTATTTGATGTTATATTACGCACATTGGTATCAGTTTGATGATGATGTGTTGATGCAACGTTAGGAGTTGTCTGACGGGGATCTGGAGGTAGACTGTCTAACTGGAGACGAAGATGTCAATCCTCTGGATGGAAGTAGCACCTCTGGAAGCTCCACAGCCACCAGTAACACGGAGGAGAATGACATTGACGAAGAGACCATGTATGTACAAGATTTAAAGACAACCTTACTAAAATTTCAGAATGTGCTTTTAAAGCAGAACCTCTTGACTGTTACAGGCATAATTCACCCAAAATATAGGAATATTCTCTCAGCATTTACTTCCTGTTATGTTGTTTCAAAATTTGTCGTTCTTTAACTCGCTCAAAGCTATTATATGGTTTCAGAAGTCATTGGAAGTCATATGGACCTTTTTTTTTGTTTGACTTGACAGTTTTATTAAGAAATATGCCGCTTGGAGATTCTTTTTTGAAGATTTTTATTTGAAAAAAAAAGAAAGAAAAGAAACTTAAACAGCACGAGGGTGATTAAATAATGACCGGATTTTCTTTTTTGCCTGAACTCTTTCTTTTGACCCAGGTAAAATCAGGTGATATTATTGTTATTAACAGCTTTATATATGCCTCATCCAATGAGGTTTTAGAGATCGAATTATTTTATTTTAAAATATTTATTTTATAGTAATTGATGGAAAACAGCACTTGACGAAAGTCACAAGCTTCACTGTGGTACGTATGTAGATAAAGTAGATCTATTGAAAGTGTTTCTGGCAAAATCGTGATCAGCTCTAATAGCGTTTTTCTTTTTCTTTTTTCCTTATATCAGTACTCATCATTTGCTAGGTCACATCCTTATGGTGTGGTAAATACTAGTGTACTAAAATTATTGCATAAGGGATGGTGCTTTGTGTGCCAGAGGGTAACAGCTGTATCCTCCCCCTGACTGGAAAACACAGTTTAATTAGGGCTGCTACCACAACTGTGACAGGAAGCCCCTCGCGCACTGTGTTCAACCAGAGAAGAGCTGCTCTTTATACCCTGTCCTATCACGATCTGAGAAAATGAGCACTATTGGCAGCTTTGACTTGTGTAGGCTCTGTGAGAGTGCTTGTGTTTCTGTAGTGAGGTGTTGGAGTCAGAACCTCACATGTTTCTGCTCATGCTGCCGGCTACCGCCTGCTCACACGGCTCTCAAATGCACACACTGCTCCAACCAGATGAGACGAATGAGTCATCAGAGCCTCTACCTCCTGCTTACAAATGCTCGTTCTCACAGAATCTCTTTTCCAACGTGCACAGCACACACATACGTGCACTCTTGTTCTCAGGCCCACGCACATGCTCTCACACCTTTTACTCCATTTGCTCGAGTGTTTTGTGTGTGCCCATGGACTAACCGTTGCCCAAATGTCAGAAGCCCACTTCTTTAGGATAAAGTAGGGGAGAGAGGGAATATAAGGTTAGGACCTTTATTATCATGTCAAATGCATTTTCTGTGACCTCTTGAGATAGCATATTTTTGATTTGATTTTTCCATCAGGGTTGGCACAAAAAGCTTCTTTTTTTTCTTTTTTTTTTTTTTAAGCTTTTTGGGCGTGCTTCACGTGTACTTCTCATAAGCTTCACATGCACTCAGGCAAACCAGAGAAGTCTCGATTGGATGGTAATTTTAATTTAAAGCCGCACAATCCCTGCAATGCACATACACACTTTTTTTCAATATATATAAAGAGAACCCACAGAATCAGGTTTTTTTTTTATTCTGTATTTAATAAATAAAAAAAATCAAATTTCCAAAGAGAATTTTTATTGGTGGGGCCAGTGCAAGTACTAGCAGGGCAAGCAAACATTTGTTCTATGTATCCGTGTGGAGTCTCAGCTTCTATAAATACTGAAGTGGATCAGCGCAAAGAACCGCTGGAGAAGACTGAGTCATCACACTGTTGAGCCTGAGACAATGGTGCATGTGTGTTACCCTTACACAGACACACACACATACATACATATTCAGCAGTAAGCTTGGAGCAGAACGCTATCAACACCCCCTGTGGAGAAGCTTATTTCAGACCGTACCACTTCTCACTATTAACAGGGGGAGCCACGCAAATACATTTAAAGCATGTGACGATACGCTGGGGACATAATGCCCGGCCACGCCTAATTTAGCTCCATTGGGATCCAATTAATAATTTCCATACATACACCAAATATTAGAGCTGATCTGGTTATGCATTGTAGTTTTGTTTACTTGCTGCTGACATTCCACTAGTACAAGTGTGAATTGTTTCCATCTGTTGTAGGTCTGGTGAGAATGACGTGGAGTACAGTGGGAATCTAGACCTTGAGGAAGGTGAATTACCAGATGATGTTGCCGGGGCAACAGGTGAACCAGATTTTCTCCATCCAAGCGCCCTCACTGATACTAATAATGCTGTTTCTCTAATGAAAAGCGAATGTCATGCATATGGCAATCTGGTGTGTTGAAACACTTGGCTTTGAAGTGTCATCGACTGTGACGCGCTGTTAATCAGTTGTAGTCATGAAACCGAGCCAAATTACCATATCAGCCTTTGAGGATTTACTGCAGAATCTGCAGTTTAAAACGCGGTTAGAGCTTCTCCTGAAAGACTGTTAGTGTGCACTAAATCGAAATGACATTTAATAATTCCCTAAAAAAATGTTTAACTAGAACTATAATGTTTTTAGTGTTGAAGTCGGCATGAAACTGAAGTTGTGATCATGTTTTGATCATCTTTTGAGCGAAACTCCCTCTCAAACGAGAAACAAGAAATGTAGGACGGGACTTGATTTTGTCCATCGGAAATTGATTGGATCGTTGGATTGCTGTTGTTTGCCAATTGCTGTTATCTCATGTGAGTGACGGGTTGCTGGAGGGGAGGGGGAAATTATTTTGATGAAAGTTTGTGTATGGATAAGTCATTTATAATAAACAATGCAATATTTTATTTAAAAATAATAATTATAAATTTTGATTTCATGGGGACTTCAACTAAAACTAATAAAACTGGTCACTGAAAAAAGAATCTGAAATAATCTAAAATATAAATATATTAAATGAAAAACTTTTATTATTTAATTTCAGATAATTGCCAAGGCAATATTTAAATTACTTTAATATTATGAACTAAAGCTGAAATGGAAATACATTTAAGCTAAACAAAAACTATAAAAAATGACAAGCAATTTTTTTTTTTTACTAAGAACGAAACTAAAATTAAAAACTTAAAATAGTTCTTAATAAAAATACTATATTCATATTATTTAAAATATTAATAAATACTATAAACGTATATTAATAAAACTATAATAACACTGTAGCTGAGAAACAATTTATAGACATAATTTACATAAACACATTACCACCTTGTGGTGTGTGTTATAAAAAAATAAAGAAAAAGAATTCAACATTCTATTGTCAATTATTCCTGAGTTATTTTAGACAATATTTACTTAAAATACATTCAGATAAAAAAAAAAAAACATTCAGCATTATTCATTGGTATAGTCCAGCTGAGCATGGTAATAGAAGACATCATTTCAGTAGTCAATACCAATAGCAGTAAAACTAAGAAAAACAGCAACAAAAGTGTATTATACACTCCTATATTAAAATTACATTAAATTGAATTAAAACAATGAGATAAAGCCTTTAAACTTAAGGACTTCTGTCGGTGAATCTTTTCGACCTGTCTTCGATCCTTATGCTACAAATTGCGATTGAACCTACTTTACTGTACAAATACTCTCTCAAAACTTTGATAGACTTTGTTCCTGTACTTTTCATATCCCTACTGGCTTCCACCTTTACATGCTAACACTGACTACAGCTGTATAATGCTACCCTTACACAAGCAAAGTCCTCTCTGTACTAACTGTCTCCCTCTGCTGGTCAGGAGATTCAGGTGCCTGTGCCCGGGGCTTAAGGCGTGGGGCAGGTGCAAGTTCAGCCAGCCTCCTGGAGATCGACCCGGTCATCCTCATCCAACTCTTGGACCTGAAGGACCGCAGTCATGTGGAGTCACTGTGGGGGATGCAGCCCCGCCCCCCTACCTCTCTCCTCCAGAGCCAAGGTGTCAATTATTCAATAATTAAATAATTAAAGTATACAATTATTAATAATTAAACATGAACTTGATAACACTCTAAAGAGTCTGTAGCATCTAAAGTCGGTATGATTCATGACTCATTAACCATTTTTGATTGACAGCTGCTGCGGTGCCCTCCCGTAAAGAGCGTGAGCGTCGCCCTCAGGCGGTGCGTCGGTCAGTCCCGGACTCGGGGGTCCTGATCAGACTGAAGGCTCAGATGGCAGAAGTGCGCAGTAAGATGTCAGACGTGAAAGGGCAGCTGGAAGCTCGCAGTGGAGCCGGTCGAGTCTCCTCTCAGGAAGCCTCAATCCACGAGCAGGGCCCCTCCATGGACTCAGAGATGGGACCCAGCCGCAAACCCAGTGAACTGCTCTTCAAAGCGCCCATTTCATCAAGACACTCTCGCAGTGGTATGCATGAGCTTTTTTTTAAGGTTTATTTTTGGCATTTTTGCTTCTATTCAGACAGTACGATAGGAGAGAGGACAGTTAGCAAATGGGAGAGAGAAGGAAAGGACCCTGAGCTGGAATTCTGAGGACGCACTAAATTGATCTAAAGACAGTAATAAATTATTATTCCAAATACTATACTATTCCAAATAAATGCTGTTCTTTCTATTCATTAAAGAAGACTAAAAAAATGCATCATGCAGAAATCTGATTTCCACAAAAATATTCATTCGAATCAGATGTTTACAACATTTATAATACTTAAAAAGAAATGTTTCTTGAGCAGCAAATCAGCAAATTAGAATGATTTCTGAAAGATCATGTGACACTGAAGACTGGAGTAATGATGCTGAAAATTCAGCTTTGGCATCACAGGAATAAATTACATTTTAAAATATATTAAAAGAAAAAAGTAATTTTTTTATTTGTAATAATATTTCACAATATCTCTCTCTTTTTTCTATCTAATAAATGCAGCCTTTATGAGCATACGAGACAAAAATATAGTAACATTTTACAGACCCCAATCTTTTGAACGGTAGTGTATATTGTTGTAGATTCAGCCTGGCTTTGTTTTGGTCTTTGTTTTAGGGGTGAAGAAGGCTGGCTCTCCTAAGCAGGAGAGTGTGGGAGCGCTGGCTGGACTGTCCCTGCGCCGGACTGTGGATGCTGGAGAGAAGGAGCTGAGAGGAGCAGGCCGAGAGTCCCCTACTGAACCTGCTCTGTGTCCCAGAGAGGGACCCTCCTCCTTAGATGGTTTGTACACTACAGAAACAGTCAACATACAGTTGTAGACTAGTCGTCCGTCATTTATCTTGTGAGAAAAACACGCTGCATGCTGCTTTTCAGCATATTGCATTAGTAATGCTTTTTTTTTTAGAGAGGCCATGTCAAGTTAAAGGTTTATTTCACCCAAAAATTTAAAATATCCAAAAATGTATTTCACCCAAAATTTTTAAATATCCCAAAATTTACTTACCCTCAAGCCATCCTTACCATTTTTTTAATCTTTCAGCCAAACACAGTCGGAGTTATATTAAAAAATATCCTGGCTTTATAATTGGAGTGAAAGGTACTTTAGATTTTGAAGCCCACAAAATTGCATCCATCCATCATAAAGGTAATCCATTCGACTCCAGGGGGGATAATAAAGGCCTTCTGAAGCGAAACGATGCGTTAGGCTTCCGGTAACGGCCGTTCACGAGACTAGTTCCGGAGTGACCTCTGACCTGACGTAGGATGTAGGAGTAGCGTAAGCTTAGGTGGGGGTAGACGCCCCTCGTGGTTCAAGCAAATAGTGCTGGTGAACAACTCAAGCTCCTCCAACATTTATCTTTCAAAATTCTCGTTTTAGACTTCTAACTCGGGGCTTCCACGTTCGCCAATGCGTCATGCGTCGGGTCAGAGGTCACTCTTCCACCGGACTTCGACTTGCTTAAGGCCGTTACCGGAAGACAGTGATTTATAGTTTATAAAAATATAAATACGGATATTTTTCTGGAGCTTTTATGATGGATGGATGCGCTTTTTTGGGCTTCAAAATACCATTCACTCCAATTATAAAGCTTGGAAGAGCCAAGATATTTTTTATATAACTCTGATTGTGTTTGGCTGAAAGAAAAAGTCATATTTACCTAGGATGGCTTGAGGGTGAGTAAATTATGGGATAATTATATTTTTTGTGTGAACTAACCCTTGAACCCAACCAGCCTAATTTTACAGGGCTTCCTAAGACTAGTCGTTCAGATAACGCTCAAGCTGGTCGATTATGAAAATGTCGCTTTGCCCATCCCTAGAAGCACCAATAGCTATGAATAATCTGAAAAGATTAATTTGGGGAAAAGCAGACTTCTGGGAAACTCAACCGTGATATTTCAGGGCGTATTCAAATGGTCTGAAATGACATTTATCTGTGTTTTGCAGGCTCCCTGAAAGCGCGCAGTGTGCAGAGTTCTCCTCCCTCGCTGGGAAGCAGCTCCTCTTCCTCTGATAAGCCCTCTGGCTCCAAACACGAGGAGCTGCTGTACGGAGCTTCAGCTTCAGACCTGTTCAGCATCACAGCTCTCAATGGAGCGGCTGCACCCGTCACCAAACAGCGCAGGACTCCAGCCGCTGGGTAATGCACACAAAACAAGCCATCGCTGTGTAATTGTGTGTTTCCATTCATGAACAAATCCAGTAATTGGGCTTGATTGAAGGTTGGCGTTTTTATACCTAGAATAGACATTTGAATGCTGATGAGATCCTCAGTAATGGTGCGCTGATTTTAATTTGTTGTAATTTGTTACATTCAATAACATTATCATAATTTGCTGAGTTCTATTCTGATGCTATAAATCAGTGTATGGTCTTTGTATTAACTCGAAGAAAGAGTCTTTATTTTTTTCCCTCCACAGTGAATTGTAAGGTTTGCTGGTTTTTGGGTTTGATTTGTTTAGTTGTTTTTTATTTATTTTTTTGGCTTCGTTTCACGTTAAATATTTGTCATACAATAGCTTACACCAGGTACATTTTTGTTTAGTTAGTTTGTTTCATGTAAAATAACAAGACACATAGGCCTGGTTCCACGGACATGGCTTAGATTAAGCCAGGATTATGCCTTAGTTCAATTAGGGCATTGGTTTAGTTTTTTAGTTTGTTTTCTCTTTAGTTTTACATAAAATAGCATGATACACAATGTTTTTTTTTTTTTACCATGCTAATTAGATTGTATCCCTCAGGCCTGGCCTGCTGATAGACAGCTCTCTGAACTGTGATCAAGAGAGTGCCTGTGAAATCCAGTCACTGCTGTCACTGGCGGAGCCATCGTCCTCTTCCTCCTCACGCCCTGATGAAGGTGAGACATGAAGATCCGCTCTCAAAAACATGGGCCATAATTACACTGCAGCATGTTATATTTGTGTTGCATCAATGAGTCATTGCACACACTGTGAAGGAACCCACTGTCATTCAACTGCATATAAAATTAGACGTGTTCTCAGGATTTGACAGTTAATCATACTCCAAATGGCCCAAGGTTACCGTCAGGAGGCTCCTGAGTAACACTCCCTTATCTAATGCTTTATTGCAAAGAAAATGAACCACAACTAATACAGAAAAACACGTGTTCTCAGTACTGATATCTGGCCGTTCATATAAGCACATGGTCGTCTGTCCTCAGATCTCCTCGGTGAGAAACAGCCTCACCGCGTTCTGCCGAGCATGAGCAGTGACAGCGAGCTGGACTGTGACACGGAGAACGAGAACGAGGATGAAGTTGTGTCTCTGGAGGCTGGAGACTGTGCGTTTGACACCAGAACACTACCCTGCCCAGGTTTATATCTCACACTTCACTGACTCCGCTAGTTCACTGCTAGCACTCAAAAGTTTGGACACACTTGACTGAACTTGTTTCTTCATGATCTTTTTTATCTAAAGGCTTAGGCTTAAATACTACCTTTTTTTTTTTTTTCAGGTCAAATTGAAAATTTACCTTTTACATATGCAAATTAGGCTCAATCTCATTAAAAATTAAGCGAAGAATTGCTCATTTATAACAAAAGCAATACACAAGTGCACCCTAAACGTTTGATAGATTTTATCTATATGTAAATGATTTATCCTGTTTGTCCATTCCTCTATCTCCTTTTAACTCTTTCCCTGCCAGCGTTTTTTTTTTTTTAGTTTAAGGTGCCAGCGAGCGCCAGTATTTTTGATAATTTTCACAATTTCCATGGCCCCAAGAATATTTTGTTGTATGAATATCTGAACATACAATATATCAAAAGAAAGAACAGAGCCTCTGCTTTAAAACAAAAACATTTGGTTCTAGCTCAATGCATTCTTTTAAATCAGCTCTTGAATTTAGTTTGTTAGTTTAATAAAAAAGCGACATTTTGAACAAAAAGCTGAGAAAAATTGCATCCCCCCAAAGAATACAATGTGCATAAGTAATGCTTTTATCGCTTGTTTCTGCTCCTTTTTTTGCCTGTTTTGATCTAGATATTCTCTTCTGGTACTGTATAGCAGTGAAAACACGGAAAGCGGGAAAATTGGCTGGGAAAGAGTTAAATGTTTATTAATTAATCTTTTATACCTAAACTGATTTAACCCTGTTCTTGGCATGAAAACATCCTTAGATGCTGAAAATAAATATTAAATAAAGAAAGTTTAGAAAAATGCCAGAAATCTGACTGTTACAAGAAGTGTAATTTAAGAAGCAAAAAACATGTCAATGTCACTTGGCTGTTGAAGCTAACCAGTTCTAATTTAATTAAAAATAATACTTAATGGGTTTTTTTAATAAATTTTGAGGATTAGTTTTGATGTTTTCTAAAATTTGGTAGTTGAAGATGTAATTTTTTTTTTTTTTTGTTGCAGAAAGTCAAAATTGTTAAATCCAAGCATCTCCCCTTTTAATTGAGTGTTTCCCTAATATAGAACAACACTCTATCACACAGCCTGTATGTTGAATAAATGTAATTACGTGCTTTGTTAAAGTTTAAAATAGGTCAGCCACCTGTTTAGTCTCTGATTATCTCTGTGTGTGGGCCAGACTGCACCAGCTTACTCTAATGTTCCAGTATTGTGACTTTTGTTCCAGCGACCCGTGTGTGGTCTGCTGACCTGTGTCTGTCTGTGTGTCGTTCTCAGGCGAGCAGCTGATCCCTGATGATCTGAGCTTTGTGTCTGGAGAGACCACAGAGAGGTGATCCGCCACAGCAAATGCTACAAAAATGTCCTCAAGTCGTCAGGCTCTGAATGTGCTCCTTACAATTATGTCTGTGCACTTACTTTATGTTAAGATAGAACAGGAATATTTGTGCTACTGTATATGTTATTTAAGAGAAACACAACTTTCAGGATGGGAAAGAAAAGTGTTTTCTCTGCATTGTGAAATGCGTAACATTCCGTTATAAAGGTGTATAAATTTATGTGTGCATAACTAGATAATCATATATTAAAGTTGTATACTACATTTCTTTACTTTTGCAATGCTGCTTATTTTCATACATTTATAGGGAGTTGCCAAACAGTTGCCCTATATTTTATTTTATTTTTTGTCAAAAACTGAGTTTAAATATTTTGGCACAATTAAGTCAGAATGTCATATGCAGATGCTGCTCTGTTACCGATTCATGTGGCTTTATATATATATATATATATATATATATATATATATATTAGTGAGTTTTGTAGCTAACCCCACTTCAGCTGTGTAGTCCACAAAGCATAGCTTTCTATTCCCAAAACATGTTTACATTGACTAAATGTCTGCAAAAAGGGAACATGGAGCTGATACAAGTTCAAATAATTTTCTGATATATATATATATATCAAATAAGCAGTTATTACACAGCTCAGTTACAAGCATTAGTGAACTTATTAATGCTACATTCCCATTTTCGCTTGGTGTTTTTTCCCCTTTTTTATATATATATACCCATGTTAACTCCTATAAGATGTCCAAATAAAAGGCAGTTACATACTTAAACCAAAGTCTCAGGTGGGTCCAAGTCTGTGTTTTTAGCCCCACGCAGGTGGTGTTTTGCGTCAGAACTGCTGGAGTGTTTGTGTGGTTTGGTTTGAGCTCAGTCAGACACACATTGATGACGTGTCTGTTACGGCAGCGGCAGCTGCTGGATATCACAGCGTTTCTGTTGTGAATAGATGTGGTGGCGTCATCAACAGCTGGGGACTGATGCACTTCTATTCATCTGAGGTCACAGTGTTGCTCTTTGCATGGTCAGCTTTCACTCAGTACAGTCTGTTGAAAGTGTGAATGTTTTGTGCTGTTTAATTAACAACAGGTCAGTGCTTTATACAAATACTTTTGTTCCCCTCCAGCATGTTTATAGTCTCTGCAAAGTCTAAAACAATGAAGACAGTGTTCCTTGACTATTTAATATAAATCTAATGCTTTGCTTTGTGCTGTAATAATAATGTCCTTATTTTAATGTTTTATGTTTCATATGAGCAATAGAGCAATCTGTTTACTGGTTTATTTCTCTAGCATATTTTTAAAGATTTTTTTGTGTTTGGAAGGGAGGGAGGCTCAAAACAATCTGGAGTATATGCACAGTATGTACTGTATATTTATCTAAATTAAAATCTGAACAAATAAAAGATGTGATACTATTAAATACTTTTTTCTTCGAGTCACCTGAATTGAAATGTGTTAAAGTGTAAAAAAAAAAAAAAAATACAGGTCCAATGTCACCCCCAAAAAAGAATTATATAATAATATAAAATGAAAATATTTGATATAAGATGTAATAAAAATACTTATATTGTTTATGTAAAATTACATGTTGTATTCACACTTTTAAAAATATTTTTGAGGTGTTTTGAACTTTTTATTTCTTGGCATTTCAATTTTTCTTAAAGATGATTTATTCTTTTTTGTTTTATTTACTGTATTGTTTTTTTAATCAGCATAAATTAAATGCCTTTATTATAGCGCTATCTATACATGTTCTTAATATATAAACATATATATTTTAACTTTGTTTATTGTTAAAATGTTGATAAAAATGTGATTCTAAATATGATTCTAAAAAACGATTTCTAAAATTTAAACCATATTTTATTTAATTTAGATTTTGAGGCGAAATATGATCTGGATTACAGCCTAAGAAGAATTATATAATAAAATATAATGGGGAAAAAAATAAATATAAAAAATGTATACGTGTTAAATTAAAGTTAGATTTAAAAAAAAACTTTTATTATTATTTAAAATTAGTTTATTTTTATTTTTTTGGCATTCAGTTTTTTCTTAAAGGTGATTTGCTACTGTATAACTGGCATTATTTTAAAATCAGTATACATTAAAAGAATATACATTTATTATAAATACACTTTATATAAAATATAGATTTTAAGTTTATTTATTAAGCTAAACTTGTTAAAAAGTTTATTAGAATTGTCATAAACTACGATCCAAAATCGTAATGAGTCTAAAAATGGACTTCTAAAACGTAAACTATGTTTTATATTACCTGCTTTATATTTTGGGGTGAAGTGTGACCAGGATCTGGTTTTGGTGAGATTCACACACTGACTGCGGTGTCACGTGTGTGTGTGTGTGTGTGTGTGTGTGTGTGTGTGTGTGTGAGTGTGTGTGTGTGTGTGTGTGTGTGTGTGTGTGTGCATGTCCATTGCCTGTCTGCACCTGCTGTCTGGTCTAGTACACTGTGCAGTGCCAGATCAGTGCTGTGTGAGAATAAGACCAGCAGTGTTTATGTGGATGAGTACGTGTTGGCTCTGATTCTGTCCTCTTCACATCCGTTCCCTCCACTCCTCCAGCACCTGACTGCCAACTCACTTCAGTCTCTATGAAGACATGTTGTGATGGATCCGTGTCAATATCGGGATTCTGATAGCACCTGGTTTGATACATCCTTTAACATTCCCAGTTATTTAAGCCTCTAAATGTGTGTGTGTTGTGTGCCGTTATAACCGATCTTCAGGCAGTTTCAGAGGATTTATGTATCACGTTGGACTTTTTTTTTTTTTTTTTGTAGGGAAAGTGTTGGACGTTATGTACACAGTTTTAATTTACTGCTTATCCAAAGAGCGGAACACTAAATCCTGTTCTCGTGTAATTCATCACCTTCAATCTGGTCCACTCAACCGGAAAAATCCAGCTTAAATTTGAGCTCAAGTAAACATCTTTTTTTTTAGTTACAGGTTAGATACAAAAGCACTGGCTGGCTTTCACTTAAGTTGTGATCGAAAACAAAATACCTGTTTAATGTATTGATTCTAAATGTCAATGCTTTAACACAACATCACTGTTGATTTAGTTTGAAATTAGTATTTTAGACCAACATTGATCTTGTTTGCTATAGGTTTTCAGTAACAGCTTGAGTCTTGACACGAAAATACAATGCATGCCCTATTTTGTTTTCCGTAATAATTACATAAACTACATGTTTGAAGAGGAAAAGCTCTTCTGAAGTTCAGCAGGGACTGGTTAGGATAGGAAGTGCTTCACTGTGGACTGGCTTTAAAAATATAACCATTAATAACTTAAGAGTGATTAAAGTTTAATATAGCCAAGACACCACAACACAGACCAAGAGGCACTTTCCTGTGCTATTGCCTACATTACACCTGTACTGCTGATAAACAAACTGCTGATGTATTTGTGTATTATGTATAGTCTATAGATAATTATAATAACTATTTTATTATTAAATCAAGTCATTTAAAATAACAAACGTACTCTACAACCAGGGGGCTGTTCCATAAATGAAGCTTAGAAAAGCGGGGATTAAACTCCAAAACCGGACTTGAATGAGCCTAACAAATAAGTTGGGGCTAAAGTGGTTCCATAAAAGGTAATTGAAGTTCACGCAATCTCACTAATTTGATCCAGGTTTATCTAGTCTAGATAATTGCGTGTGCACGCGTTTCTGAAGCAGCCCTAGAGGTCGATCGTGGATCAAATCGATCCACCACCAAACAGCGTATATTTTGTGCTGTTTTATGCGTTTGTGACATGTTTTTTTTTTTTCCTCAGTGCAAAAATGACATTTTACAGTTATATTCTCCATCTGTAAATGTTAGAAAGTAGTGCAAATGTATCCATTTTGCTGCTAATCTTCATATTGAACGAGCGCTGCTGCGCGCATGCGCGCCAAATAGGAGCGCAATAATTCTGACTAAAATATACATTTTGCTTGGAAAATTAATATGCGATACTTTATAACACTAGAAATATCTTCTAATTATAATAATTTCTCTTTAGGATGTTGGATAAGTTGCAGTGAACTTCTAGCTCATTACACTCATATATTTTATACTTCTAATAAAAAAAAAGAAATTGAACAGAAGTAGCCTAATTCAGGGAAGATTTTTTTAAAGAAACTAAATATATAAAGATACAAAATATAGTTTTGGGTATAGGACCTATGCTACTTTATAAAGATGATATATATAGCCTACTTATTTAGAATGCTGAGAATTACAGCTTTTTATGCAATAATTTTTTTGAGAAAGCAAGAATCCCCAGTTTTAAGTTTAGTGGTTTAGATTTAGTTTCTAAAGTACATTATGGAGAGGATAACATTAAATTAAGAACAAATGTATACATTTTGAAAAGATATGTGCAACTCTAAAATCAAAGAATATTCCATAAAATAAAGGAATAGCCTATATATTGGCCTACATTAACTACATTTTTATGTAACCTTCCCTTTTATTTCTAGTTATTTGTTATTTCTTTACTTATTTAATATTGAATATTTGATATTTAAATAATATTACTTGAATAACTATTGGGAATTATGTGTCATTCATTATAAGAGTTTGATATATGTGAATGTTATATTTTTATTAATATTTATTTATTGTTTTATTTATATATATATATATATATGTTGGTATTATCACAAAAGAAAAAAAAGTAGAAGGAAAAATAAGGAATATTTATTGGGGGAAAATATGATGTCTTTAAAGGAACTGTCCATTTGTATAATTTTGTTAAATGTGTTTGAATTGAAAGACATAATAAAGTACATTTTATATATATATATACATTTTATATCTAGACAGCGTAGAGAAAGAATTCTCTGATAACCGAGGCACTCCTTAATTAAAATGTCTTTATTACAAAAATGACATGTCCTAAACTTTAAAACGCCTTATATATGTGTCTATATTGTCTATATTGTAGCCTTATTTAAGTTGATTTTCTGTATACTGTGTATTTATAAAGTCCAATAATGGTATTAGAGACTGTCAGTGGTAATATCATTGTGTTCTTGTCGGTCAGTGTTGAGGATCTGTGTAACAACTGAGGCTTAGCCTGACAGTTAGCCTGCCCTGGACCAGGCTAGTTTCCCAGCATAAGTTGCCAGGGTAACTGAGTTTGAACTTTTTTAAGTTTGATTTATGAAACCGAATCTACCAAAAATAAGCCTGACTAACCGAAATAAGCCTGGCTTATACTCTAATCTTGGTTTATGGAACAGCCCCCAGGTGACAATGTTGCATGTGACACGCTCCTATCGCCACAGGAAGTGCAAGTAGCTTGATTAAAAGGCAGCTTGTTCAATTAAATTGTCCTGTGTTATTGCCAAGGCCTGACAGGTGGAGGACAGACTCAGAGACTATAATTACATGTCCTGGCTCAGAAAACCTTCAGGTGTCACAACCAGGTCTTGTGTGTGTCAACAACAAGGACTCGCTGTACTTCAGATCTCAGAAGAACACTCAAAGAAATGAATAGAAATAGTAAGGCTATACTGTTAATGTGTAACCTACCGTACTGTTAAAACTACTGTAAATCGTATGGGCTGATAGAGACTTTATCGGCATAAAGTGTATGGGTTTGGGGAATCTGAAACTAGTTAGTGAATATGTCATACTCATGTAAGCCTCACGAACATGACCAAAATATGACTCTATAGCGAAGAGTCAGTTGCGAAATCAACGATTCACTGACCGAGTCTGATTCAAACCGAATCTCACGGGCATTTCATAAATGTTCTGTTTAAACGGCCCTTACAGACCAATCCAAACATGTTTTTTGCATGTAGGGTTAATCCCTGAAACGCAAGACACACATCAGTGTAAAAAACGTATTTTCATGAGAGGTCACATTTTTGTGAATCAGAAATGACAACTCACGCTGTGACCACAGTTGCGTGTGGGAATATATATTTAAATGACGCCTGATGGTATATTTCAGCTCTAAAGGCATATTTAAGTAACGCCACCTCACAAGATAATTGGCGATACCGCATATTGAAACACAAAGATTTCACGACTGTTGCAAATAGGGCCCATTGACATGACACCGTTTTTCACTAAAACAGCATTTGGGGAGCCTGAAAATGCAAACTTTTGAAAACAGGTTTCACGGTTTTGAAAACGAAGCCATTATCGTCTTCGTGCAAACTACAAAAATGCTAATTTAGGAAAAACGGTGACGTCATGCGCATACATGTTCAGTCTATATAGGCACATAGTGTTTCTTTACAAAGTGATATCGCCAACTACTGGCCTGTCAGCAGAATACAGCGTTTTTAGTATTTTTTTGCAGATCCGTGTGAATGGCTGTACGAAACAAATGCAAAGAAAAAACTTTCCTGGTTTTAGTAGGCTACATCATTGTTGTGTAAACGTACCCTTAATTTTTTTGTAGCATTTTTGTTTGTTTGTTCAGTTGCATGCCTTCTAATATGGGAGGATCTACAAAACATACCTATCTGTGTGATTGAAGCAAACCGACATTTCACAAAAAAAAATCTTAGGCTACATAAAAAACCTTTTTGTTGTTGTTAAATCTGAACCTAGAAGCTATTTAAATCATGAATCACATCATCAGTGTGTTCAATCCATGATCTGAATCTGACTGACTTCCAGGTCACCTTCCCTCTATTAATATCTAATATCAAAATGATCAGTTAGAAATCTTGAAGATGAAACTGCTTTCATTAGCCTGACTTCGTCATACTCATATATTCTAGTCAGAAATAGTCAAAAAATGTTGTGGGCAGGGTTCGGGCTGGCATCCAGGCTATGCTTTCATGGCACAGACCATGAAAACTGTTACACACCCCATCAAAAAACAAAAACTCTTTGGAGTACAGTAGTGGTTTCTCATCAACACAGGTTTAATAGAATACAGTGATGACCATCAGTAACATAGGTTTCTTTTTTAAGATACTTCCCCCCCTCTGTCTGGAAACCCTTCCTCATCTTTGCTTTAGAGAAGACAAGCCCTTTGAAGAGCTCTCTTCACTCATGGCTTGCGTAGGTTCATTATTGCTAGCAGAAAAAGAGCAGTACTGAACAGTACATGGACAAAAAGCAGTGACAGCAAGGAAAGGGCTAACCGTCATGAAAGATAGAGCGCGCGCCCTTGACGCAGAAACTATCGCTAGCAGGGGAAACGCTGCGTCTAACAGTCAGTCCATGGGGGCCAAGGCTCAACAGTAGCCTAGGCTATGTGAAGACGAAGTGAGATGTTCTTCACTGAAATTAACCGTCCGAAAACTTTGGTCCTTTGACTCATTAACACTCGGTGAATAAGCGAGAGCCTGCCGGTGACTGTATTACAGACGCACAGCGCTGCATCTGTTAGACTTTGCGCACTTCCAATTAGTTTTCAAGTACGTACTTCAGTGAGAAGGGGACGGGGCCAGGGGTTAGGCCTACTGAAAAGCGTTACAGATTTTTGTATCCATCTGAGTTATCAGTGGTGATTAAAATAGCACATTTAGAAGACAGACATCACATACACATCCCAACTGTTACGCGCACACACGCACTCAAAACACACATACTTACGTACATGTATACAATATATGTAAGTTACTATACTTCTGATATATAATTTGTGCCCCGTACGAGGTGATGGTTGTGAGGGAGATTGTACATGATGGTGAGGGAGAAAGGGGAAGGCTCTCTGAATCTATAATCCGCATAGGCTATATCACGTGGAGCGTCGCGAGGTCCATGTCCTGTGAGCTGCACAGTGCACTCATCAATCTCCAGTCATCAATCCTTCTCTGTGCAGATCTACGATTTACGATTCATGATGGAGGTGGCAGGGCAGCCGGTGACGTGCTCAGAAACTAACACAAGGGTATAAAACCAGGTGACGAATCTCATAATGGGCGGTAGAGTGCGTACAGACATTCGGGACAGTCTTTTAATGCGGTAAATGTTTCATTGATCCTCCTCCTTGTTCCGTGTTTCAAGCTCCAAGGAGGGTTCCTCTTACATTCGACATCTGGATGTACATTCTGGACCAGTTAAAATGCACAATGACTGTTCAACTTCCCATTCAAGCCCCTTTTTGACAGGAGAACAATGGTGTCGGGTGAGAGAAATGGTGCTCAATTCGTGGCTGGAAGCGGATGATGAGGGGAGCTTGAATGACAACACAAAGGCTGAGTGATAGATGTTAAGCCCCGCCCCCGCCCACATCCCTCTGCCAACTAAAATAAATAAATAAATAAATAAATGGAAACTGATCAGTGCCATGGCACAGTCGTCCAGTTATAGATATATGGGAGGATTAAAAGGTTTGCAGCATTGCTATTCAGAAACACGTCGTGTAGTTCATGTCAAGCACCAGGCCAGCACAGGTAGCTTGAACATGATTTCCACAGAACTACAGAACTAGCCTACAATGGCAAAGTTACGGCTGCGTAGTTCGTGATATTGAGACATCGTTATGAGTTCCGAATATGAACACACATCTAGGGCTTTGGTGAGAATGGTGGTGATCTTACTTTGCTGTATAGTGTTCAAGGAATATTCAGGGTAAAATACAACTCAAGCTCTATTAACAACGCATGAGACATGGGGACAGAGAGAAAATAACGTTGACAGCTATTTCTAAAAATGAACGTTTACTGTAGTGCATTTACAAAAACAAAAAAACCCTGGAATAGCTGGTTTAAAAGTAGAAATGTTTGTATTTTTGTTAAAGCAATTCTTCTGTTAAGTCTTCTAAATGAGTTTGAAGACTGAATATAATATTGCACAGACCATTTGGTGATTGATCACACCTGTCTCATACTAACAATGTATTGTGGGTTATAATTTTGTAACTGTGACAGTTGCTTCATAGTTCTGTCCACTTGGGGATATAAAAAAATATTTTCTGTGGTATTCGGTAAAGCATGATCAGCTTAATGTTCACCCAAAAATGAAATTCTGTCATCCTTTACTCGCCCTCATGTTGTCCCAAACCCTTATGACTTACTTTCTTCTATATGGATCATAACATGCCTGTTTTTTTGTCCATAAAATGAAAGTCAATGGTAACCAAAACTGTTACCAACATTCTTCAAAATATCTTCATTTTGAGGGTGACGGAATTGCCATTTTTGGGTGAATTCATCCTTTCAGGCCAAGAATTTCCAAAGCATGTTGCTTCTACATGGCACCATACTATTAGTGACTGAGAGACTGAGAGATAATAATGTATATTTCTAAACTGAGTAATGAGTCAGTGTACTCTTATTAAATTTGAATGTTAAAGTACAGTATATGTACTTCTACCATTTAAATTTTCAACAAATTCTGATTTAAAAAATAAAAGTATGGTAAAGATGGTTAAAAAAGACAGTCCTAATCTTAAGAGTTTAGAATAAACAAAGTGGTAGAGCGGTCAAATTGACTCTACATCAACTTCACAGCCTGTCAAAAACAGGCCAATGTTAGAGATAATAAAGGCACACATTGTGCTGCTGAAACTCTATTATCCATGTCCTCAACACCTGAGGGGCACTTCAAACTATGAGCATCTCCTGTCGGCTTTGTTCTGATGTCAATCAAGCCTTCTGG
The DNA here is from genome assembly GCF_029890125.1 of Rhinichthys klamathensis goyatoka. Classification (NCBI taxonomy): domain Eukaryota; kingdom Metazoa; phylum Chordata; class Actinopteri; order Cypriniformes; family Leuciscidae; genus Rhinichthys; species Rhinichthys klamathensis. The sequence continues at coordinate 728,172 of NW_026606837.1, forward strand.
GCTACACTTACACATCCAATACAAGCTTAGATTGACAATCAAACAGATCTTAATCCAGTTTGCCAATATAAAGAAATTTGATATTTGGCTGAACATATTTGTTTTGACTGGTAACTGAGTCTTTGACTAATTTTCATCTGCAGGATTTAACAGGCTCTTTTTTTAGGTGGTTGTAGGTGTTGCGCTGTCTAGGGATGGTAGTGTGCCTCCTGATGGTCATATTCTTTGGTTTTGAAACTGAATATGTATAGAATATATACTGCATCTAAATTTGATCTGACATGTTCACTCCAAGGCAATGATTGGAAAAGCAACAGGTGTTGTTTGTCAGTGGCTTATGTTATTTCTAGTTAGCATCATCAAAGGGTGGGTGGAGATATGTTGAATGTTCAAATGCTTTGACATGGCAGCCGCCCAAAAACAGCCCAGAACTTTCCACAAATAGAATACAAAATAAGCCTCTTAAAATTAAAACCATTTTTGTTCTTTCAACAAAATTATCAGTGAAAGTGGTGCTTGACCTTTAGAAAATAGTGACTGTCAGTGTCAACCTCAGGGGGTCAAACTAAATAGTACATGAGCTGGTTTGTGTTACATTTATTTTATATGAGGTTTGCTTTTTTGCAACCCTGTTACTAAAATTTTGTGATTTTGCTATTTCCTATAGCAATAAACATAAACATTAAAACTAAATTGTACCCTATTTGTGGAAAGTGCCATTTATGGTTTTCACGTCTTACAAAACGAACAAGGTAAAACAAGGAGCCATAAACAGCACATACATTATGTGTGCTAAAAACAAGTTAATATGATGCCACTCGCTTTTCAATGACTCAACAGTCAGGTCATAATTATGCCCGATTCTTCAGCTGCAATTTATACCATCATCGAGTGACCCGTTCATACAGTGAACGCTTTGGATAAAAAGGAAAAAATAAATAAAAGGTCTATGAGGTTATTCTGAATAAGTTCCTCTGAAGGTGTAGTGTCTGAACATTAAAATGGCTTTAATAACCAAGAGCTGTATTATGACTCTCGCCTCAGATACTCCTGTTGACCGCAGTCACCTGCTTGCTTCTACACTGGGTTTACGTTATGTGTGTGTGTAAATAGAGGATAGTGTTAGGACAGTGTTAACACTCTTTCCACACACACAAATCAAACTGGATCAGAGAGAGGGTTATGAGGATGAGGAGGAAGCTGGCAGAGAGTAATGAAGGATTCTGATAGGCTGGCTCATATAAGATAAACGTGGAAGCGTTAATGCAATGTTGTATCTCATATGTTTGAGTGTGTGTTTCTGTTCCAGAACCCAGTGAGCTGCCTCGATGCGTGCTCCTTACATAGACAGCAGTCCGTGAAATCTCAAAAGTGACTCATTTGGACCATCTACATAGGCAGTAACACAAATAGCAATGAGCACAAAGGAATTTCTGTAGTGTTTGCAGTTAGCATGTTGCTATCACAACAACATGATAAGGTACGGTCACATAGTACAATAATGTTGAGACATATTAAGCACATCTCACATAGACGTCACTTTCAAACCAAGCAGATTTCTTTTGGTCAACGGGGCAAATTCACATGACGACTAACTTTAACAAAAGCAAAATCTGCATGGTGAACATTTCTGCTCTCACATGAAACTCACAACGCACAAATTCCTATTGGAATTACTGGATTTCGTAAATGTGACCGCAACTATTCTCTGATAAGTTGAACTGTTTTAATCAATACTTAAATTCCTCTCGTTCGTCTGCCAAGTTTGTCATGTTTGCCTTCTGTACAAGTATACATGCAACGCTGCCTTAGAATTTGTCCGAAACGAACCTTAAAATGCTGCCTGCTCACACAGACGTCACTTTCAATCTAAGCAGATTTCCTTTGGTCACCACAGCGAAATCTGCCTGGTGAACTTTATCGCCCTCTTTTTCGAATTTCTATTGAAATGACTGGATCTCGCTCATTAAATTTCGCTAAGCAATGGTAAAAGTGACCGCACCTTTTCTCTGATAAGCATAAAGTTTGTCACTATTGCTTAGAATGTGTCCAAAATGAGATACCTTTTCCATCTGAATGGTACCTTAAAATGCTGCCTATGAAGAGTGCTCACAAGGTTTTGGAACGGAGCGTGAATGTATGTGTGCGTGCGCCCACTGCATGAGTATGTTTCATCTTCAGGGACAGAGGGCGGCATGATGGGGCAAGGAAGTTGTCGATTAGACCATTTTGCTGTGGGTTACATGGGGAAAGGCTATCCCAGGCTTCCTCTCTGGGGAGCGGAGAGGATAGGGCACGCTAGGGAAGCAGCTCAGAGGACCGTGGCTTTCTCTGGCCCTCCGAATCAAGCTCTGCGATTCCCTCCCCAGCGGCATGACCTCCAGCCGCCTCTTCCTCCGCCCCTCCTGAGGGAAGAGCGCAGCCACCTCCAGCAATTGTCCATCTGAGGTGGTCTGCGTGTAGGAGGGCACTGAGGGTTTAGGCTGGGGCTTTTGCCTGTACCCACCGGGGCCATCCTCTTGGTAGGGACGCCAGGCCGCGCCGACCCCGCCGTAGGGGGGTATGAGGTCTGGCGTGACGTTTCTCATTGGGGGCAGGCCGGATGAAGCTGGAAGCCTGAAGCAGCCAGTCTCTGCACGCATGTCTGGCCCCGTGATACTCAGACTTGTTCTGTCCGTAAACGAATCCATGCGGTCTTCGTAGGCCAGGTCAGCGGGCGCCGAGCACTGTTGAAGTGGCCAGCCGCCCCGGGTCTTTCCTCCATTCTCCGCCCCTCCGTCTTGACACACCAGCTCACTCTGCAAGGGCTCCACTTCCTCTTCCTCCTCCTCCTCTCCCGCATCCTCCACCGGATCCTCTTCCCGTTGCTCCTCCGGTTCATCTGAGGGTGGGGGCAAACGGGGATCCCTGAGGAACACCACAATGACCGAGATGTTGTCGCTGGACCCCGCGTCTCGGGCCGAGGCCACTAGCTTGTGGGCCACCATGGAAGTGTCCCCGCTGTTCTCCTGCAAGTGGTCGCTGACCACTCGCACGGCTTCGTCTGGGTTCACGGTGTCGTAGAAGCCGTCGCAGGCCAGGATCAAGTAGTCCTCGCTGCCGTCCAGGTCGAAGGTGGCACAGTCTGCATCACCACAGATATAGGGCTTGTGTTCTGAATCACCTGCACATAGACATACAAAAAAAAAAAAATTACCTGAAAGTGATTAAGTGAATCTCACATAAAAAGAAAATAGGTTTCAGAAATATTTGTAATATACAGATTTTGTATTTTTAAGATAAAGATTTTTATTTGATTTATTTATTTGCATTATTGCTTAATTCAAAAATGCACTTTTATTCGTTTATTAATTTAGATTTCGCATTAATCACAATGGTAATTCTCATTAATATAACAATGATTTCTTTCATTAAAATCAACAAATTAAAGGAACTAGAACGCATACTAGATTTTAAATAAAAAATAGTTTTAGTCTTGAAAATGATATATTAATCTGATAAATAAAATCACATTGCAGTAATGAGATACTTAATTGTCATGAAAATAATGCCCTAATACAAAAAAAAAAAAACTAACAAAAATGTCAATGTTTTAATATTTTATTTAAACAAAATCTAATTTCTTGTTTTTATCTTTTGATCTTGGAGTGAAATATGACTCGGATATGTTGTGGACTTTTGTACTTGTAAACAACCAGTTGCCTAGTCTATGGCAGAATTAGCCTCACTTGTCCTATTTATGAATCAAGAGCTTTAAGGGAATTAAATGCTAAACTGATAGGATTATCTGACAGATTAGCTATCAGCATTTAGGAGTGCAACGGTTCCTGTGCACGAAGCCGTGGGAACACTGCCTAAGGATTTTGCTGGAGGTCAGTCTTTGTTATTACGGCAATGTTCATTAGCCTGAAAGCTGTAATCTTACACTAGCTAATGTACATACTGTAAAGGACACTGATACTGTATCAATAATTTATTGAGGTAATGAAGAAGTCAGGTAATTCAAATAAATTTGTGGTTGGTACATTTTTCAACTCCAACTACACAGTCTAATCACGCAAGTTTAGAATCAGTATAGTTGATTAAGTTTTAAAGGGCTAGTTCACCCAAAAATTACAATTCTGTCAGTAATTATTACTCTCCCTCATGTTGTTCCAACCCCGTAAGACTTTCGTTCATCTTCGGAACACAAATTAAGATATTTTTGATGAAATCTGAGAGCTGTCTCAGGGTTTGGAACAACATGAGGGTGAGTAATTACTGACAGAATTTTCAATTTTGGGTGAACTAGCCCTTTAACAATAATCAATATTGTTCTTCAATAGTACACAGACTCGGCTACTGATTTACACCAAGGTGGAAGCTGCACAATCTGGCTACATTGATTAAATCGAGTCTGTGCCAGGGTTTCCTTTCTAAAATGCTGTTTCCTTCATACTGAAATCTGTAGTGTGGTGATAAAGAGTTTTCTGCTGTGACCTGAACATCCTTTTCTAAAAATATGCACACACTGACCTTTAGTTCACTTTACCTTACAAAAGATCCAGTCTAAATAAGTGAATATCTTCTAGGAGCTCAAAAGGAAAGTCCTTCAAAACCGTCTTAAGGAGTTTTTACCTCTCCGCCGATGGCTTTAGCTTGATTACTGGGATTTGTGAGATACTATTCTGTAAAGCTGCTTTAGAACAGTACTGTACGTATAGTGAAAAGTGCTATTCAATTTATTTATGCAGTTGTTCATAGCATTTTACAGAGCACAAACAGGGCTGTCAATTCTGCATGTTAAAATGTATATTGTAATCTCAAAGGTCGCATACCTATGGCTCTTGACACGGACAGGCTGCCGTTCACCCTCCATGTGCCGAACCAGATCACACACCCACCCAGAGCCTCAATCCTCTTTTTCTCATCCTACACACACATAAACAAACAAACAATACAGTCATGAGGAGTCATTAACTATAACAGCTAGTATCATTTTCAGTTCAGTGTCAGTTACTAAAACTCGAATTGGCTGAAATGTCAGACTGTGACTTACATACAATTTCATTATATAGCTAAAGCTACAAAGACTCGGCTAAACAGATCCACTCTTGGGAGTGTGTTATGTAACACAGCTTTGCTGTCATGTGACTTTTGTCGATTGAATGGGCTGTGAAGGACATCCTTCATAAAGAGCTGGGCCTCATGTATAAACGTTGCGTACGCATATTTCAATGCCTTTTTTGTGTGTACGCAACGTAATTTTCCACACACAAATCGGGATTTATAAAAAAAAAAAACTTGCTGTAAATATGTGAAAAATATGTAAACAATTTTTGGTCTCCTACTATTTTAAATTAAATCTTCTGTAAGTTTTTAATTTTTCTTTGAAAGAAATCTCTTAAGCTCTCCAAGGCTGAATTTATTTTATCAAAAATATAGTAATATTGTGACATAGTATTACAATTGAAAATAACTTTTGTCTGTTTTAACATATATTTCAATGTAAGTTTTTCCTGTGATGGCAAAGCTGAATTTTCAGTGTGTTCAGTGTCACATCATCCTTCAGAAATCATTCTAATTTGCTGATTTGGTTCTCAAGAAACATTTCTTATTATCAATGTTGATGATACATTTTTTCAGGATTATTTAATGAATAGAAAGTTCAAAATAACTTCTTTTTTCTTTTTTTTTACGAATACATTTTTTTTTCCAGCATTATAAATGTCTTTACTGTCACTTCAAAGCATACTGATCAGTTTAATAGATCCTTGCTGAATAAAAAAAGATGTTAACGTCTTACTGACCACCAACGTTTGAACTGTAGTGTACTGTATATCAATTAAATATGAAATTAAATGAACAAATAATGTACAATACACCTCACCTCTCTGTCTGGTTTGTGTGGTTTCATCAGCTCCACCGGTTGACCTCTTTTCACCATCATGACCTGTGAGTCGCCTAGCCAGGCCACGTAAAGCGTGTGACCCTTCAGAAAGGTCACGACCCCTGTGGTGCCACAGCGCAGGTTCTGTTCCAGACATATGGATGCACACAGATGTTGTCAGTGCACAAAGGGCTGATAGGAGCATCTTGACGTCTGACTGTGTTTATAGGGAAGGAACTCACCTCACGTGACGCCTTCTGCATGAATCGCTGATCTGTCAGTTTGAAGGAGTGACACAGGGCCTCTAACGGATCCTGACTGAACATTCCCTGTCTGACCAGGTTTACGTGCAGGTGATTGGCAGCGTAGATGGCAGCGTCCACCCCGCCGTGACCGTCAAACACGGCGAAAAACGCCTGCTCCTCCTGATCCTAAACAAATGATTTTTTTTGTTAGCTTTACATCATAAAACGACGGCGACAATAATGAAACTTTTTGTTTTTTTGTTTTAATATCATTTATTTCAGATTTTGTCATGATTCAAATTTTGTTAGTCACTCGCTGTCCTGAAATAAATGTTTCTGTTGATAATAGCTTATTGCCACATAACAATTCCCATAATCCATTCTTAATTGAAATAAATCTCTATAAACGTCTCTCAATGCAAAACAAAACAAAAACGTGCCAACCTTTGGCATCCAACAGATCAGAAGCTGTTCGCTTAATCAACTGCAGTGAACGTGGCTAAATGAAATATAAATATATGCAAATCAAATGTTGGTGTTTCCTCTTGTCGATCGGTTTTCATGATCAGCAGCTTACGGATTATTAAATGGTTTAGTTCCGTAGCAGGGCTGGTCAAACGGGATAAGCTCTCATTGGTATAAATAAGGATTTCATTATGAAAGACTCCTTGAGCTGCCATTACTGACACTGTGCCGACGCTGAACCCAAGCGGCTCGAGGCCAATTGAAAAGCTCCAATTTTAATCAACAAAGTATGACACGTGGATGCATTGAACAACTATTTTGAATTGAACTGATTTTCTTTGATTACTCAATGAATACAATTTTCCACATCTTGCATGCAATGTTCTGTAAACAACAGCTGTCTGCCTGAAAATGAGTTTCCTCACCGACTAGGGAACAAAACAAGGATATATATAGAAAACAAATAAACATACAATACAAATCAAGATAATCAGGCCAGTAAAATCATAAAATAAATACAACCAAATTGGTCTTGCAACTTTTTTAGAGTAGTTTATTGAAAATTAAATGCATAATCATCCCAGATTTTGATCCCGAGTCTCAGTTATTGAAATGTATTCAGGACTGAAATATTAGCATTAGGAATACATTAGTTTGTATTCTAGTTTTGACGAGTCGCTTACATAGAACAGCACTTATAGAACAACTATTTTTACATCTCTTGCTCTGAATGATGTCCACTTATGGCCTAGACTGGTCTCTGATTTGTTTCTGCCTAAGGCAAAGGGATGCTGGTGTTCACCAATAATACCAGTAAAAGCCCAGCATTTATCTACAAACGGCAGATGTGAAGAACCGGCCCAGAGACTATGAGTACAGGGAAAAGCATATCAGGGTGGGATATTCTTTAGGGAGGGTCTATTTCATGCTACAGTGGACAGCTATGCAACAGTGTTTACTCTTATTAGAGGAAGAATAGACCACACTTCTCATTCGAAGAATCAAGTAGATCTAGATGTGAGACGGCAAATCTGCCTGCACTTATTGCTTTCCAGTGACGAAGCACATTCTCACTCGGCTAGAAAATTACACTGGCAATCAGGAAAGAAATGACATAATGTTGTTTCTTCTGGGATGTTACATTCAGCACAACTCTATTATGTTGAAAAGTGATGTTAAGTGTATCGGTGCTTTAGCATCTACAGAACCTAGACTCACATTTGTGAGAGCTATTTGTTAAGGCACGGAAGGCTCAGCAGAGGCTTTACCATGAGTTTTTGATGAAAAACAATCATGTTAGTATTCATGTTAGATGTCTGTGGGTCGCGCTGTGGCTTAGCAGCTCGCGTAGATCCTCAGACACATTGAGCCCTGGTGCTCATGTGGGCGTTGCAGGTTTAAATCTGTCTTTCAACATTTCCTGCTGATATTAAATTCTCTTCTCTCCATCAAAAAGGACATAAAAATAATCTTTAGAGAAGAATTTTCCTTTGCCTGAAATTGGCATGAAACAATCTCTATAACCATTAAATGTGTTGTAAGAATTTATTTGGCATACCACGGATAAAATGTCCCTATCTGACAGACATTCCTGAAATAAGTATATATGAAATTATATTTGTCTCTGTGACAGAACAGAAATCTTGGATTATTTGATGTCCATTATACACTACTGTTTAAAAGTATGTGGTCGGTATGATTTTTTATGTTTTTATGAAGTCTTTTATGCTCACCAGGGCTGCATTTATTTGATAAAAAAAAAAAAAAAAAGTAAAACTCTAATGTGGTTGTTAAGTATAGTCATCATTTATTCCTGTGATGGCAAAGCTGAATTTTCAGCATCATTATTCCAGTCTTCAGTATCAGATGATCCTTCACAAATCATTCTAATATGCTGATTTGCTGCTCAAGAAATATTTTTTATTATTATTAATGTTGAAAACAGCTGTGCTAGTTTAATATTAGTAATCCTGAAACTTGATACTTACCGACACCAAACTTTCGAACGGTAGTGTATATTATTAAAAATAAAAGGTCATTCAAACTCACGATCAAGGTCATACCTGTATATTGAAGAGTGAGTTGAAGTCAGGAATGACAACGTGTTTGTCTTCCATCTTTCGGCGCATGTTTTTAATAGCGTGGATGGAGGTCTCGTAGTACGGCATGTGGCGGCGGCGATACGGGAACTCTTTTAGCCAATGACAGCATGTCTCGCACAGCTTATTAAAGATCAGCCGTGCCAGCTTTACCGATTCGATCTCTGCCAAGGCAAATAACATGTTACATGTTACACATGCTTACACAAACACTCTGCTTTGATTCATGATGACTAATCAACCATTGTTTCATATGTCACAACACTGAAATAAAACACATACATGCACCATACGCAAACAGACAGTGCTGTTTTTTGCTCACAAGCCAAACAGATTTGACTGTAATATCGTATTGGAAAGGAAGAGTGCATGAGCTGCTGATTAAATGCACAGTGGTAGCGGAATTGAGGACAGTGGGCAAAAGAGGCCATCTGCCAACTGAGAAAGAGAGAGAGAGAGAGAGAGAGAGAGAGAGGAGGTGACTGGTTAATGATGATGGGATTGTTCCAGCTCTGGTCTCTATGGACTAAAGCTGACGTTCCTTCGTTCTGTGAAGTTCGATATCAATATGTTTGAAACACACGCTCTCCCGTTCTCAAAGCTTTTCAGACGGTAATATGAAGCATTTGATGCACAACTAAGGTTTGTTTTGTTGTTTTAAATAGGTTGAGAATTGAAAAGTGCCTATAGCCTATAGGGATAGTTCATTTAAAAATGAAAAATCTGGCATCATTTACTCATCCTCATGTTTTTACAAACCCACATCTTAAAGGTCGCGACGCGTCATGTCAGGTCAGATGTAAGTCAGACCAACTGCTGTTAGTTCTTATGTCTCTCATAACAATGCACCAAATATTCAGCAGTGTAAATAAGATTCAAAAGTTACAGGCTTAAATTTCAGACCGCTTGTTACGTCAAGTTGTTGTATTACTTCAAAAGACTTGGAATATAGCATATGAGAACTACTTTTATGGTGCTTTTTAAAAAAAATTTAGTCTTCTGGTCACTATTTGCATAAATGTCTTACTATATTGAGTTTAAATTTATTTAGACCATATACTTTAGAATTTTAATAGGTATTTTATTTATTTTAAGAACATATACTATTCTATATTCTATTTACTATAATGATAATTACTTCATGTTATGGCCGATATTAAAATGATATCTTGTCTAAATAAATTATAAAGAGTAAAAGCAATTAAAACTTTAATTATTTTATATGCTGTTTAAAACTATATTGTTCAAGCGACAAGTCAATTTAGGCATCACATCATTGTAATGTACCGTATCAAAATGGGTATTTATTTTAAGATAAGCTAAAGATTACATTTAACAGTGTTACATAAAGCTGTTTTACGACTTCAATTTTTTTTTTTAAATAGCAAGAACTATGAACAACTTTTATTTTTTTAGTCTTCTGGTCACTATTTGCATTCGTTGTATGAAAAAAGTGCAGCATGGACATTCTTTAAAAAAAAAAGTAATGGTTCTGAAGAAAGAAAGTCATACAGGTTTGGAAAAACATGAAGGTGAGTAAATTAAGACAGATTTTTATTTTGTAGGTGCAAAACCTTTAAAAGTATTACTGGCAATCAAATTATTTGTTTCTCGATCTCATAAAATTTAGCTGGAAGAGTTTGCATTGCAAAACTTATGGCAGAGTCCCAGATTGCCTAAAGGAGAGTCTGTTTTTTATGACTCAATTTGTGGCATATTTTTCAATGGCAGTATTTCCTCTTCCCTTTTTGTCCATCAGTCCAGCACAGTGCTGCTTTTGACATATGTATTTTATCATTGTGTGGACGGAGAGGCCTTTTAGATTGTTTGATGGTTGTAAAGTAGACATTACATGCTCTTTCCTCTTCCCTTATCCTTTTAGATGCTCTCTCTCTCTCTCTCTCTCTCGCTCTACGTCTTGTCTCCGTGGGCACCGAGTCTAAATTGAATCTGCCATGTCAGATCTGCGCTGGTGAACAGTATGTACTGCCTTTGCCCTGAGCAGACGTCTGTCTGCCGCCCAGTAAACTGATGTCAGTCGTTTCCACTGCTATAACTTACACTGAACATCTCTGCTGCTGGAATGGGTCAAGTCACGTAGGCCTGTTTAAAGAACCATACCTCCCGTGAAACCCTTGATTAACTGTCCCGGCTGAGGAAACCCAGACTCGGCTCAAGTGGAGCTCTCGAGCTCTGACGTATTTTTGAACAGTGCTTAAACTCAACGCAGATTGCGGTCCATCTGGCCTTATAAATCTACTGTCCAATCAGGGAAGTGTCTGGGATTAGTGTGCTATGTGAATGTCTGTGCTAACTCATGATGGCAATGGTTGGATGTGAACCACAGAGAATTATTTCAGCCTTCGTGACTTGTCAGAATGGTTGTATTTATGAGATCAGTGTACATGAACGCCACCACAATGTAATTAGCAGTGGGAAAACTCTGAATTTTCTTTCCGAGTTTGAGCACGTCTATTAAAGAATTATGACAGAGACAAATTGCTGTCGGTCATAATTAAAGATGAAATCTGTCATTTCTGAGTCATTAGCAGTAAAAAACTGAATTGTAATCTGTTTGGTTGTGCAGCCAGACCTAATTTCCCATAATTCACTGTGGCAGCACGAAAATGTTAAAATAGATACAATTAAAAATAGTGACTTTTTTTTTTTTAGATAATAAAGTATAGAATTTTAATATCTATTTAATTTATTTATATATACTATATATTATAATGATAATTATTTTCATGTTATGGCTGCTGGTAAAAATTCTACAGTAGCTTATATTGTCTAAATAAATGAAAAATATAACACTAAACTAAAAATCAATTGTTTTAAATGCTAGAGGTGAATATAGCCATCACAACATTATAATGTACAGTAAGAAACATTCATATTCATTTTGAAATTGGCTAAAGATTACATTTAAAAAATTGTTACGAAATTATTAGTGTTTTTAGAAATATAAGGTGATCCAAAGGTAAAAATAATGCAATCTGGCATGTACAATTAAATGCAATATCTACCGATATGTATAAATGTAAAAAATCTTAAATATAGGCTGATAACAAATACGGTACTGTAATATTGTGCATCCCTAACTTCATGCACATCAACATTTGCATGCCAGGCATTATCTGTTTTGACATACTTTCAGTTTACAGTTATTGCTACAGAAAGAGTCTTGACGGTGAATGAATAAGAACGGACATGATTTTATAACAAAAAGAGGTGTTTGAGATTCAAATATGAATCGATTTTCGGAGCTCTCCTTTCAACAACAGTTAAAACTGTGGCACATTAGCAGCCTTTTCCATCTCAAATTCCTTTGCCATTTCAATTCGAATATAGAAAGATAAGAAAGCAATTCAGGCCAGCGTTAAGTTAGTAAGTGACCTAAATTTGCACTTGAATAGGAGGTTTAAAATTGTGCAGAATGGCCTACATTCGGATCAAATATCATGTTATCTCTTCTCTACTCGATAGCGAGACTTCAATAAAGATTCTCTGGCTTTATTGATGCTGCATGACGTTCAGATGGGTCACGACGAGTGTCAAAAACTACAATGAATCGACGCTAGACTAGTCTCAGTCCAAGTTATCCTTTCCTTAATCGAGTCTTTTCAGTTTACGTTTATGTGATGCAGTTTTTATGGGTCACTCACGAGGCAGCCTGTCTGCTCCGTCCTCCACATTCTTGATGATATAGTACATAGAGAGATCGCTTTGCAGAATACTGTCTGCTGTACCACGGGCCAGAGCTGCAGCCAAGGAGAAAGGGCAGTTGCTGTGAAAGAGAGATGAGGAGAGAAAGAGAGAGCACTTTAAAACATCTGCTGAGTAGATCATGGAAACATTATGCAAAGGAGCGCTGTCAGGATTTGATTCAATTTCCCCTTCATTTTATTCTTTTCTCAGCACCAGAGCGAGAGCTCGTTAAACCGTGAGATGATGATGAGTAGGAGGCAAAAGCAATATGCACAGGTCAAAACAGAGAAAATGGCCAAAGAATCCATCTGAATAGGTTCTTATGATCACTGTGCACCAAAAAAACAGACTTTCTCATCTCCAGTATGGGTCAACTATTCCTTTAAACAAGCTTATGGTGGGGAACAAGGGTAAAAAGCTGAACTGTAAGTGTTAAAGCCTGGCTTTTTAACTACTGATGTGAATATCCTTTTAGGGCTTGTCGCTCTGATGGATTGAGAGAGTGAGGAGAGGCACTCTAAAACTAGCCTGACCCAAATCCACTTCAGCACTCTGCAGTGCTGAGAGCCGAGACCCTGCTGGATCCCTGCAAATAAACACAACTGCACATTATGAAATCAAGAGCCGACACTTAAAGACAAGCCCCGTCATCCCCATAAGAGGATTTCATAAGAGATGATCGTGGAATTCTCATCCAAACAGAGCAGGGATCTCCCCATTAAATGACTGACAATGATTTTCAAGATAAGGACAAGAAATCCTGACATATTAAATATGACATATTGACATGCTGACATTTTTTTCTTTTTGGGGGGTAGATTACAAGAATATAATCTAATTCAGAGTTGAAATGCACATTTTAAGACCTTTATGGAACCGGTTTTTACTGTGAATATATACACACACACACAACCGTTCAAAAGTTAAGGGTTGGTAAGGATTTTTTAACGCTTTTTGAAATAAGTCTTAATGCTCACCATTTATCAGATCAAAAATACAGTAAAACAGCAATTGTCACGTGCATTTCCAATTTTGGTTCCGTTTCACTGTGTTCTGTTCCTCTTTTTCCCGCCTTAGTTCTCTGGTTGTTAATTAGTTCCCACACCTGTTCCGGTTTATCCTTAATTACACTCCCCATGTGTTTAAGCCCTGAGTTTTTTTTGTTCAGTTCTTTGTCAGTCGCAGGAGAATAACTTAACACAGCCCCACACTAATATGTTTTAGTTTGAAAACGTATCTTTTTCTCTCGGTTTTCGCCTTCCGTCCACACGGAGACAGTGTCTTTGTCTGAAAACTGACCTGAATGCATCAGTGAATGGTGAGATTTTGCTAAATAAAATGATCCAGCCAGAAGAATAGCATGAGATCTGTCTGTATATCATCTCAGTGAGCTTTTATGAGGTTTTGCGCATGCGCAGTAAGGTACATTTAGTGTTTTCTGACGTTTCAGTGTGGATGAGAAACTTTTGAAGAACGCTTGAAAACGCTACTGTGGACCGAGAGCGTTTTCAAAACGCCGTTTTCTGGATTAATGTAGACATTCCCTTGGGAAAGCGTTTTCAAAAAGCTTTGCAGGACAAAAACAGCATCTCAATGTGGACGGAAGGCCAAAATGGAGAGAAAACGATTTGTTTTAAAACGAAAACATACTGTTGGTGTTCTGTTTTGGATTTATTAAAGAATGTTTTTGTTTCTCCACTTCTTCTTTGTGTGCCTTATTACACCCACACATTACAGAAATATTATTACAATTTAAAATAACTGTTTTCTATTTTAATATATTTTACAATGTAATTTATTCCTGTAATGGAAATATGAATTTTTCAGCAGCCATTACTGCAGTGTTACATGATCCTTCTAAAATGCTAATTTAGGCCTCAAGGAACATTTATTATTATTATCAATGCTGAAAACATTTTTGCTTGATATTTTTTTTGTGGAAACCATTTATTTTCAGGATTTTTTGATTAATAGAAAGTGCAAAAGAACAACATTTATTTGAAACGCAAATATTTTGTAACACTACAGTAGCAATATAACTATTGATCAATGTAATGCTTCCTTGCTGAATAAAAGTATTACAAAAATCTAACTGACCCCACACTTTTGAAAGGTACTGCATATATAAAGTACACAGTATATTATAAAGCAAATCCAAAAAAAGAAGACTTTTTAATTATTGCTTTTTTATTTTTTTTGCAAAGGAACAATTATCTGACTAGAGGAAGACATTAATCTCAGTGAATAAATATGTCACAGAAATCTTCTAAACGTTTGTCTTGGACAGTGTCATTGTGCCATTCCCGTCCACTCTCTGTCTGTGAGGGGCTTCAGCAGCGTTTGCCAACATTCTGCTGAATTAATAGCTTCAGCTGTGGCCTGATGAGAGAGGATAACACAGCCATCCAATAATGTGATGTCCTAATCCTCAAAACATTTATTATGACGCGCTCAATTTATGAACGATGGTCCATAATGAATTAAAACAATGGATTTAATTCTAAATCTATGTTTTCCCCCTAAGTTTCTGGTAACACTGTCTATGAATCCTGTATATGTAATGCATTATAAAGGTACTAAATGTTCAATTATAATGCCATATACATCTTATACATTATAATACTTACATATTCTTGGTTACACTCATAAATTGTAGAATGTAAAGTATGAGCAACCCACAACTAATGTCTTATATCAGTTACAGTTATCTGTCAAGGTGCTACCACGAGTAAGTATTAAGAACATATAACCAAAAATGAGGCATTATGAATATCTTAATAATGCATTAAAATGCCTCCGCTCTGGTGGCCATAGAAACATGAAGCTGTACAGCAATGGCAGCTGATGCGCCTGCGTAACCATGACAACCCTGACAGCACAACGTGGGCTGCGCCATGACGACGGGATGCTGTGGTGAGTGATGTTGTAGTGAGGAAAAAAGCCACCATCTGCCCTCAGGTCAGAACACACGTTAGATATTAGAAATCAGAGCAATCTCTAACTGCTTCACACACACACATACACACAAGAGGCTGGAATACCAGCCCCGCAGACAGGAGGGCGGAAAGTGGAGCGTTCTCAAGGACGACTCAATGACGGTCTGCTCCAATTGAAAGGATCCAGCAGAGAGATGAGAAGGAGGCTAAAAACTAACAGCTAACAGATTCTTCCAGACAACATGATATAGTCGGCTCTCTCAGCATGAAGAAGTGATGAAAGAGAGTTCATTTTAATCAGAATCAATTTACCCACATAATTATACTAATTACACTGTTCATCTGTTTTGGATCTATCTATCCATGTATTATCTATCTATCTATCTATCTATCTATCTATCTATCTATCTATCTATCTATCTATCTATCTATCTATCTATCTATCTATCTATCTATCTATCTATCTATCTATCTGTCTGTCTGTCTGTCTGTCTGTCTATCTAGTTTGGATCTATCTAGCCATCTTTCTTTCTGTCAGTATCCATCCATCCGCAGATCTATCAATCAATCAATCAATCAATCAATCAATCAATCAATCAATCAATCAATCAATCAATCAATCAATCAATCAATCAATCAATCAATCAATCAATCAATCAATCAATCAATCAATCAATCTTACTAGCCATCTTTCTATCTGTCTGTATCCATCCATCCACAGATCTATCTATCTATCTATCTATCTATCTATCTATCTATCTATCTATCTATCTATCTGTCTGTCTGTCTGTCTGTCTGTCTGTCTGTCTGTCTGTCTGTCTGTCTGTCTGTCTGTCTGTCTGTCTATCTATCTATCTATCTATCTATCTATCTATCTATCTATCTATCTATCTATCTATCTATCTATCTATCTATCTATCTAGTTTGGATCTATCTAGCCATCTTTCTATCTGTCAGTATCCATCCATCCGCAGATCTATCAATCAATCAATCAATCAATCAATCAATCAATCAATCAATCAATCAATCAATCAATCAATCAACCAATCAATCAATCAATCAATCAATCTATCTTTCTAGCCATCTTTCTATCTGTCTGTATCCATCCATCCACAGATCTATCAATCTATCTATCAATCTATCTATCTATCTATCTATCTATCTATCTATCTATCTATCTATCTATCTATCTATCTATCTATCTATCTATCTATCTATCTATCTATCTGTCTGTCTGTCTGTCTATCTATCTAGTTTGGATCTATCTAGCCATCTTTCTTTCTGTCAGTATCCATCCATCCGCAGATCAATCAATCAATCAATCAATCAATCAATCAATCAATCAATCAATCAATCCATCTATGTATCTATCTTACTAGCCATCTTTCTATCTGTCTGTATCCATCCATCCACAGATCTATCAATCTATCTATCTATCTATCTATCTATCTATCTATCTATCTATCTATCTATCTATCTATCTATCTATCTATCTGTCTGTCTGTCTGTCTGTCTGTCTGTCTGTCTGTCTGTCTGTCTGTCTGTCTGTCTGTCTGTCTATCTATCTATCTATCTATCTATCTATCTATCTATCTATCTATCTATCTATCTATCTATCTATCTATCTATCTAGTTTGGATCTATCTAGCCATCTTTCTATCTGTCAGTATCCATCCATCCGCAGATCTATCAATCAATCAATCAATCAATCAATCAATCAATCAATCAATCAATCAATCAATCTTTCTTTCTAGCCATCTTTCTATCTGTCTGTATCCATCCATCCGCAGATCAATCTATCTATCTATCTATCTATCTATCTATCTATCTATCTATCTATCTATCTATCTATCTATCTATCTATCTATCTATTTATCCGTTCATCTATGTTAATCAATATCTCTTTAGTACTCTCTCTCTCTCTTTCTCTCTCCATCTGTCTATCTGTTTTTTGGATACCTATCTATCTGTTCATCGGTTTATCCATTTATCTATGCATCTATCTATCCACTTATCCATCCACCTATCCATCCATCCATGATACCTAACTAACTTGGTGTATGAATCAGATCCTAAAAAGACACTGGAAGTCTTTGAAATCATGCGTGTCACAGGGACAGCAGTGTGCATTAGTGTCCGCCATGACAGAAATATGAAAAGATGGGAAAGAAAAGTGACAGTGAGATGTGGGAGGAACTGATGGCCTGAGGAGGGGACGAAGACAGAAAGAGAGAAATGACTTGCCAATTGCCATCACATTCTGGGATCCTCCTCCGCATTTCCATTCATAGAAATGCTCTTGCTCTTTCTCTCCTTCTCACACGCACGCAGCCGTCACTACCTGAGTGGGAGGGGGTGCTGAGGTGGGGAGCTCTGATTGGCTGAGCCTCTCGGGCACAGCTAAGGTGAGCCAATGGGAGACGCCCTTTCTTAAGCAGCACAGAGGAGTCTGAGGCATGCTAAGGAATGAGGATTAGAGAAGAGTCTTTTTTTGTCCTCTCCACCAAGTTGCAAAAAAAATAAAAATACACGCTGCTTTCTTTATCCCCAGACTTCAAAGCATCGCACAAAGTGCCGTCTCTGTAGTAGACTAAGATCTCACAGCATGGTTATGTGTTGCCAGAGAGACTGTGAATTGAAATTAAGCATAAATAGAATTGTCTCTGCTCTCATTTTGGTTGTGTTTAACAGATTAGCCTGGTTACGGAAGATAAATGCAACTATGCAGCAGGAGGGTAAAAAAAGAGAAGGAGAGTGAGAGAAACAGAAATGTGTGTCGGGGAGCCTTGCTTTGACGTCATTCAGAGGAATGAAGGCTCAGTGTGGCTAACACTATAGTCACACTTCATGTCAGGAGAGAAATGACGCTTTGCGCACACACGCACACGAATACACGCTGTTTATGGATTTGTATTGCATATAAATGCAGTAATTATAACTTGGGAAGTAATTAAAGACCCCCACGCACATTCAAAATGAGTTTAATCTCATAATACAATAATTAAGCAAGGTACAAGAGGCTGTGTTATATTTTAAAGGGCTTTCTTACAAGCTCTCAAGTGCCTTATTGCTATAATTAAATGGATAATACATAATAAAAATATTAGATAAATAATGTTTAGTAAATATAACTTAACCTTTAAGCGTGTACATTAAAAAATATTGGTGTAGGATCTACTTTGAAACAATTCTCTCAGAAATTGCTAGTTAATTTCACAAATATTTATAAGTGGAAGTGATATTGATTTAAACAATAAATTTTGTAGAAAGACCAAAAGAGTATTTTCTTGTAAAATTAAGTCTTATTTACAACTTCGAAAAATCATTTTCAAAAAACGACAACATTGGCTCAACCAATTTGGGGCGGGGCTATCTGTCTGTTCAACCAATGGCAAACAAAGGGAAACTAGTGTGAAAACAGTCATTATTTGAGCAATTCTGTTTTATAATAGACTTCAAGACTAGATGAACTATACACTTTTATTTTCCAATACATTTTAACTAGATATGGAAATGGTTATGTGTATTTGGAAGAGCCTGTCTTTGTTTCAGTTTGGCTTGGCATTCACGTTCTTACCCACCTACTGCAAAATCATGTCACACATACACAAGGCTCTCAAGGGGGTTTCTACTCCTACATTAACTTTCAACGTCCTTGACTGTGTAAGATCTCCCAAACACTCAGCATCATAGTGTGTGTGTGTTTGAGAGGATTTTCCTTTTCACACAGCTTCTCCTCTGAGACGCCAGTTCAGTTTAGCTATAAGTGGCTGTTCTGTTGTGATCCTTGTTTGTGATGTGCTGCCATAATGAAGTATCATTTATCATCAAGATTAACCTATGTTAAACATGCCTAAAATGATTATTAATGGGATAGTTCGCAAAAAAAGAAGCAAATTCTGTCATAATTTACTTACCCTCGTGCTGTTCACATACTTACTTGTGTATGACTTACTTTCTTCTGTGGAACACAAAAGCTATTTTCAGCAAATAATGGCTCAAATTTTTGGTCCCTTCCTTACAAAGCCATCATATGACCTCAGAAGAGTAGATGATAAATATGGACTACATTTATGGTATTTTTGTTTTTAGAGTCTGATAGTCCTAGTCCCCAACCACTCTTATTATATTTAGGAGCCAGGATATTCTTTAAACAAAATCATCTTTTATGTTCCATATAGAAAGCAAGTCAGATTGGTTTGGAACGACATGATGGAAAGTAAATTATAACAAAAATGTTCACTTTTCCTTTTATGAATACAATGTGCGCAAACATACCATGTTTAATTGTGTAATACAGCATGTAAGTGGACTTTCCCCAGTTTATCAGAAGAGCTTGTGGGTAAAAATTAAATGAAATTTGTGGGTGCGTGTTGATAAGTTGGAGTGTGTGTGGGTGTGTGTGTGTGTGTGTGTGCGCGCACATATATGACTCAAGGGTTATTAATAGAAACATTCAGGATTAACACCAAACTAAATCCTCTTCCTGTCCATCACTCTCAATTACACCTACTATCCTCCCACACACAGACACACACACACACACACACACACACACACACACACACACACACACACACACACACACACACACACACACACACACACACACACACACACACACATACAATAACAGCATGCCTAAATAAAGACTAGTGCTTGTTCTGGGTCAAGGACCTTCATGAAAACCCCACTTTTCCCATCATTCCTCTTCTGCTCAGTATAGCGCCTCAGAGTCACGCTTTCGGAAAGGGAGGGAGAGAAAAGAGAGAGATGGCGTCATCACACCCACACATTGCGCTAACCCACACTTTTCATACTCTCTTCCTTTGACCTGCCTGCTGACGTCGCACAGGTTGAAAAGCTTTGCATACCTTTACCAACAAACTGAGTAAGAGCTAAATAGAAAGAGAGACAGAATATGAGACCTGAAGATAAAGATAGAAATAGGGCTTTATCAGAAAAGGCTGCTTTTTGATGTCACAGGAAGTCGTGTTATCTCAGGTAACAGATAAAGGTGGGGTACACAGCGCAACTGGACCTCAGAAAGTATCCTCATTATTTAATCTTTATACGGCAATTTCAAGGCACAGACAAGCAGCATTTAGTTCTAAATGTCACGGACTGTTTCGTCTATCAACATTTCTGGAGGCTTTGTTCAGAGTGGTGTATAAAAATACATTAAAATGAATACAATTATGTCCGTGCCATTATTTACAGGAAAATAAAAGACACTGCCTGTTCATTCCAAGAACAATAACTATCAATATAACTATAGAGAAAACAGTGTTAGTGCCTACACTGACACACAATAATATTCAGTTTATTATAAGCGCACTGCAGTTGTCTTCTGCCACTTTAATTATTCTGAATTATTCTGATTATTCTGAAAGTGATTCCAATAATATCGTTGCTCTGTGTGATTAGAGTTATAGTTACAGGTGTTCCCAATTCTCATAGAATTAGAACGATTATTAAAACTTAATATAGTTATCGTCCTTGGTGTGAACTGTGAACTAAGGTCTTCAGAATGTCATTGTTCTTTGCAGGAACCACCAGCATGATGCTAGAATGTTGTTAGGGTGTTGTTATGTTCTTTTAAAGGTGTTCTGAATTGGGTTTAGAATGTTGCTGTGGTGGCTAGGATGCATGGTTTGGTTGCAAATTGGTTGCTTACTGCATAGATATACATACGCTGCATCCAAAATCGAATACTTTCCTACTATATAGTATGCGAAAAACAGTAAACCATAGTAAAAGAAAAAAAAAACATAAAAAGTTCCATAGTAAAACATGTAATATTGAGTTAATACATATAAAAACACAAACCAACACATTTGTGCAAGGTTATCCCATTTATTTGGGAATTTAAATTAGCGGTTGAATGTGGCATCTACGTATACCTATGGCTTACTGGCCCAGTTTTTGTTTTTTTGTTTTACCGATTTAATCGTCCAGTAAAGTATAAAACAAAATCACCTTTTGAAAATAGTAAAAGCACACTTCTCAACAAACTGTATAATTTGATGAAACATTCATGCCATTTTTTTAACAAAACGGTGCAAAACAAATTCTAATTCTTAGTTACGAACTTAAGCACACCCCTATAATTTGACAATTATTGTCTATAGATAAATTATAGATAAAAATACATTGATAAAATATTATAATTTGAAAAATTATATATGGGGTTTGCTTAAAGACGTTGTCCTAGTGTTCTTGATCTCCAGGGTTAATTGGACCACAGTACTGAACAGATTCGAGTGCACTTGTGTTGGAATCTAGGCCATCAGCCCTCCAAACTCTTCACAGACGTGGTCGCCATGCCATCTGGGCATCATCTCTCCCTGGCAAGGCGGCTCTATGTCCGATTCTCCAAAGGGGCAAGAACACAGTGGCCTGAAACCCGGGCTGGACGGTTGCCAGCAGAGGCTCCAGGCTCTGACATAATACGACACACACCTCCCCCACCTTGACACCTAGCGAGGGGATTGAGCCCCGCTCTCTCTCTCTCTCTCTCTCTCTCTCCGCTAAAGCTCTGACTCATCAGTGAATAATCTGGACTTTATTGAAATAAAGTTGCATAATCTTAATGGCATCCTAATCATAAAACCATAAAACATAAACAACAAATAACTGTGAAATATATGCATCCTCTAGCTAGCCTAATTCCATCCTCTCCAGTAGTTTTATTACAGGTCTGTTACGGTCATTGCTCAGTACTGAATGCATGTCCACCACAATCATCATGTTGATTGTACATTGCCAAAATGCAGTTGAAATTATACTGTGGTCAGTATCATCACACCCTAAAAAACCATAAACATGCCAATACAAAACATACACTGGTTAGCCAATTCGAGTTATAACACCATATACCGAGTCCAATCTGTTGCTAGGTGCTACTAGGCAGAGAGCTCCCTCTGAAATATTTGTTTTTCCCCACAATGCATTTGCCAAACAAATCTCTTTTTGTATTATGGAAAGCAGGGTTTGAACTTTCACTTGGTAATACACCTTTCCCGGAATAATGATATTCGGTTGATTTGTAAATAATAAATGACCATTCAGAATTTTAAATATCAATATTTATGAATTTTTTCTCAATTTTAAATGTCAAATTTCATATATTTCATTAAAGATTATAGTGTGGAAAAGCAATGTTCAATGATTTCATACATAAATTAATACATATTTAAAATGTAATATATAAATAGAAAAATATGTAAACATATTTAAATAATTATAATAATACAAAATGTAACATAATTATAAAAATGTAATTTAATATAAATGTGTGTGTGTGTATATATATATATATATATATATATATATATATACACACACACACACATTTATATTTATATTAAATTATATTTTTATTATTATAATGATAAAAATTACAAATATAATAAATAATGTAATTTATTAAAATATTTAACATTGACATATTAATTAATTTAAAGTCAAGTCATCTTTATCTATATAGCGCTTTATACAATAGATTGTTTTAAAGCAGCTTTAGAGGGATATAGAGGGAAATAATGATTCAATTATGCAAAGAGTTCAATTTTGCTTTAAAGCAGCTCTATAAAGACAATTGTTCATTGTCATTGTTAAGCTGAAGTTAGTCGATTCAGTTTTGTTCAATAACTGTGTAAAGATCATAAATATGAAATGAGTTCAATTCAGCTATAAAACAGTGATGTCATCATCCAGCTCAGTTCAGTTCTCATCCGATTGTGTCAGTAGAGTCAAATTGCGGAATATTAAGTGTCCCCAACTAAGCAAGCCAGAGGCGACAGTGGAAAAGAACCTAAACTCTTTCAGGTGACATAAATGGAGAAACAAAAACAAATTTGTCTCTCTCTCCATTTAAAATTCCTGTTGATGTTTATCATAAGTCAAAGGTTCAAGTTTCGGTACATAGCAGACAAATTAGGTCTCAGGCTGGCAGCATGTAGATGCTTGAAAATCTGAAGGATAAATAAGGTGAGCGATGTGGGCTATACGAAATGAAGTGTGCAAGTCTATTTGAGAGCAGATGACCTAGTTGAGCCAAAGAGGACGGTAATTTAGGCTGTAGTGAGTGACACTGACGCACAGTCCTACCTTCTGACCAAAACTTTTTTCTCTCCCCTCTAATAACTTCCAAATTCATATTCCACAGCATCCAGTTTTCCATATTCATTGAAAAATTATTCCACCCACCCTTAGCAGACTTCATAAACTATTTTAGGCTACTTTTGTTTTAATTAGAGAAAGTTAATGATGTCAACTAAAACTAATATTGTACACACACCTTAGGAACGGATTATTAACGCCATACTAATACTGTGTTTGACCCCCTTTCGCCTTCAGAACTGCCTTAATTCTATGTGGCATTGATTCAACAAGGTGCTGAAAGCATTCTTTAGAAATGTTGGCCCGTATTGATAGGATAGCATCTTGCAGTTGATGGAGATTTGTGGGATGCACATCCAGGGCACGAAGCTCCCGTTCCACCACATCCCAAAGATGCTCTATTGGGTTGAGATCTGGTGACTGTGGGGGCCATTTTAGTACAGTGAACTCATTGTCATGTTCAAGAAACCAATTTGAAATGATTCGAGCTTTGTGACATGGTGCATTATCCTGCTGGAAGTAGCCATCAGAGGATGGGTACATGGTGGCCATAAAGGGATGGACATGGTCAGAAACAATCCTCAGGTAGGCCGTGGCATTTGAACAATCCCCAATTGGCACTAAGGGGCCTAAAGTGTGCCAAGAAAACATCCCCCACACCATTACACCACCACCACCAGCCTGCACAGTGGTAACAAGGCATGATGGATCCATGTTCTCATTCTGTTTACGCCAAATTCTGACTCTACTACCATCTGAATGTCTCAACAGAAATCGAGACTCATCAGACCAGGCAACATTTTTCCAGTCTTCAACTGTTCAATTTTGGTGAGCTCTTGCAAATTGTAGCCTCTTTTTCCTATTTGTAGTGGAGATGAGTGGTACCCGGTGGGGTCTTCTGCTGTTGTAGCCCATCCGCCTCAAGGTTGTGCGTGTTGTGGCTTCACAAATGCTTTGCTGCATACCTCGGTTGTAACGAGTGGTTATTTCAGTCAAAGTTGCTCTTCTATCAGCTTGAATCAGTCGGCCCATTCTCCTCTGACCTCTAGTATCAACAAGGCATTTTCGCCCACAGGACTGCCGCATACTGGATGTTTTTCCCTTTTCACACCATTCTTTGTAAACCCTAGAAATGGTTGTGCGTGAAAATCCCAGTAACTGAGCAGATTGTGAAATACTCAGACCGGCCCGTCTGGCACCAACAACCATGCCACGCTCAAAATTGCTTAAATCACCTTTCTTTCCCATTCTGACATTCAGTTTGGAGTTCAGGAGATTGTCTTGACCAGGAACACACCCCTAAATACATTGAAGCAACTCCCATGTGATTGGTTGATTAGATAATTGCATTAATGAGAAATTGAACAGGTGTTCCAAATAATCCTTTAGGTGAGTGTAAAATGGAAGCTATACATCAGCTACAATGGCGTAATTTATTATTTTATGCCATATTTAGAATAGTTTAATCTTAAAAGGGATAAAAACTCACAAAAATGGCTGCCAGTCAAAAAAACATGAACAATGTATAAGTGTAGAGGCATAAAAAGCCAGACAAAAGCCTGGATTCGCTGTGTTTCTTACTGTTGAGAGGCCCTCTAAAGAGCTTCTCTGTCCTTCTCCTGTAATATTTGGTCAGAATAACTTTAGAGGTTGACAAGAGCAATTTTTCAAGAGAAACCAGGGCACTTGGAGAGACTCTACACCTTTAAGTGCACTTATACGGCACTGAGAGCGGCGAATAACACTTGGTTACTTCTTGTTCTGCCCAAGCCAATCATGCTGCTTGGGCCAAGGTTGTCTCCATGGCGATGGTGATGCTCAGTATAGGCTAAACCATGTGACACTTGAAAGAACACAAATATCTTTGGTTCCGGTTTGGTTTTAATTCCCCAAATAATTATGTGCTATCTTAGACATTAAAATCGTGAAATCTAATGCTTGCTATCGCACGATTTGACATTGCTCCCTCCCTTACACTGAAAAAAAGATGCTGTAGAACCTGCAGGACAGCCAGCCAGCCTCATTTCAGGACACAAACAGAACCTCTAGCCCTATTGTCTTCCAACCCGGGATTAACACCATAATCCAGAGATTACCATTTGCACTATTTTCCAGCTCTATTTGGCTATAGACAGACAAAGAGAGTCCGGGATGTCTCGGGAAGCAGCCGGCGCTTCCGGCGCGATTGTTAATTTCAGACGTCCCCGAGAAGGAATTAATCAGCGGCATGGAGATTATTACCCAACACGCCTCTGCTGATTAAGAGTTACGCAAAGAGACATCACGAGCGCACACAAGGCCATGACTTTGGAAGCGAGATGCTCAGCAATGCCCTGGGTTCATCGTCACTGATCTATAAGGCGATCAAATTAGAGTCTCCAGTCCACAAATGAAAGCACAAACACTGCCATGAGCGGGGCAAAATAATCATCATGCCCTGTTAGTACTGTACTTAAAGTCCTGCTCCACTAGCCTCGAACACTTCCCCTGTCTGTCATTGGTTGGGCAAACAGATATTTCCACCCCAAACTCACACCATTTTTTGAGCCACTGTTGTCATGCTGGGCTGATCAGGTAAAATAACCTTTGCTTTGAGGGTATCAACTTAGAAAGTATTACACAAAGATCTACACAAACACTGTCTACAAGACCGCTCTTGTTTTAGATAATGTCATTGGGTGTGTTCAGATCTCTGGAATGCAGAGGTGGTTAAAACAGTTCACTCAGCTGAACCTGTAAAAAAAACATTTGCACAGCCATGTTTAATGATGAATATTTTAGCTGTGTTTTAAACCATAGGGAGTTCCCATTTAACAAAATATATTTCAAATGTATCTATAGTATATAAAACTGGGCCTTTTAAGGAAATATATTTTTCAAACGAAAATATATTCCATTTAAACCTTCAAATGCCAAAATACCGTTTTAAAATCAGATATGCACTTGCAGCGTAATGCATATATCTTAAGTGCCGTAAACCCATATTATAAGGTCCAATTAACGTGCATGTTATATTTTATCCCAAATCAAGTATGCAATTATTTTCTTGAGAGTCTACCCTCAGGACTTACTAATTACACTGGAGACAATTATTGAGAGGCACTGTGTGGTAGTTGCTCAGTTCAGAGTTGACTTTGCAGTTTGCTCAATGGCACTTTGCAAAATGAAATTGATCAACTTGGAACAGGCAGTTCCTCTTTAGTAAACAGGGCATTTTGACCTCATCCTGAATTCCAGGTAAATCAATGATAATGTTGTGGATTTGGTTCACTGAACTAAGCCATACCGCAGCCTGCTTCTAAATTAACTACATTTTTTAAGAACATTTAATTTGATTGAGTTGGTGCTTTACGCCATGGTGCATGATGGGATTTCCAGTGTTTTGATGTTTGTTTTGAGTGGGGATATCCTGAGTTAACCATTTATCCTATTATTTCTTCCCTCTCCCTTGCAAGTACACACACACACACACACACACACACACACACACAGAGGAGAGCACATAATTCTTGTCGCTGATGCATTCCTTCTTCCCAGGTGGAGAAGAGGGGAGCTGACTGGTTGAAATTACAACGATCGCTGCTGACGCCAGAGTCTGTGTGTGTGTGTGTGTGTGTGTGTGTGTGTGTGTGTGTGTGTGTGTGTGTGTGTGTGTGTGCTCAGCATGCATAATATTGCCCTGCACAGACAGAGTTTCTGGCACTGATACCTGTCCTTGTAAACAGAGAAGATTGACAAATTGGCTTTACTCTGATAGGAACACTCTGACAAACTGCCCCACTTGTTTAAAGAAACAGTTCACCCAAAAATGAATCACTTACTCTCATGTCATTCCAAATGTTTTTGTGTGACTTCCTTCCATGGAACACAAAAGCTTATTTTTTTATGAAAATCCTGACCACTTTTTTCAGTACAATGAAAGCGAAGAGAGACTGGGGGCTGCCATGCTTAAAAAACTCAATAAAAGCATCATAAAAGTGGTCCATAGAGCTTGTGAACTACACTTCTGTTTAAAAGTTTAAGGTCAGTAAGATCTTTTTAAAAGAATTCTTTTATTCAGCAAAGACATATTAATTTTTTTAAAGTGACAGTAATGATATTTATAATGGTACAAAAGATTTCTATTTCAAATAAATAAATTCCATTCACAGGAATTAACTACATGTTAAAATATATTAAAATAGAAAAAGTTTAAACTGTAATTTAATGTAATATAAAATTTGCTATGAATACCCAATCAAATATAAAGCAACAAAAGAAATCTCAACATTTTTTAGAAGATATTTTGCTTTCATTTTGTGATGCGAGTCAAATTAGCCAGGCTAAGCGTCGTCAGAGAGCGACGTAAGTGGCCTTAAGACCAAAGGCTGGATTATGTAATCCACCAGCTGGCAGATCTGTTGTTTTGAGCAGCGAGATCATCTTAGGGGAAAAACCTGCACAGTCATGTATCTATGGACAAAAGGCTAATGAACACATGCAAAGTCTATCCTGTGGTAAACATAGATCCAAGCAAGGTCACGATTGCAGGCGACATGGACAAGAGGCTGCTTTCCATTTCCTCTTCCAAATCCTAGGCTTTCCTCTATAGTTATCCCACTCTAAGAAGCCCCCCAAAAACCTTGGTTTAGAGAGATGAGTCAGAATGTAAGCCCCGCGGTGGTCCAGATTATTCACTGATGAGTCAGAGCTTTAGCGGAGAGAGAGAGAGAGAGAGAGAGAGAGAGAGCGGGGTACATCCAGGCACTTGACTGGAACACAGTGGCTAGTCGTGGATCTTTGGGGCGGCTCTGCTCATCAGCACATTGCTTATTATGACTCAGCCCTCGCGCGGTCCACTCTCCCAGCGCTGACAGCTGAAGGCCACTGCAGAGGCGGGCCGACGCAGCACACTATCTTCAGTCAGCTAATAGCTCCCTGCGACTCGGAGAGGGCCACGCTGTCACTGTGTGCTTTCTCCTTGTCAGTGTTGTGAAAGTTACAGTACCTCATCTCTCTCCCAGTGTCTAAGACATCTTACTCACTATGTACACGCAGGGTAAAGAATAACGCAGGTGTGCAATTCAAAATAGCACTAACGTGGTTTTCCGCCTCAGTGTTTTTCCTGGTCGTGAAGGTCACGACGGTATCAAGAACTGAGCTGGAAAGGCTGGAGAAACGGTATGGAGGACAAAGGTCATGACAAAAGGGGAAAACAACTTTGTTGTGAAAGTTGTTATGACTAAAACAGTCAGTGAAGAACTCTGGAGCCTTGGCCTGCTGATTTAATTTTTACAAAATTAATACTTTTATTCAGCAAGAACGTATTAAATTGATCAAATGTCACAGTAAAGACATTATATTTCAAAAGATTTTTCAAATAAATGCTGTTCATTAAACTTTTTCATTCATCAAAGAAACTTGAAAAATTATCCTGGTTTAGACAAAAGTATTAAGCAGCGCGAATGTTTTCAAAAAAAATTATTTCCAAAATTTTTACACAATCTGGTGATTGAAGTAATGATGCTGAAAATTTAGCTTTGCCATCACAGGAATAAATTACATTTTAAAATATATAAAAATGTATTATTATTATTATATTTCATAATATTACAGTTTTTACTGTATTTTTGATTAAATAAATGCTGCCTTGGTGAGCATCAGAGATTTATTTCAAAAACATTAAAACAATTCATACCAACCACAAACTTTTAGTTATTTCAATAATTAAAAAAATATATTCTTGCAATAAAACCAAATGCAAATGGATTTTTTGGTGTAATTCTCTGTGAAATTGCACTGACTTATTGTCCATGCATTGTCCATGCAACAGTGATGAAAGTCCAACATGTTGGTTCAGAATTTGATCTGTGGCTGGGCTTCGTGGTGACAAGCGGAGACCCTGACACACACACACACACACACATACCGCAATACAAAAGCCTGGACTGAAATGAATCTGCTGTTCCAGTGCAATGAATCTTGAAACGGTGCAGGGGGGCATTCTAGTCTGAGGGGGTGGCGAGCAGGCAGCAGAATGTCTCTCGGCAGGGGGGCGGGGGCGCTCGGCATTGTTAGCCTGGAAAGTCAATAGCGGGGCCAGTGTGTTAAATATGTAGATGCCAGTGGCGTCAATAATGCAGATTTTCTCAGTGGTGGCAGGAGCCACTGTCAAAGTACGCCAAACAGCAGACACTAAGCTGTTCGACTAAAGTGGGTTTGATGGGCCAGAACTGGATCATGATGTCCACAAAATCCTATCACGTCCTGACCCAGATGTGAAGTTAAACTTTTCTTTTTTGAATTTCTTCCATCATAGAGAATGCAGAGTTTTACCTGGCTCTAAATGGCTAGGTCACCCAAAAATATATTTTGAAAAATGTGTAAACTTTTTTTGTCCATACAATGAAAGTCAATGGGGTCCAAAACAACACTGGACCTCAATGACTTTCAAAACCTAACCATAACCCTAAAAATCTTCAAAACATCTTCTTTTGTGTTCCACAGACAGAAAAGGGTAACATATGACAGAAATGGCATGAAATGGCATAAAATGCAACAAACATAAGTGACCCATACCTGGATAGATATCACTATCACAGTCCATCGCGTTTGACACATAACAGGTCATTTGCTCATTTTCATTTTTATGGATAAAAATATGTAATAATACATGTATCAAGCTGCATATGTTCAGTGAGCTATCAAGGACACCAAAATATGATTTGAGCCCCTGGAGTCAAAACTTTCTGACCATGGAGGAGTTTAACCTGAACCTTCTCTACATTTCTACAACATTTTGCTTATTATTGCATTTGCATACATCATCCTGATACAATAACCATATGAAGACCATCTTAGAGCAATATGGATATAGCACGCAGACACAGTACACATACACACAATATGGCAAAATACTGATGTGATAGAGTTACGTAACCCGACTGTAGATTGGATTAGCTATCTAAAGACTGCTGGACAAGTAGAGCCATGGACATGTACAGTAAGCTGCAAATGTGCTCTAACTTCAGCCATTGGAAACTGAAATATGTCACTCAGGGGTCTTGACATTCACTCAACTGGAACAAGTCAATGTCAAGACCCAAAACTGCAATAGATGACTTCCACAGCAATGTTACAACAAGAATCAGGGGCTTCATAAAGTCACACTTTATGAAGCCTTGAAAAGGTACAACTGGAATAATGTTCTGGTTGCATTTTTTAAGATGCTGTTTCATCTTGAGGACTAACACTGGATGAAGAAGTGGCCTTGAATTGTAACTAGGATACAGGTCCTATCAACTTTACATGAGATTGAACCTGCAATCCGCCTGGTAACAAGGATCATGGTTATTTGATCTAATCCAGTTTATATCAAACTTTTAATTTGGAATCAAAATAATAATATATAGAATCCAAAGATAATATCGAAATGCAGTGAAATACACATGATGACTATTTTTCAAGGGCAGAAGTGTGATAGGCAAGTATAAATAAACCAGTGCTATAACACTAATTCAAAAGTTAGGTGTGCAAATATACACAACGTTCCAAAAAAGTACATTGTTTTTCTGTTTTTTAAAGAAGAAATGAATACTTTTATTCAGCACACATTAAATAATTAAGACACATTAGATTGATCAAAAGTGACAGAAAAGACAATTAAAATTATATAATTCCATTTCAAATAAACGCTGTTCCTTTGTTCCATCAAAGACAAAAACGCATCACGGTTTCCACAAAAATATTAAGCAGCATAACCGATTTCAACATTGATAAGATTAAGAAATATTTTCTGAGCAGATATTATATATTATATATACATATTAGAATGATTTGTGAAGGATCATGTGACACTGAAGACTGAAGGAATGGCTGTTGAAAATTTCCATCACAGGAAAAAATTACATTTTAAAATATATTAAAATAGAAAAGGAGTCATTTTTATTTGGAACAATATTTAACAATATTAGTGTTTTTGCTGTATTTTTTATTTTCACTTTTCATTTATGACAACAGCAATAACATCAATATTATCAATATTGTATTGCTATTTTTTGGATTCAATATGAGGCTTTTAGTCCATACAATGGAAGTCAATGGTAGCCAAAACTGTTTAGTTCTTCAAAATATTTTCTTCCACAGAAGAAAATGAATCTTAATTTTTGGGCTAACTATCCATTTAAGGAGCACATGTATCAAATTGCACTGTAAACATGATGTCAACCAAAAACATTGTGATATATACAGTCAACATGAATATGGTGTGTCTGTGAGCTGAAGAGCTCCAGATCCAGGGAAGCAGTGTAATGTAGGTCACTTTACTGCTCTGCCTCCACACAGCCCCAGTTCCACAGCCCAGGGACTATAGGTAGAAAGTAATGATCAAGGGAGAGGATACACATACACACACACACACACACACACCAGCACACTGTATTGGGTCATCCACTCCAGCTAGTCCACTTTCCCTGTCCTCTACAAGGTCACCTTCTGAGGTTGCCTAATGAAACCAGCACACTTTTCTCAGGGCGGTGATCCATATTCAGAGTCAGACTGAACCAAAATGAGGTTTAACTTATCAACTCACCGCCATTTACACTGAGCATTGCAGGACAACAGGTCCATTTCATCTAGATCTCCTCAGCCACAAGGTTCACACCAAAGACGGCAGGGACTATGCTAGCCAGCAAAACCATAAACCTCTGATCCAGATGCATAAAAAAAACATTTTGCACCAAAACTACTCGCACTGAATATGAAGCCAAAACACTGTTTGGGAAAACGTTCGAAACACATCTGAATTATTTGACATTTGGAGAATTGAATAATTGATCTAGCTTCGTAATAAAAAAAAACGTATCATTTGCTGTATGATATTTATAGATTTGATGCGAACATGTTGCAACAAAATGATGCCGCATCAATACTGCCATAAAACATCAAGTGTTTGCAGGTCTGGACAAAACCTGAAGTAAAACAGCTGGAGGGAAAATTGCAACTACAGGAGAGATGGGAAGGCAAAAGAGGAAAACGGAAGGGCGGGAAAGAGAAGAAGAGAGAAACTAATTTTTCAGAGCCAGATTGGAGACATCAAGTGTCAGGATTAAGAGAGATTAAATGTGCCAACAGTTTTTGGCATTTTGCTTAACAAAAGATGCTTTTAAAAAAGAAATTTTAAGACTGCCTCTCAGCACAAAACAAACTCAACACATTCTTTACTTAAGTTAAAGATTAAGCAAAACCACAAGTTATACTTTCAAATATTTACAAAGTCACAGAATTTTCATAATACATAATTCTTTCATTATAAGGGACATAAGATAACTTAAAGTGTTGTTATTTAACTAAACTAGAACTAAAACATTTTTTTTTAAATGTGTTAATAAAAAATAAAAAATAAAAAAAAAGATTAGATGAAAAGCTTAAACTTAAAAAACTTAAATGAAAATTACAAATGTTACCTTGGCAACTAACTGAAAAAAAAATAAGTTGAATTTTATTTTTACTTCAGAAACTATTAAAATTAAAAGCAAAAAAAAAAAAATCCTAAAAATAACAAAAGCACACAACAAAATTACTAAAACAAACGAAAATAAAAATAAAAATTGAAAATATAAAAATTAAATCTAATTCCAAATATTATTAAATACTATATATAATAATTCTAAAATAACACTGAAATAATACTAAAAGCTCTCAGGCCTAAAGGCGTTCGGGCTCTTTGTTTGAGAAAACAAAAGGAAATAATATAAATCAGAGGGAAAAATACAGAAAATAAATCGTACTGAAAATAAATCTGGCTAATTCTGTTAGTTCGATTAAAAATGTTTTTGTGTGTTGCCACGTTTTCTAATTATCAAATGAATTAAATATAAATGATATCATATTCTGTAATTTGTCCTATATAGAGTTGAATCCTCTGCATGGTCTCAAACATCATCCGTTGTAAAATCACTGTAACGCACAGCTTTTAGTGGCTCTTTCTATAGAGAAGCACCTGCTAATGACTAGCACTAATCTGGACGACATTGTGTGCATGACTCTACCACTTCTGACCTCAATGATATTGCAATGGGAAATCCAGACCCTGTAGATCTCAGAGTGTTAAATGAACAGTCTCTTCTGACAGGCTGGAATAAACGAAGCCCATTATTGCAGAACCTGATGGGACCCAGTGCTAAGAGTGGTGTCGAGAAGGCCACTGCACTGGTCCATCAGCACTGGTGGAAGGGCAAGAGCTGCAGTGCTGGGGCAGCCCTAAGTAATCCCAGCACAGCCTGATGATTAAGGGATTACCACAGCAAGAAGTTTTCCATCCCAGGAGAGCCCTGCTCATTGAACTGGTCAGCACAATATAGAGAGGAAGAATAAAAAAAGTGGAAGAGAGAGAGAGAGAGAGAGAGAGAGAGAGAGAGAGAGAGAGAGAGAGAGAGAGAGAGAGAGAGAGAGAGAGAGAGAGAGAGAGAGAGAGAGAGAGAGAGAGAGAGAGAGGCACCAACTGAAGGGTAAAGATCAAAATCTGGCTTTGGGCATGAGAAACAAAGGAAAAGATATGTCGGTGGGTTCCCTGAATGACTAGTCAGGCTTAAGGAATTCATGTTAAAATGGGTTGACTTGACCCTGATAATATTTTTAGGGGGCATATATGTAAAAACAGCTAGACAGAGGGCAACGAAATGAAACAAAATTCAGGGGTCTCGAGGCACGTTTTTGAAAGCCGTCTTAAAACAATTTGACACTCATGACGAGGTGCAAAAAAACTAAAAACTTAAATAGTTTGTAGAAGAATTTAGGCATTACAACAGTATAAATGTACATAATGGAAGATTAAAGAAAAATTATCTGAATTTTAATAATAGGAGTAAACATTTTAAATATCTAAAATACTGACTGGTAAATGTCCAATTTGAGCCAATAATGAAATTAATTGTGCTTATATATCGTCCACCCCTAAAACCTAAAATATATAAATAGTATAAAATATGTATATATAATATTATATCAGGAATACAGTAATATTATATGTTATGGTATCAATATATGACTGATATTATAAATGTATACTACTTGTAATAAACATATTAAAGCACACCAAAACCTACAAAATTGAATAAGTGAATTTAGGCATCAGAATATAAGTGTATAGAATGAAAGATTTTAAAATTCAAAATTAACAAAATAAATAATCAATCCTTCTTCCAAAATATTTTTTTGTCTTACCGTCATTCACTATAAGCCTTTTATAAGTGATTATATTTTAGACCTGACAGGATAGTTTTAGCAGGAAATTGCATACATGCTAGCCTGGTTAAAACCAGACCATTCTCAGTTGTAACTGAGTTATGGTCTGGCAAAGCGTCATAGACAAATCATTTCCAGAGGGGCGTCACCAACGGATGCCGCGGATAGACCTAAAACCAATCAGAGCGATGAAGGAGATGACGTATGCAGAGCGGCGGAGAAACATCTCAGAGTGTTGTTCTTTGCTCGGTTTTTAACAAAAACGAAACGTTCAAATCGCTTAAAACAGCTGATTAGCTGTTTTAAGCTAATCAGCTTAAAATTTTCAGCTTTAATTTTATGATAGCTGATTCGAACGAGTGATGTTCGACGGCGGCATCCATCTTGGTAATGTAGGCTACAAAATCTGCTTCAAAATCCCAGCGCTGTCGTCATCGTGTAAAGCCCGCCCCAACGTTTCTGATTGTTGCCTCGATTTCGACGGATTGGAAATGGGCTTGAATGAGCTCTTTGCCAGACTAACTTTCAGAGCAAATCTAAATTTGCCGGAAGTTGTCTGGGTTTTCCCAGGCTACATACATGCATCACTCACCCATACGTTTCTAGTCATACCCGTAAAGAGAGAAAAGTTGCCATAGGTTAGTTGTCACAATGAGCAAGAAAGGCTGACATGATGGAGCACACTAAATCTCGAACCTCTGGAGAATCCACTGTTTTTAAAAAACGCAGATTGGAGGAGAGTCTGCTGGCGAAAAGAGAATGTAAGGGATCTCGTAATAAAACGAGAATCAACATTGGCTTGGCTTTTCAGAGAGGGCAAGAACTGAAGGGATTTGAAATGTTGTAAAAGCGAGGTGGAGTTGACATTTTTAAGACTCACAGGTGAGCAACGTTTTTTATTGAACAGATAAATGGAAGCTCTCTAACAGAGGTCATTGTAAAACATATATTATGGAGAGTCATTTCATTAGGGTTTTTGTAGCACTGTGCTGGAAGTACCATGTCTATAAATAGATCCTTTTCAACTGTGAATGTTTTATGAGAAGTAGGATAACTGTATTCATCTGCAGTCACGCAGAGCTGAAGCACAACCAAAACAATGTTCATCCACAAAATGCATGTTTTTTAACCGCAAGAAGGCCAAAGGTGACATAGTGTACCTTTAGTGCTATATGATGCCAAAATGGCAGAACCAATTAAATATTCTATATTGGTCAAAAGCAGCAAGACATTTAAAATAAATAAATAAATAAGATAATATATATAAGTTGCTGATATATATCATCCATCTTTAGACATTTCTGAGAGTTTTCTGTTAATATCAGCACACTAATCCAACCATATGTAGATGACAGGAAAGATCAACATACCACCAAACAGCTAGTCAGTTGTCAGACAACTAGTTGACCATTGCACATCCCTAAATGTACTACAGTATATAACGAACTTAGAATGCAAAATTATTGGAAAGAACATAACAACAACACAGTGATTTTTCCAAATGCCATTCCTGATTAAGGGTTTCAAAGCTTTGGCATTTCAAACACACTTCTTAAAGGGTGAACTTTGGCTTTTGAAAGTACAGCGAACTGCACGGCGCACCTGAGCGCGCCAGCACCAAACAGAATGAAAACCAACCCCCGTCCAACCCACTCAGCTTAATTGCTCTGCAACTGCAGAGAAGCGAGGAATCAATCATATTTCCATTCAATTAGCCAGCCAGCAGTTAGAGAGGAGGTGATGGACCTCTTTTAAACAAATGAAATACAGGCAGGAATATACAACCTTGGAGGACCTGTGAGGGAGACACTCCTGGCAGCTCTACGGTGACGAGAATGTTGCACAACGATTTGAATGCTTGTGTTTTTGTGGTCCAAGGTTTACGTAACCCGGCGCAGGTGCTTTTTTTGTTTGTGATGGATGAATGAAAGCTTGTTGACTAGAAACTCCAAGAAAACACAAGTATTATAGCGCATTACACTGACCCCGATCCGAAAAGACATTTCAGCGGCAGATCTGAAATGACATGCACTTTTAAGTCAATATGAAACCAAAATGGATCTTATTACCTTTCTTCAAACATATCCCATAGCCTAAATACAATCGGCAGAAATAAAAAGCTAACCTTAGGCTATGAACGAACTAGACCCCACGGTCGCACGACTTCAACGGCACCACCACAAAGATTTCGACAACTCTTTTAGGCTGCGGAGGACGCATTCCAAGGTAGGAAGGCATCAAGCATACTCCGAATCCAAAGTTACCTTAACTTCCTTTCTCCTAAGATGCCTTAAAGATTTTTGAAGGCAGCATAGATGTATCCTTCACTCCCTTTAATATCCCAGAATCCTGTGCTTTCCATTATGTGACAGTTGAGCTAAAAAATAAAGGTGGCGTTTGGTGGTCAGTTTGTGTAAATGTACGTTTTTGACCAACGTTTTCCACTTTTGACGTAATGTCTTTTGATGTTCTAGCGAGAAATTACTGTTGTAGTAATTAAATATTTGCTTGGTTTTAACAATCTTTGGTGAAAACTGTTATATTGCATTAGATGTCTGTCCGAAATCAGTTTCGTGAGGTAACTTTGTGCGCTAACGCTGCCTACAAAGTCATCGCCTGATAGGGCAGCGAGGCAACAAGTCAGCTGCACAAGTTTTCGGACGCAGACTTAGTCTTTATTAAAAATAAAATAAAATAAATAAATATACCCTGAAAGTTAGAATAGTTTGTAAGAACACGATTATAAACACAATGTAGATGCGTAGAAGAGTTAACTGTTCGATGTGATGGCGTTTAATGTTCCCGACAACGTCTGCAGCAACTTGTTAGCAATCGTATTTTTCAAAAAATCACGAGTGGGGTATTACTGGTGTGTTTTATGGTGTAGAATAAAATGTAAAAAAATGTCTTGAGCTTGTTTTAACCAGGAACGACAGACCTTATTTCAGGCTTTTAACCAAAATCCCACAAAAAAACAAACAAACATTGACTGCAGTACGATGGAACAGGAAGTGCTAATGCTAACTCGTTTCTGGATTTTGGCCTAGAAAAATATGTTTCATCTGTGAGCATTATTCCAGATTAAATTTATATAAAAAATGTCATACCTTACCCCACATCTGAAATATCATTCCTTTTCAGCTGACATAATTTGTGCAAAACCCCGTTGTTTGTCAAACCGTCGCTGGATATTTCACGATCCAATCAAGACATTTTCTCATTTTCTTGCTGAATATTCAGTTTAGCACAGAAATACAGAACTAAAATGTAGCGTAAACACCATTTCATGCTAAAGTCCATGGTATCTTTTGCTCTCAAAAGGCCTTAAGCTTACAATTGTATGCAAACAAAATAATTGAAACAAAATTAATTACATGATATGCAAATGAATTAATCGAATACTAATTCCGTTCATACAGGACATGTTCTTGCGCTCTCTGGCACATCCGTACACACTGTCCCCTTTGAGATCAAGCACCCTGATCTCTGAACAGTGACAAAAAGACAAGACGATCTGGTCTTTGGTTCTCTCTTATCCACTCCTGACCTCCCAAGAGGCACATTTAGGGAAAACCGAAAAAGAGAGAAGACCTTAAGCCGAGTACTAATTAATATCTGGCCCAGAAAACATCATTCACGGAAGTGCAAATAACGGCTATGGATGCCAATGGTGGTTTATAAGTAATGACTTGTGAATCCTTGAGGAGCAGCTCTCTCCCTCTCTCTCTCTCTCTTCTTGGCCACTGCTGTCATCCTTGTTTGTCCCAGTGCAGTTCTAAATTTGTCCATATAGACTGTCGAAGCGGAGGCTAGTTCATTCTGCCGTCAGCTGAAATGAAAACAAGCTGAGGGGAGCCACACTCGCTTCTCTTAAGTGTCAGGTCTGATCACAGTGGAGATGAACACACAGTCCTAGAAGCCTAGGGGAGGCAATGAGCTGGATTGATTTATTGATCAAATATTCCTCACTGTGTTTTGTGGTTTCAGCTGCAAGCTATTACTCAGAAAATGAAATTCAATTACAGGCAATAGGAGAGCCGCAGGGGTTTAAAACGTTGCAAGGATCTGATGGTATTCTGAGCACTTCAGAGCATGCAAAGGACAAGTAAGGTACTCTATGTTGCTTGGCGAATGCATTTAACTTGCATTCTTGCATTACTGGTCCAAAAATGTGCAACCATTTTGTTTCTGAACTACTTTAAACCTGATAGAGGTTTAAAAATAAAACTATTATTTATTTGGGGTCTTTTCCACACAAAATACTAATTAATAGTGATGCACCTATATTAAAATTCTGGCTGATACCAATAAGCAAGTAATTATTTTCTAGCTATGACTGAATTATCAGTGCCCAATATTACAACTCAATTCTATTTTGTCTAAATAAATTGAATTTATTAAATTCAAAATAAAATCAATCATTTAAATGCTACAAGTGAATTTAGGCATCACAACAATTTAAGGCTTCATTTTACAATGTTAGTAGATTATTAGCATTTTAAGTGTTAGATGGCAAAAAAAATGTATATCAATGTAAAAATAGGGGGAAATGAGCATGAACAATTAAATATCAGTTGATAAAGATAAATGAAAAAAAAAAAAAAAAACTAGGCTATATGATAGTTCTTGATAACCAATATATTGTGCATCCCAGCATATCGGGTAAGTATTTTGGAAATTGACAGTTCTAATAATACATGAATAAAAAATAAAATATATCTAAATACATAATTTACCGAATTGAATTACTTTATTTGTACTTTTTTTTTACAAATATTTTTTTAGACAGCACTCTATAGACTGGTTTTGAGCCTGAAATAAATCTAAATCTGATTATAGCTCTACAAAAGAAAGTCTGTATGTGATCGGAGTGAGAGGGGGTTGGGTGAACGGCTACGTCGATCATCTGAAGCACAGCTGCTGTCAGTGTGTGCCTGAAGAGGAGCCATACTCTAATGCCATGCCAAGGGTGCCCGTGGCCACACTGACCCAGATGAAAAATAGCATCCTTTCATCTAGACAACACCTGGCCACAGATACATTGTCTGCTCTAATGGAAACAATACGCTGCTGACACATCTATTTGTTTTGCTTAATTGTCGGATCAATGTTGTCATGATCAGACATCAGAGGACGGGTCGTCTGTGATGCTGATCAAACACTGATAATGAAGAATGCATGAGAGGACAGCAGTTTAAAGGGACAGTTCACCCAAAAATGAGTTGTACCGAACACAAATGTGCTAAACATTTGTAACATTTTTCAATTATAGAAACTAGATTATCCCATATTATAATAGGGGTGGGAATCTTTTACCATCTCACGATTCAATTCGATTCCGATTCTTGAGGCCACGGTTCGATTCAAAATCGATTTTCGATTCAAAAAGATTTTCGATTTAAAACGATTCGATTTTATCCATAATGATTTCTAATCGGGTTTCTGATCATGATCTACTCTCATCTGCTTTGCTATACAGAATGACAAACGGAGACCAGTGTTTCCTCTAGGATTTTTTCCAGCTGTGGTGGCAGGCCCATTTCGCCAGGGGGAGGGGGCGTGGCCCATGAGTGATATTGGCATTGGCCACCCCCCCTTACCCCAGGTGTTTAAACCTCCCCTAAGTATTATAACATTATAACATGAAAGGCTCGAATAAGAGCGGCAAAGCGATTATGCGCATCCCGTGCGCAGAATGATGCACTTGAAGCAACGCGAAGTCACAGCGCGCAGCGCTCCGGATTGAAAAGTTCAAAGCACAAAGCGAAGAGATTATATCTGTCTATCTATGCTTAATGTATTATATATTTGCAACAGTTTATTGAGCATTTTCTTTTAACAGTTTTAAATTTCAGTTACAGTGCGGATGAAGAACAATTCATAGCGCTCTCCAGTGCTGTAATCTAACAGACACCCGGGAGAAAGGATTATGATTTAAAAAACGCTATAACGCGACGCGCTGTTTGAATGTTGAATTGAGAATGACTGAGGAGAGATGAGTTTCCATTAACTTTAACTAACGACTTAAATATTCATTTTTACCTCACATTATGCTATTGAATGACTTTAGAAGTCTTGGAATATAGTGCGAACACTTTATGGTGCTTTACAATGTTTTTTATGCCTTTAGCTTAACAATAACACAATAGTAGCACATTAATATCGGACCTCACTGAGAAGCTGCAGCCGTGGCGGGATTATTTTGGGTGTGGCGGGCGGCCCGCCACGGCAGAATGAATGTAGAAGCATCATATTTAGAAGCATCAGAAGCTCTATAAAAGCATCCATATTTGCTTCCTCTGATTTGCCGCTCACGTTCAAAAACCGGCTGCGTGCATGACGTCCGGACGTCCCGTATAGGCTATAGTTACAAAAAATGGAGGCGAACAGCCAGCTGATTTTATTTATTTATTAAATCGATTCTTGGACATTTCAGATCGATTCTGAATCGTTGCAAAAATGAGAATCTAGATTCTTCTGTGAATCGATTTTTTGGCACACCCCTATATTATAATGTGGTTTATGATCACATTTGTGTGTATATCCTTAAAAAATATAATGTTATTACATTTTTAAATTTGAAACCTCCCATCCTCTTAAATTTGGACACTAAATCATCACAAAAGAACCCTAAACCTGATCTACACTCGACATAAAGGGAAACTCCTGCCATAACAGATGAGTGAACGCCGCATATGATGCTACAACATGCAAATCCTTCCCTCTGCAACAGATATTTCCTCCATCATTGATTCTATCATGACACAGCTGTGTGGTGTAGTGTGCCATGTTTTTCATTACCATAGGCGCTCCCTTGGGCTCTGTGCGTGTTAATGTGTTGCATGTCTTTTGTGCGTGGGCACGCGTGTATGTGTGAGTTTTGTGTACCTCTGTACGTGTGTGGTTTACAGCTGCGAGAGACGGGGGTTTAATGAGCTTTAGGAGAGCGTTCCTCTATCCATTAGTGTCTATCAGGACTCCCCATGGGCTTGGAGGGCCTGCTCACCACAGGAGAAGGAAACAACCTCCCTCCCAACCTCCATTTTTAGCCACACATTCGCCTCACATCCCCATTTATCAGAGAACAACAACTAAACCAGACTGTGCTAGATAACATCATCGAAGGTTTACTGTCAAATAGAATGGGTTTTCCTGTTCGACTTGATTTTGAATTTAGAGAGAGAGAGATCACTGACATACTGCGGACTAAAAACGCTTTATTATACTTACAATACTAGCATCATGAATTTCAACATTCAGATATGAGGGTGGGTCAAAAGGATTGTCACAAAACAAAGGGAAAAACTACCCAAAATGTAATACTAAAATGCAACTAACAATATATTTATACATTTAGAATTGCAAAACAATTGTACAATTAATATTTTCTTAAATACACAATTTTCTAATATTCTCAAATTAGTTGTTGATGGTAAAGTAAGTGCAGCCAATCAAACTCTATAATATTTTGGAAAAAAATCATGTCACTAAGAAACAATGCCAACATGCATTTAAAATAAAATAAAATAATAGTTAAATAAAATAATAAATATTTTTATTTATTTATATATATATATATATATATTATACATATATATAAATAAAAATAAAAAAAATCATGGAGCAACTAGTTGCAGGGTTAAAAAAAAATGAAATGAAATAAAATTCTGACATTCATGTCAATTAGAATACCAAAATGGAACAGTTGCAAGGGAAATTAAATAATTAAATGAATAGAATAACCTGCCTACATTCTGTACAGCATAAAATCTGGGTGCTAAAGCAAAACCAGTTGAGGAAGACTATATTACAATACTGGACCTTCAAAAAGAAAAGTAAAAGCACAAGCTAAACCTTTGCTGTCATTAACATAAATCATGCATTGAGGACCCCACCAGCGGAGTACGCTGTATTAATATAAAAGATGCCGTGATGAAATCCTTATGTGTACTAGTAGAGGTCTGCAGAGTCACTGTTTCTCTATTGATTGGCTCTTATTAAATGATACCCTGCATTCTTCCCCAGTCAGACATGTCACGCCACTGGTGGGTTGCCACCATCATTGGAGCTCTGGATTCACCGCGCCGTCACCCACCTCCCCTACCAATTTTTGCTTCTCTTCTTCTTCTCCTTTTTACACATACACACACAGCCACCCTGTACCGGCACTCTAGAGGGAACAGAACAAAGGGGATCTCCACTTTTCTCTCAGGACTATTATTAGATCTCCAACCCAGCGACAAAATAATCATACGTTTAGCTGAATCACCACACAGGAAGCAGAAGCTTCAATCCTTAAGTATGCGAGGCGAGCGAGCAAGCCTTCGTTCAGAGCAAGGATAAACTGATGTAGCTAAATGGAAGAAGATGCATTATTTAGGGAACTAAATTCATGTTTAGATTATAAATAAATAAATGCATATACACAGCTCTAACAACAAAATAATTATGCATTCCAGTGGCAAATGGTTAAATCAATCTATGCCAGGTTAAGGTCATTCAACTTAGCTCCCTGTCAGAAAAACGGTAAACACCCATTAACCTCATGCAG
Organism: Rhinichthys klamathensis goyatoka; assembly: GCF_029890125.1. Lineage (NCBI taxonomy): Eukaryota > Metazoa > Chordata > Actinopteri > Cypriniformes > Leuciscidae > Rhinichthys > Rhinichthys klamathensis. The sequence continues at coordinate 771,392 of NW_026606837.1, forward strand.
GCAAACTGACCATATAACTCTCTCCTGAGGATCAGATATTATTCAGGGTCAGTAACCTAAAATAAACATTAACATCTGAGTATCCACACAGACATCGGTGCATTGAGCACTGCAAAAATCTGAATGTGGAAATAGCTCTGTGATTCCCCAAAAAGACTGTATTTGTGTGTTTGTTTGTGCGAGAGCAAAAGGTATACTCCACAGCAGGCCATGGCAACCTGCTGCTGACAATTGAATGAAATTCAGACACAAAAACCAATAAGCTCTTTGTGGGGCGCAGTTTAGATCAAAATGAAAAGGTCTGTAGATGTATAAAGGTTGGGTAAAATTAAATATGATTTGAGCAAATGCATTCAAGGATGTAACCAAATAAGTGTCCAAAGGTCCAATTTTATGAATCAGTCAAAGAAAATTCCACATTGATTGACCACTAATCTGAATAGTCACATTATAGAATAAGATCTAAAAGAATATTCTTATTATCATTGTCGAGTGAGATTTATATTATTTACATTAATAATATTACATCTAATAATATTCAGATTATAACCAATGTCCAATAAAATTCAGGATACTCAGATTCAATGTCTAACAACATTTAGACTATTCAAATCATAATAAATTTCTAGTAATTCTCAGAATATACTTATAATCATTTTCAATTAATATTTAGAATATTCATCTTATAATCAATATATCTTAGAATATTCATAGAATCAATGTCAAATAATATTCAGAATGTTCTAATTATATTCAATGTCTGTGATGGTAATTTATGGCCCTGAAATCATATAGTAGCTACTCACAAGCCAAAAAAGGACCTATGTACTATGTAAAATATACTCCATTATAGCCACAAAATGGATGCAGATAAATATGAAACTAAAAATAAATCAATGTAGCACAGTTGAAAACACCTGACTCAGGAAATGTGCAATGCAACTATGGGCATTTGCGCACCCATTTATCACCAGATCCATTAGATGTGTATGAGTAGGTCTATTTCATGCTCATAAAGGTTCTGCTGGGTTTGAATGGGCTATTTATAGCAAGCCAATGACGTAGTTTATCAAACGTAACCCCTTCCCACAGATCTCGCCCAGAATTCAAAACACCGCGATATCACAATGCTCGCTACACTTCACTTACACTAACGTTAAGCTGTTCACGTTTGAATATGAAGATGTAGACAGGTGTGTCTTAGCATAAGGCGATGGCACACGCAACTGCCGAAATCTTGAAAGAAAACGGTAACCGTGTCGCATGAAACATGCATGGGATCAAAACCAGTCATGCTCAGTTATCTCGTCGACCGACGAACCCCGTCCAGCGCTTGATAGCCTACTGGCGACACGGATGCTGTGTATGCTTCCTCAGATTACAAACTGATAAGCATGCGATCATCTCAGATGAAAACATGTCGTTAACAACTGATCGAAAAGAAAATGGTAACGTCAACTCAAAATGATTAAGACGCAAAATATGAAGGAATACCACATCAGAGGATTGAAGACACGAGTAAAGGGGGTCACTGGAGAACGGAGGGTGTAGCCTAATCAGAAAAAATGGACAACAAATATCTGCTTGCATTTGCACTATAAACGCATTAAACACATACAAAAATAAGTACTTTCCCATCAGAATGACTTTCACAGTTGTCATATTTTCCCTATATATCTGTAATCGCTATCATTGTTATAATATAAATTAGTATATATATAATTCAATATTAAAATCTGACAATATAACGATATTTATAATTATTATTATTAATAATGTTAAAATTATTGACACCTGTGGACATAATAGTAACACATGAACTATTACAGTTGGGAAAAGCTAATATTTGATGGTCTTCTAAAGTGGCCAGACTAAAACTTTACCCGTGTCGAAATGTACGAAACATTCCGATCTGGAACAGTGTGAAACTGTAAGTTCCCTACAGTAATAAATAATAATTTTCGACACTGTGCTTGAGTTATCCCTGCGCTTTTCTTCCAAACACACACACACACAAATAACTGCAGGTTAGGCTATTTCTATGCAATTCTCCTACTTGAACACGGGACCAAAAATTTGTTTCCTTTTGTCTTTCGTCCACATATTTTTATTCTTACGCTTTCTAATGTTATAAACGCATTTAGGCTAATATAACAACACGTGCATAGTAAGTGAAACAAATGAAGCGCGACGGCGCATCGGTACTTAACTATTTACACAGGTGCTGGAGACACAGGTCGAGGCATTCCCCTTCCACCTCGTCCTCCGAGATGAGGTCCGACAAGGGGCGCATAGGTAGAGGTACGTCCTCTTGGAGAGGTGGCTTCATCTCACGCAAGAAGAGCTCCAAGAACCTCTTGAAGGTTTTCTCCTCGTTGGCAGAACCGGCCATTGCTTCTCATTCCTGGAGAGACCAGAGACAGCTGGAGCCGGGCAAGAAGTCTACACTACTTTGAATCATAGGCTGGAGCGACTCTGTAGTCGCGCGAGTTGGGGAGGGCCCGCGGCGCGCGCGTGAAAAGAGAGGCGAGTCGCACAACAGACCGACGAGACGTCACAAGGGGCGGGGTATGATGGAGAGGGGAGAGGGGTAACTTTTTCATTAACCCATTTAATTCCATATTTATGATGAAAATGTACTTTTACATCAAAGGGTCAAAATTGTTTAAACATTTTACATGGAACGTTTTATTTACGTGGCGTAAATAGTGACGTAACCCGAGCGGTTTCATTTCAGTTGGCCCCTCTGAAAGATGTGTCAAAGTGCCATAAAAGGAAGCATGTGAAACAGATACACTTATAATACACTTTAAAATATGATATGCACGAAATACACTTATAATAGCAGATACACTTATAATATTTGGTGCATATTTTGGTCCATATAATATTTTAAAGGTCTATTATTAATAGGCTATAATATTTAGATTGCTCAATATGTAAATCATGACATATGATATGAACATGTCGCATTTTTGACCAGTGGAAACACCAGAGCCTGTTTTCCACCAGTTACAAATATGACCAGAGATTAACAAACAAAACATACACTTCCCACATAACTGGGAAAATGTAGACATTAAGTGGGTTAAAAGGCAAGACAAACATATGTGATTTCATTATTTTCCATTGGAATGCTTTAAACCAAGTTTTTATATCTTAAATATTTGGCTAATTTAAATTAGTTGGTTTTAATACATTTGGGATTTTTAAAAACGTAGGCCTAATTAATTATAACATTAATAGTGCAAATAATAGATAGCCTATTCTATAGTACAACCTTTTTTTTATTTTTTATTTTTATTACAGGTGCTGTGTTCTGTAGGCCTACAAAAAAAAAAAGGAAATGTGCATTGAGGAAAACATAAAAACAGACATAAATAACAGACTTCTGGAGTGCCAAGGGTTTGCACGTGCCAGACTATATATAAAACACTGATAGTGTGAGAATATCAATTTTGTTATAAATAACTTTCCAGTAGACGCAAGTCCGTGATGCGTGCGCTAAGCCAACCTTTTTTAGCCACATCAGTTTCGTAGCTGCTTGAACGTATGACGTCGGTCTAGCACAAAAGCTTGTGACGTAATCAGCCTATGGTTCATGCTGATTGATTTAGGTTTTGTCTGCATCGTCCTCATTTAGCATTGGCATGCCTTCAACGTTATCTCGCAAATAAACACAGTTTAGACCGATTATAACCTATTTCCTGCCAAAGTTGAAATAAGTATCCGATTAATAGCATACTGGCCCCAATATAAATACATTTAAAACCGTCAACATGAGGGCTGTTTGCTAGCCCTCATAAATTGTATGCACATTAGGCTATTATTAAAATCGGATTAGGCTGAGACTGATTCAGACGCCGTGCGAAACAATTATTTAATCGTTTAATCGAAACGGCCGAGGCTTACTTCGACAGAGCTCTTAGAGAGAATGTTTATGAGTGGGAAAACTCGATAAGTGATGCTCGATGTGCGTGTATATAGGACATCAGAGCTTAAGCTAAAAATAACAACTGTTGTAGATTTCACATCATCGCTGGGAATTAACTGTTCTGCTCCCAGGCATTGTTAGTTCAGCTGCAGGTTGCCTGATATTATTATTAACCTTGAAGGGATAGTTCACTTCAAAATGAAAACTCTGTCATCATATACTCACCCGCAAGTTGTTTCAAACCTGTATGAATTTCTTTCTTCTGCTGAACACAAAGGAAGATATTTTGAAGAATGTCAGTAACTAAACAGCTGACTTCCATAGTATTTTTTTCTCCTACTATGGAAGTCAATGGGTCCACTAGTTAACTGTTTGGTTACTGACATTCTTCAAAATATCTTCCTTTGTGTTCAGCAGAAGAAAGAAATTCATACAGGTTTGAAACAACTTGAGGGTGAGTTTATGATGACAGAATTTTCATTTTGAAGTGAACTATCCCTTTAACATTTAAATGAGGGGGAGGGGGGATCTAAAAGCTTTTTACGTGGTTTGAAAAATACCCTATATTTACTGTGGTTTTAAAGCATGCATTGTTAGTTCAACCGGGGGTTGCCAGATCATATTAAACGCAAAATTAACCCTTTCAAAAATGTACTAGTGTAAATATTTTCACTCAAAATATTATAAACAACTACAGCTATTACTGAGAAATTAAAATGACAGAAAATCCTGAAAGCATCTTAAACAGATTATTGGAATATCACATCCCATAATTAGAATATTCATTGTTATTTCATCTGTGGGTTGCCAGATACTATTATTAGCTCTTATAAGTTTAAAGAATATTCCATATTTACTATGGTTTTACTACTTGTATTGTTAGTTCAACTGACAACAGCTATCTAATCATAGTTTCTGGAAAAATATCACAGTTACCACAGCTATTGCTAGGTAACAAAAATGACAGAACACTTTTATATATTTTAATGACTGTAACTCACTATTTTCCAACTGTTACCATGGTGCATATTTGTAAAGGATGACAAAGTGTATCCTTGCCGGTATACAGCAATCTGAAATTGTTTTCATAGTCAAATAGTAACCAGGCTGTGATATTATAAGTCTTAAGGTAAAGGGATGTCTGTGTAACTGTCCTCCTAACCCTGGATGACCATTACACAGCAGTATAGGAATAATACCGAGTGTACCTTCCTCACCTGAGGTATAGTGTATGTTAGGACACAACTGAACAGTCACTCATCTTAAACCAGCCCTGACAAATGATGTAATCCTATTAGTCTAGCAGTCACAGGCAGTTCTTCATTCATGATCTAACCATGTGTCTAACATGGAGGTTAAAAACATCAAGAACAGAATGTCCTCTTCTGTCCACAAAATCAATTCTTCTGCCGGATGTCTAAACTATCCATTGCCAGCCAAGGAAATATGAGGTGAAGTGCTCATATTTTATCTTTGTACTGATGTAATGCTGGCTTCCCAGTGTATAATTCAATTAAAGTGATGAACCTCACATACACGCTGAGAATAAACTGAACCTGGATGATATACTGATATTGAACAGGAACAATCTGCAGCTAAATTATTACTGTTACTTGGAGGTGAATGTGAGCAGTAAACTCTTTATCTTCATATTGTCACTCATGCAACAAGCAAGACAGAAAGTCATCCTGATGCGACCTGTGCAACACAATATACACAACACCCTCTCACTGGGTTAATTAGAGCCAAATTATTCAATACACTGTTACTAATTTAGCATATTATGGCACAAAGTTTTGGCCCATGCAATTTAAGTGACATGATTAATGACTGGTGATTGTCAATTACTTTGACTAATCGCTAGCACTTGAAGCTGCAGAAAAACAATTTTGCATATATTATATACAGAAGATTAGCCAGGAAAAGTGGTGGGGAATATTAAATGGCAAGAATGGCTTTTAATATTTTGATATATATATAGCCTATAACCAGTTCCGTCATCCAATTTAAGTTTTGGTCACTTTGGAATAGCTTTGCATTTTCATTATTCACTCCTGAATTGTAACACGGTCTGATTGTCCAGTGGGAAATTGATATCGGTCATCCACTAATACCACAATAACACCAATAACTAAGGGCCAACAATCGATATTCTATACTTTATTATATTAATAATCCAAGAACTAATTGTTATTATTTGAGTTTTCATATAATATATAAATATATCTGTACATTCCTGACAGATCCTCAAGACAGATCCTCCATTCGAGGGCGTTTGCTGTAGTTTCCTGAAGGTGATGCATGCCTGGGTTCATCTGGGGCATCCCTGAAACCCTGGACCTGTGTGAGATCATATATATAAGTAAAAACTATGTCATACATTTTCGATATAAAGAGTATATATATAAGTATATAATATATTCCCCCCTGTTACTAATATTTCTGTTACTATTAAACTTACTGTAATCTGATACTGAATTGTGGCCTCCATTTGACTTGGGGATTTGTAGAGGGAGGCAAGCCTAAGCACAAAGTGGAAATGTGAAAAAAACATAAAATGACTTGTTATATCATTGCACAATCACATTCTCTTCCACTCTGACCTTGTCTGCTCAGTTTAAAAAGCAAGAGGGTCTGCCGCAATTCAAATGCAGGGAAGCTGAACTTTACAGCCAGAAGAAAGACCTTCAACTTTATAGAGAGAGACGAGAGAGCAAGATGGAGATGCTCTCTGTGCCTCTCAGCTTCCTGCTGTTACAATGTAATAGACTGGCAGTAATGCAGGATGCATTATGAATAAGGTCTGGCTACAAAAGGCAAAGCAAGCTACTTGTTCAAAGTGATTCATTCCATCACCCACGGAGGTGAAGGGTAAAGAGTTTATGCAACATACTCTCGCACTCTCTCTATCTCTCTCTCTCTCTCTCTCTCTCTCTCTCTCTCTCTCTCTCTCTCCAGAAGACACATTTGGCTGAGAACACCACAGATGTTGGCTGCTTTAAAAAAAAAATATATATATATATATATATATATTCTTATTCTATAGCAACATTTCGCTGTGTCAGGTTGAGTGGACTAAAAGACTAGGCTAAATCCAGTAAAAAAAAACGCCACAATAAACACCTTCCCACACAATTAGCAAATTAAAAAAGTCTGTTTACCTCCTCAGTCCCTCCCAATGCAGGATGAGCCTCTGTGTCGCGGCATGACCCCAACTCTCACCTAAAGTGTGAATTGTAATTGTTAGGACGGTGACTACTATGCAAAGCAAAACAATGCATGACTGCCCTCATATCTGTTATGTCTTACCTAATGCAGGAACCAGCTTGGATTGGCCATTTGAAACTCTTGTGGTCATCTGATTGGTCAAAATAACCTAAAAACACATGGTAACTGAATTAAAAAAATGAAATGTTTTTATTAAATTTGATGTGTATATATATATATATATATATAAGCCACAAAATTCAGCTTTGCGTCACAGAAATAAATGATATTTGAAAGTATATTAAAATAGAAAACCACTATTTTAAATTGTAATAATATTTCACAATATTACTGGTTTTTTCCTGTATTTATATAAATAAATGCAGCCTTGATGAGCATAAGAGACTTCTTTCAAAAACATTAAAAACAGTAATGTTTCCAAACTTTTGACCGGTACTAATATATATATAAATATATATATACTGTATATATAATTCAAATACTTTTTGTTAAATTAATTTTTTTTTTATTTCAATTTAACCAAATATGAGTATTCTGCAAAAAATTATTAATTAAATCCTAGATTTGTCTACTATTAGTTATTCTTTGTTTCAATTATGTGCTGAGGTGCTGAGTACCGCTAAACTGTGTTGTGTTGCTAGTTGGATGAGCTGCTGGGCAAGGCCGTTCAGGAGGCGGGTCCTCTGAGAAAGATCCTCAAAGTCATGGCGGAATGGGAAGGCAATGCTGTCAATCACTATTAACCGCACCTATGATTGAGCATGCAATTTATGAGCATCTAAACAGGAGTAATATCACTGTGCTGAAAGAGATATCAGTGGTGTAGATTATTCATATTTTACCTCAGGATGCTCAGACAGGAAGTCAGGTAGGAGGTAAACCTCAGCTAACAGCTCTACATAGTCATGGCAACGGACCAAGAAGAGGTTGGACAAGATCTTCTCGACTGTAAGTTCCTCTAAAGCTTGTTTCTGTTCTAAGAGGAAAAGCAAAGACAGAGGACAATTATACTTTTCGTGTCTCATTAATTCATGAAAATTCTCAATAATCTACAGATAAAGCTGATCAGTATTGGACCTGTAGAGTTAATTAAGTATTTTTTTCTGAATATACATACACATTTAGACATCCCAACTAAGCTCAGCTACTCAAATCAGACCTGTATCCTCTGCTAGGAGGGTGCAGTGCTGCACGGCTGCCTTCGCCATATCAGCAACCCTCTGCACCAAGAAACTGCCTTCTGTGTCTACATACAGTGCCTTTCCTCCCAGGCCTCCAAAACACACAGGAATCTGCACATCCACAGCCAGCTGCATGCTTTCAAATGAGAAAAACAGACCACTTTTGAAACTATAGTAAGCTACATTATCAACACAAATATTTACCAATTTTAAGATGAACTAACACATTTTGAAATCTGTTTCCTCCCATACCATAGCTGAGTTTTTCCGACACCAGGGGCTCCACAGATCTCTGTGGTCTTTCCCACAGGCACACCCCCTCCAAGGGCATTATCCAGGCCTGAGCAGAATGTTACAATGCTCCCCAGAGTTTGCTCCTGGTGCAGAAGATCCAGGGCTGTTAAGCTCTCTGTTGCCGCCCTCTGCTGGTGGGGATGAGCATCATCCCTCAACATCTGCAACACCTCCACCGCCTCCTCTTGTGATATACCTGCCTCTGTGAACGAAACAAGCATGGCTTTAACGAAAATACTTTTCTAGTAATCTGTAACTAGTGTGAGGCTATCTTCAAATTCAAAAGTTGGGTTTAGTTATATAAATACCTTTGCAGAGCTGAAGAGGACGCATGTCAATCAAGTCTGAGGCCACTTGGAAACCCGCATTGATGAGTTTTACCTTCACTGAGGGCGCCAGTGGGAGGCTGGGCACAGTCCTTTGCATTTTCAACACTAGCGCGTTGACTGATAAAAACCAGGCTGAAATGTCGTGTAGACTCGTAAGTCGTTAACGTTACTATGACAGTTTAGAACAGATGATAGCCTCAAATACGCAAGCTTTTAGTTTTAACCACGTAAAATCTAACTTACTCTGCAGGATTTACTATCGATAGAACATTTTCGCTAAATGAATATATATATATATATATATATATTTTCTTCCTTTTGATACTCCCTCCAAAACAAGAGACGACACTGAATGGAAAAAATGCTCTTCAAAATAAAAGTCCCAAGACGCCATTTACACATTTCTAGTACATGTTGAAATGCTGAATTACTCATGTAATTTCCGAAGTAATGAGAAGGATTTGCGTCTATTTTTTCATTGTATGGAAATATTTGGATTGACTAAATATAATTTTACAACTGAGTGGAAGGTCCAAGAAAAAGCATACAATTAAATGGTTTGGCTTTAAACATTTGGTTTATTTTATTTATTTTATATTTTATTTGATCATACCTCGGAACAGTACGACCGTAGAATGTAATAATATTATTAAAACAATAATCGATATGTATTAGCAGTAGTAGTAGTAGTTTTACCTGCCACCTTTTTTATTTGGACATTTTCTTACTTTATTGTTTGCATCATTTAACCACTTGATAAAACTTTGTTCACTATATATTGACTGAACATTTGTTTTGTCGTAAAAAAAACGAAGTAGCAAATACAACATCAACACTGATTTAGAAATTAGCTAAAGATTTTTTTTTTTTTTGCCATTAAATCTTGCAAGCACGATAATGTCAGTCCAGTTCTTACTACTGAACCTGTCATTTTCATAGACTAAATAAATGAATAAATAAATAATAAATAAATAAAGAAATGGACACAGCGAGCCCATAGACCTCAACCGGTCATTTCAGCTAGAAACGTTCGTGAAACGCTAAAACTAAAATGTCCCTTATCCCGCCCTGTACGTATTTGACGTATGTTTACAAAACAAGAGTACCCTGTCGCAAGAAAAATAATGCGCATCGACATTTCGTACTTCAGGTAAACATGTTCTGTGAACGGCCTTTTGAGTCTTAAATTACATTTGATTTCCATAATTATATTGTTATGTCCATATTTTATTATAACTTCGAATCTTAGGCTGTGTCACTCAGTCTAAAGTGGCGCTTTTTTAGAAGCAGAACATCTGAATGTGTACAGCTCCGTGTCTATTTGTATTTGACACATTTGAGCTCAAATCAACAGATCGAATGAAAGTCCTTTTGTTTTAATAACTGTAGAACCGTATTATAGAGCAGCATGAACTGTCGATCAGAGGTCCTGGAGGTGTCAGTGGAGGGTAGGCAGGTGGATGAGGCCATGCTAGCCCTCCTGCACACGATCCTCCTGCACCGCAGCACAGGGAAATTTCACTATAAGAAAGAGGGCACGTACTCCATCGGCACCGTGGGAACTCAAGACATGGACTGCGACTTCATCGACTTCACATTCGTGCGAGTGTCTTCTGATGAGCTGGACAGGGTCATCAGGAAAGCGGTAGCAGAATTTAAGGTATTTTTGATCACAGTACTTAAAGGGATGGTTCACCCAAAAAATTCTGTCATCATTTACTTACCCTCAAGTTGTTCCAAGTCATACAGAATGTCTTTCTTCTGCTGAACACAAAAGAAGATATTTTGAAGAATATGGGTAACAAACCAGTTCATGGGCCCCATTGACTTCCATAGTGTGAAAAGAAAAGTGGGGCTAATCAACTGTTTTGTTATCAACATTCATCAAAATATTTTTTTTTGTGTTCAGCAGAAGTATGTCACTCGAGGGTGAGTAAATTATGACAGAATTTTAATTTTTGGCAAATTATCCGTTTAATGATTTTTACTATCTTTATTGGACATTATACTTTATTTGAAAATTTTAAAATGGTAAACCATGTTTGGACATGCATTATTCAGTAACTTTGAGTACCATGGTATTATCCTACTTTATAATGGTACCACCACCATGTAACACCTCACTTTTTTTGCAAAGAGATGTGTAAAAAATATTTATCAAATTCTGTACATACCTTTCCGTTATTGGCAAAAACAAAACATGTCATTGAAATGTTATTTTTCTCACCCACTAAAAGCTAAATACAAATAAAGCATTATAATAGGTTAAATAATAATACAATTATTCATACAAATTCCTATACCAAAATTAGCAACAATCTTACTGTTGCGAAATTGCACTTTTTATAACCCAGGATGCTCTTGGCAATTCCGGAAGTGATGGCATGGGTCAGATCTCTGTGGAGTTCTACCAGAAGAAGAAGTCACGCTGGCCCTTTTCTGATGAATGCATCCCTTGGGAGGTCTGGAGCATCAAGGTGAACGTGGTGAACCTGGCCAACGAACAAGAGCGTCAGATCTGCAGAGAGAAAGTTGGCGAGAAGCTCGGCGAGAAAGTCATCAACATCGTAGAGGTGATTAACCGTCACGAGTATCTTCCCAAGATGCCCACACAGTCAGAGGTGGACAATGTGTTCGATACGAGTTTGAAAGACGTCCAGCCGTATCTGTACAAGATCACTTACCAGATCACTGATTCTTTGGGCACGTCAGTGAGCACTACCATGAGGAGGCTGATCAAAGACACGCTGGCATTGTAAAAATGTGACCATGAAGCTGCTGGAGCCTATTGGTCACTGGACATTTATGATGATCTTGTAAAAAAAAATATAAAATCACATTAGCGGGATTTAAAATAAATTCACTACACTTTTCCAGTATAATAACGGTATCCATTATCTTTCAGCTAATTCAAACAACCATCTAGTTCAGTTATTTTTTGTTGTTTTTGTTTTTAATAAATTTAATTATGCACCCTAAATTATATCATGTTGTTATTTTGAATTAGTTTGTCTGTGTTTTTTGTTACCCTGAAAAACACTAATTTAAGAACATGTGTGTTAGTGTTCTTAGAAAATGCAATGTGTGAGAATAATTGCAAACTGTTTTATAATCACCACAATTAAGCCACAAGGTGGTGTTTTTTCCCATGAATTCACTTCAGTTTAGATGGTCTTTTAAAGCCTGTTCATAATTTAAAAAAAAAAAAGAAAAAACATATGCATATTTCGTAAAAAAAAAAGTCTTTACCATTAATTCTTCACACATTTAAATATCATTTTGCACTTTAAAAAAAGTGAACAATGTACAAAAATATATATAGAAAAATAAATCCAATGACAAGACTTTCTGTAAATTTTTAAACTGACACAATGTCCATATTACGGTAGATGAAATAAACACAAGTTCAGTTACACAGTATTGATATTTATTTTATAAAGCAAGCACAGAAAACAGTAGAAAATGCTTTAACACAAAAACTGATACAGTTTTTAAAGCCACATTAGAACAATTCAAGTGCTTACAAATATTAATTATTGCAGTGATACCACAGGAATACCAAAAAAGATAATGGCTCGGTTTCACAAACAGGGCTTAGATTAAGCCAGGATTAGGTTCTAGATCAATTAGGGCATTTAAGTAGCTTTTATAAATGTGCCATAGAAAAAACATTAGTGGTGTGCATCTTGAGACAAAAATGGCACTGACATATTTTAAGATATGTCAGTGCAAGTTGCTTCAGTTAAAACAGCTCAAACGTGCAATTTAGTCTGGGACTAGCTTAAGCCTTGTCTGTGAAACCGGGGGATAATTTTCATGTACAAACAAAGACCATAAAAATGAGTTTGAGGATTAAACGTTCTGTTCTGTCATCACTATTCATTCAATGTCATACAATCTTTCAATGAACCACATTAAGAAATGTATCAATTACTGAGTGAAATGCTCGTTTTATCATCGGTCTGCTAATAATATGGTTTAACTCTTAACCCTAAACAAAAAGCTGGTGTTAGGTGTCATGTAATACTGGGGACAAAAGTAAATGCAAACTAAATCAGGTATTTCTATCCTGAGAAATAACCAACTTATTCATTAATCAATACCTTTTTTGGGGGATAAGATCAAAAGGAATGTATTACTGTTTTATCCATCAAAATGTAGAGTAAATGACAGTAGCTGAAGGAAAATGCAAAGAGCAAGCAACATATTTAGATTTTGTGCTTAAAGGCCACAAGCTTGCTAAGCCAAACATCCCCTAATGTAAGGGAAGAAGACTTCTTAATATTTAAAATACTTGCTAAATATAAGATTACGGCTTTTGTGCTTTAATATTTTAGAATAAAGATCTTCTCTGGGTCATACTGTCACAGAAAAGGGCCACTGAACATTAGGAATGTCCAACCATTCAACATCATTGCATCAAGACTTCATTAATCACTGAGTACTGAGTTCTGGTAAGTTGAGCTTCCACTATGGTAGAGCTCACAATGTACTGATACAGTACTGATACAGTGTGAATATCTACTTAAACTTCATCTCTACACATTTATGAGAAGTAATTCCCACATATACTGCATGTCCTGTACAACAAAAGTATTAGAAGATCCACATTGCAGGCACACACTAAAAAGCTTAAAGAACATCACTCCAAACCTGCTAATTGTACACATAAAGCCTTCTATTTGTTCAATACAACCACTGAATATTATCCACAACCTCTAAACAAAAATACCAGGAAAGCCTACAGAACTGGCAAAACACATGAACAAAAATACTCTTAAAATGAAAATTACAACTTAAGTAGCAATGTTGAAATTAAATTATAAACATGTTTTCTTCACCTCTGTCAATGTTCACAAAGTTTGATACATATACATTTCAGTCTGCTTAAGATTTTCTTTTTATATGGTGCTTAAATGATCAAAGCAACAATTCAATATAAAAGGGATAGTCCACACAAAAACGAAAAATGTGACAATATACTCACCCTTATGTTGTTCCAAACCTGTATGAGTTTCTTTCTTCTGTAGATGTCATGGCTTCAATATACTGTAGAAGTCAGTGGCTACCGTAAACTGTTTGATTACCAGCATATCATTTTTGGATGAACTACCCCTTTAATAGCTCTAACAACAGTGGCAGGGCTGAATTGTGTATGTAACAGAAAAATGGGGCAAAAATAAACTTAAAGCTATTGTTTTAGGGTAGAAAAGGGGAATTCATTTTTAGTTTTGGATGTGACGGATCTATCTTTTCTAACTAAAGAGCCATGTCTACACCAGCCTGTGCTTTTAATAGAGAACAATGTTTATTTGGAATAGCTTGAAAGTGCTAAATAACAGCATAAAGGCCACTAAAACAAGAGAGGTGTACATCTTCTGCGTAATAACCCAAAAAAAGTAATCACACTTTGCAATAATTCAAAGAAAGTAATTTAGAAGAGTTCTTAAGGTGAAAGAAGTCCGTTTCATTTAACAGTCTTTTTTGATCACTGAACAATAAACCTAAAACAAAAAAATAATACAGGGAAATGCTTTAGAAAACAAATTTGTTTTAAGAAACTCTTGGCATGCAATCCAAGATGCATTCTGAATACTGTTTATAGAAATAAGATATATTAAGTATGATTAAATGCTGTTAATAAATCCCTGGGTTTTGGCTGCAAGTGTGTCCCAAAGTAAATCATGTTTAAAAGAGAAACTGTCTCTGTGGAACTGTTGATTCCAATGGTTAAGGGCTACAAATGTGCAACTGCGTTTTGCACTCTTACGTATGGCTCTGCTCGTGACTCCACAGACTGAAAGCCGTCTTAAATGTCCGGTGACAGAATTTGCACATGTACTGCCGTTTAAAGGTGAGTGCAGAGAGGGTTGGTGCATGGTAAAAAAGCGTGTCGGATTCCTGCGGGGTGATAGTTTTGTCTGTACTGTTGGTCTTGGCGTGTAAATGTTCCCCAGGCTCATCGTCACTAGTCTTGTCCTGCTCTGGCTTCTTGGTTGACAGTGACATGGAGCCTCTGGGTTCCTCCTCTGAGGTGTCCACCCCAGAGCAGGTCGCTGTGAGTGGAGGTTTTTGAGAAGTTGGAGGCTCTGGGATGGAAATCGTAAGAGGTGGAGAAGGAGATGGAGAAGACGGAAGCCTGTCAATCTCTCTCATCCCTGGCTCTTCAGGTGTGGACATATGGGATTGGTAGTGGCTCCAGAGACGGAAGTTGGTCCTGAACGCTTTGTGACATATGTGGCAGATGAAGGGTTTGATATGGCAAAGCAGTTCCTGATGTCGTTCCAGGTCTTTGTGGGTGCTGAAAAGCTTTCCACACTTTTCACAAGGCCAAACGCCCGGTTCCTCGGATCCGGTGCTCACGTTATCCTTGGCTGATACTGCTTCCTCTTGAGGTTCCTCTTTGACCTGCAGCTCCCCTTGACCGTGAGCACTCAAGTCCTCTGGGACATAAGACGATGAGTCTTCAGAATCATACATGGGTGGAACAGATGAGTCGCTGTACACTGCTTCCTCTCTGGGGTCACGTATCAACTCCTGAGAAGAGGGAGGAACTCCGAACACATTGGATGATTCATCGTGATTGCTCTCCTGGAGACCGAGAGTCAACTGCTCCTTAACACTCATCATATTGTGATTGTGAACTTCCACCTGATGACGCCAAATGCTGAAAGAAGACTTAAAAGTGCGCATACATTCAAGGCAGGTCAGCTTTTTGTACTTGCAGTGAGCTTCATGGTCTTTCTTGACGACCGTGTTGGAGAATCGAAGTCCACAGTATGGGCAGACTGTAGCATACCTGCAAGCTCTCTCATGGTCTTCTAATTCAGGCAAAGAGGGCAGTTTCTCATTGCAGAGCCGGCAAGAAAATACGTCCTTATCTTGGTTTTCTTTAAGATGTGCCAACTGCTGCTGCTGCTTGTATTGAAGGTCTCTCTCAGCATCCGTGTCAAGGTTAGCCAGCTCAGCGGAGTGTCCCTTCATGTGTAGCTTTAAGTGTGACTGGAAAAAAAACATCTTGCCACAGTAGGGGCATCCGTATGACCTCGATCGCCTGCTTTTCCTGCCAAAGGGTTGTGACTGCAGGCCTTGCTTGGTTCTCCTGAGCTTCATAATCAAGGCCTTCTTTATCTCCCGCTCTCGGACGATATCGATTAGCTTCCTCTGAAACTTCTCATCCAGGACCGAATAGGAACTGGAGGAGGGTGCAGGATTTTGCACCACGCCATGCTGGGTTTGGCAGTGAGTCCAGACCTTGAAGTTTGTGTGAAAGCGTTTATGGCAGATGTCGCAAGCGTACGGCTTCTCTGGGTTGTGGTACATGTTCACATGGCGATAAAGACCCGCATTGGACCTGAAAACCTTCAGGCAGTTCCAGCACTTAAACATTTTGTTTGGGCGAAGTTCTCCAGGTTCCTCGTTACTAGTGTCCATGTTGGAATTGTAAGGTACCTCATCAAACGTGCTTTCCTGATGCAACAGATGATGCTCATTAACAGGCCTGGATCTCTTAAAGGGCATATAACTACCATCTATCTTACTCTTCCTCTTTATCGAGGGAGTAAAATACCCTCTGGGACCTTCATCATAGTTTGCCTGAAAGTCTTTGAAATTTATCGGCAGGTTGTCTCCAACAGTGATGCGAACAATTTCAGAAGGGTCGGCAAGGGGACTGCTGGGCTCTGTTTTGATTCTGAGTTGAGTTGTTTGAGTGCCGTCCATCTCATACGAATTTAGTTGTCTCGACCTGAAAAGAAGTGGCATATCTTTTGACACCCGGTCCTCATTTTCAGGGGATGGTGACCTAGCTGTTGTGGCCATTAACTTGACCACAGACTGTTCTCGACTTTGTGAATCCTTTAGCTCCAGAGCTGGAGAAAAAACGGGAACTGGACTATCCATAGACAATGATCTGCGTAGCAGACTTTTAATAAGTGGCCCACTTCGGTCAACAGTTTGGTTGCGTGGGCCATGTTGCTCACCCACTGGTCTGGAATCATGCGATGCATCCATTCTGCCATCGATGGTGGTGTCAGTTTGATCTGATTGTAGGCTAGCATGCTGTACAGACTCACTGAATGACACAGAGGATGTTAGTTGCGGCCTTGTAGATGGCGACCGGTATTCAGTTCGATGTCTCAGTATGGATGTTGGAGAGGAGATGATAGATCTGCAGTCTCCCTCAACTGTGTTTTTGTTTAAATTTCTGCTGTTGGAGGTACTGTTTGATTCTTTTTCATTTGGTCTGATGTGTCCTGAGGATTGGCTCTGATCACTGAAATTGTGTGTGAGCGAGGGTTGCTCTGTGACCTGCTTAAACGGTTTTCCCTGAAGACTCAAACTTTTCCTTGGAAACATTTCCATGTTAGGCTGCTCACCCTGACTTTGATGCACAATAACACTTCTCTTTTGTAAAGCGCCATCCTCCTCCTCCTCAGAGAGCAACATTTGTTTTCTCGACACACAGTATGACGCCTGAGGTCTTATAGACATAATGTTGGTTAGAAATGGAATGCCGAGGCTATAGCCCAGCTCCTGTATTGCTGCCAGACTGCATTTCTCCACAAACAGAGATGATGAGTAGATGTAGTTTAGCACAATCTCAAAAGCATCAGGCTCACAGAAGTCAAGTTGAACAATGGAGCGGTTCTCCGAGTCCCTTCTGGAAAACAGAGACTGGAAATACTCACTGCAGGCTGCAAGGATGCTTTTATGGGCCTGGTACTGTTGATCACCCACGAACAACACAACATCACAGAGCTGACCCATCAACCGCTGCTCATTGAGGGCACCCAGCAGTGAAATACCATGGGCAGGGTTACAGTAGTGCCCCAGGCTCTCCATTTTGGCTTTGAAGGAGAATAAAAGAAAAGACAAATTTAGTGACATTGCAAAATCGTTACAACAGTGACTTATAGTTACATCAAAATAATCTTGGTAACACTTTACAATAATGTCAATTAATTAACATTACTTAATGTACATATGTTCATTTATAAATACACTGTCCATTGTTCATTAATGTTCACGCTGGTAAGACTTTACAATAAAGGCTCATTAATATTCTTAATATTTAGGCTTCCAATATTGTCTTGAATAATAAAGCACCTTGGAGTTGAGTTTGAGAACCACTGCATTACAGTATACACTCCTGGGGAAAAAAAGAAAAGAAAAAAAAGGGCCAAGCCCAAAATGGTGAAACACGAAGCTTTTAATTGTCTTAACCACAAATTATTGTTCAGGGAATTAGCTAAATTTAAGTGCACTACTATTTTAATGCACTACTTAAAAAGCCATCAGACAGAATTTGGTTTTTGGAAGAATATGGGAAGTTTGATTCAGAGACTGTGGTTCAGCAGTTGTGTGGAATGATGAATCACAATGAAACACGAGTTGCATGCATGGTGATGCTCCAGAGCGGTGCCTTCAAAAATCTGCTGAGAAATATAATAATAAATGCATCTCTACCACAGTGAGGCATGGAGGAAGAGCTGTCATTGTGCAGAGCCTTTTTAGCTGCTGGGATTGGTGAGCTACTTCACTGTGAAAAGTAATTTAATGCTTTGTAATACAGGAGAATATTGCAGAGTGGCTTGCTTCCCAGAAATGAAAAGTTGTTATCTAAAGAGGAACGATCAGATGTTATTTCTCAACAAGACAATGCTCCTGCACAAATTGCAAAGACAACCAAGAAGTGGCTTGAGAACAAGTCCATCAGGCTCATGTTTTGGCCTGGTCAGAGTCCAGGTTTGAACCCTATATAGTGAATATTTGGTCTCATATTAAACTCAAACAAACTAGGAGAAATTTTTCCAACTACTCATGAACGGTTTAAAGCTATTAACATTGACTCGTCTTCCTGTAACAAGCTGTCTGCAAGTTGGGGAAAGGCTATTCCATCCTAAGTTACTTTATCTAGAGTGTTTCTGCAATTCTTGCTAATTTCCTGACCAGTGATTTGTGATTAAAATGGTTAAGACAATTAAAATACCAGTAATATTTTAGTTTAGCCCATTAGTAGTGGCCAAAAATGATGCTAGGAGGGGATATTTCTTTTAAATGTCCCTACACATTTCATTAAACAATCAAAAAAAAAGAAAAAAAAAAAGAGGAAAATATTTTGTATTTGAAAATAACACACACATATACATATATATATATATATATGCATATGTGTGTGTAACGGTTCACAAAATTCACGGTTCGGTTCGATACGATACACTTGTGTCACGGTTCGGTTCGGTACGTTTCCGATACAGCAAAAAGAAAGAAATGCCAGAGAAATTTCCTTGATTTAATTTTTTTAATTATATTTTTATTAAAACTAACATCATAAAGTATGATATTTTTTAACTTTAAGCAATGATGGAGCTATACTTGACTTTTCTTAGGACTAGGAGCTTATAAAACAAAACAGCTCCTTGGACAAAATGAAATGTAATATTGTAGTAGGCTAGTTATAAACAAAGGTTTATTTTAGTTCAGATTAACATTTGAGGGCAGCAATTGTATTCATGTCAAAATAAAACCGACGTGATGTTACTTGAAAGCATTAGCCTACTATTCCTGCCAAACTCCCATGGTTACAGTTAGTAGTTACTACAGTAAATCCATGGTAAATGTTGCTGATCTGTGGACACTGAATAGTTCATTCATGGCACAATGTTTCTTCCTGGTTTCCACGTCAGCCCTGTTTGATCCGTTAATAACGGAGAAATGTGAATGTGTCTCACTATATCTCTCAGCTACGTTATTACTTCAGTGGCGAATTCAAATGTTTTCTTTACTGGATTTCGCTGTGTAGTAACAGTGCTGATGATCAAGATCGGCTCGCGCTGCTTTGGTCCTCCCTCCAAACTGATAAACGGTCCGTCAACCACACATTAACGAGTAGCTCAGTTTCGTTCCGCTTACATTGTGTCCCGGATTTTTATATATATTTTTGTATATATAAGGCACTTAAATGCTAATTTGTAAAGACTTATGGGAACAGACTGTATTACTTAGTTTGGTTCTAAGCAGTGATTAAGTTGGGATTTATTATGTGGGCTCTCCCTAGGGGGGTCCGGGGGTATGCTCCCCCGGGAATTTTTTTTTAAAAATAAACCATTAAATGGCACTTTCTGGAGAGTTTCGTGCAAAGAAATTGAGAAAATGAGTCTTACATGATATGTGAAAAACTGCAAGGTTAAGAGCATATACTTTGCATTGTTGTAGTATCAACAGGTATTAGGACATTTAGCATTTACATTACTGTTAATCAGTCATGTACTGATTAACTAAAATTAAAAACTCAAATAAATGGTTGATTTAATTTCCATTAACCACCTAGCTTACCCCCCAAGGATAGATTGAAAAATAAAATCAATCTATCCTAGTGGAAAGGTTCCTTGGTAGCTAAAAGTAGGTCTAGCAAGTCTTATATTTCTGTAATTCACACAGATCAAACACAAATATGCTGCCTGAATAGATTGCTAGTTTATTTTGAGTAGCCAGCTAGCAGTTCTCTTGGCAGTTTGCTAATAATCCGGTGTCTGAAGTAAAATGCTCAAAACATCTCCTGAGAAAAATCACATGGCCAACCTAGTCTTGGTTATTTAATTTAGATTTAGTCTTATTTTCCTTACCTTGTCATTCAAGGCCAGGGCACTTTATGTACATTTCTAGAACTTTTGCACGCTTCCACATCCCGCGCAACTAGGATCTCCCAGGAACACGCATTATATATCGCTGCGTACATTTATCCGTGTCACCTAGATGCGCATGCGCGAGCGGTGCGCGATCATGGTCGACTGACAACGAGATTAGCAGCTGAAGAATACGGCCGAATTATGTATTTAAAAGTTGCCGAATGGATTCATTTGGAGACTGTGAAATCGGCAGAGATAGGCAGGCAGTGCAAAACAAAATCTTACATTGGGAAATAGTGGGGGGGACAAAACTTAGATTTTGAAGGACATGTCCCCCCCACGTATAATGGCTCCTACGCCCCTGATATATATATAACTATATATATAATATATGAGGGAAGAACAAAACACTAAACTTGGTTAAGGTATTTAAATGAGCCTATTTGGCAAAAAAAATGCAAACTACAGCTACAGGCTCTAGCTTATTTGAATATGCTAAATAAAGAATGTATAGAAAACCAAAAAGGTCATAGAAAAAAACATACATTGACTACTACAACATAATCAGTTATTAATATTTCATTGGTTCTCTCTTGTTTTTGCATGTGTTCATAATTTCTTTGTTTGACAGCCTGGGCCAAAATCAGGGGCGGCGCCAGATAATTTTTAACGCAGGTGCTGAGGGGGTGCTAGATCATTGACAGGGGGAGCTGCGCAATTAGCCTATATATATATATATATATATATATATATATACACACACACACACTATTATTTAAATGAGCAAAATTTATGAGATGTGCTCCAGTTCACGTGCAATGCAATCGCGCCCGCGCCTCCTTATCTTTATCATATTGTCTGCTATATTTGCTTCTTATTTAGGCTATACCCAGTCTATACCCTTCCTGAACTTCAGCCAGCTCCTTGTTTCCTGTCTGACATTATTGGACAAACTGATTAACCCAGGTGTGTCTGGTATTTGTTACTGGTCAGGCACACCTGGATTAATCAGTTTGTCCAATAATGTCAGACAGGAAACAAGGAGCTGGCTGAAGTTCAGGAAGTAGTGCAGCTGGGCATAAAGCCTATTGGTTGATGAAAAATGTATTAAAATTAAGATACAATTTATACAAAACGAAATTCACTTTAAAAAAGGCTTTCTACAAAACAAAACTTAATTTATACTTAACATAAAAAATAAAAATCCTTTTCCTTTAAATCCTGCTTGTCTGGCTTATGCTACTCCGAGCAATGTCCGAACTTGGTATTTTGAGCACTTCTTGCGTTGTTTTTGCCTTTTCACGATGACTCGCTTGGTTTAGTCCTCAGTTGAGTCGCTTTGGATAAAAGCGTCTGCTAAAATAAATGACTAAATGTAAATGTGTAAATGTAAATTTATTGGTCAAAATCATGTCTGACCCATCATATCTTCCGATATATCGCGCATATTACTCGTGCTGTTCAATTTTCATAATCAGCATAGATGTAAAAAAAAAACGTATTATATTTTAACAAAAATGAAATTAAATGCGCTTATTTAATGGCTACAACACACATAGTGGGCCTGATGGTGCGTTCACGTGCTATGGTAATTATGGTAAATACCAAAAGCCGACATGGAAAATGCACATGAACACCCCCTCATGTGGTATTTTCCACTGGGCAACTCGTAGAATATTTTGATGCACGAGTTGCCGAGATGAGATTACCTTTGACCTTTTCAAAATGGCGGAGAGCAACGCAAGAGTTGTGAATGGTAAAAATATGTACTATTCATGATCTAGAAAATATACAGCATATATTATTTCCGTTTGAGTTTTGATAAATCATTTTCTTGCTGTAGGCTAGCAGATGACTTAAGCAATCTAAAATAGTTTTAGCTAAATAACAGGTCTGGATCTCCATCTTTTTACCACATTACGACAACAAAAGCACTTGAACGCAACACACTGGTAAATACCAGTTTACAAGTGGAAAATATCATATTTTCCATAGCACGTGAACGCACCATCACTCTCTAAATTTTGAAACAAGTAACATTAACAATGCTGAAGTGCAGTTAATTACTAGTAATAAATGTTAATCTAATTAAGTGTTACCGATTTTTTATACACCGATTCAGAGGTCTGGTGAGTTCAGTGTTGGACATGTCAGTTGTTTTAACTATTCATTAAAGTGAATGGTTAAAATGAGTCATTCGTTTGCGTATCGGACATGTGGACGTCTACGGCACGCTTGTGTGATTATCTCGGCAGTTTAGGACATCGCACAAGATTTGCGTCAATACAGAAAACATATCACTGGATAGGTTTTTTCGTTTATTGAAATGTGGTTTAGGTCAGCTGAATGGGCAGAACGCTTTTTAGAGACGATAAGCTGGGCAACGTGATTTTTTTTAGCACAATTCACACACCGCGGTAATTCAGGAGAACAAATCTCCAAATGCTCCACGTGAAATTGCGGTCTTCCGAGCTTTTACTATTGATTTTGATTAAAGGTTCTCTAAGCGATCCTGGGTGACATCACTTCTTGTTGACGTTCGAACTATTGTCAAACAAAACGGAGGCTAGCTAGACCCTCCCTCCTCCTCATCCGCACACTAACCCCCCAAACCACACCCCCAAACCCTTCTTGTCGGTCATTGGCTGGAACAGTTTGTTATGTTTCGGGGAGCGGGTCGCTGCAGTTTGTTTTTGTTGCTGTTTGTGGAGCCTGGGCTGTCTACAGAGATCGCGTTTCTTTACAGTGTGTTCAGAGGACAGGCAGCCAGCGGATAGTGAGGAGATGTTTGCTGTATGTGACAAAAAATGTTTTGGCCAAAAAACGCGCGACATCGCTTAGAGCACCTTTAATATGCGCGAGAAGTGTTTGAAGTGAGAGTGCGCGCGGCCGGGGCTCTCTCTCTCTCTGCTCGTGATGCGCCCTGTCAAGCGCAGCAGTCATTCTATTCTACATCACTCACCGATCAAAAAAGGCTTTGGCGGGACAAAAAATTGCCGTTATTATGTCGAAATACCGAGATATTATATTGAAATAACGACTAAATATCTCGAAATAACATATATTTGAATATAATTGATTCCAGACATTTTTTTGGGGGGTGCTATCGGGGTGCTTTGGACTTTCTTGGGGGTGCTGAAGCACCTGCTAGCCCCTCCCTAGCGCCGCCCATGGCCAAAATTCATAATTCGGTGTG
This sequence comes from Rhinichthys klamathensis goyatoka, assembly GCF_029890125.1. Classification (NCBI taxonomy): domain Eukaryota; kingdom Metazoa; phylum Chordata; class Actinopteri; order Cypriniformes; family Leuciscidae; genus Rhinichthys; species Rhinichthys klamathensis. The sequence goes on from NW_026606837.1 coordinate 795,184, forward strand.
TTTCATTGCATTATCACAAATAAAACAATTGACTCCAAGCACAACAACTATGCAATATGTTTACAAAATCTTTAACAAATTTGAGTAATATTTGAATAAAGGGGGAAGTTGACAAATGTCCTTGGCCGGAGTATGGACACCACTTTTGGCCACTACTGTACAAAAAATTAAAACAATTAATACAAAAAATATATATTATAGGGGAGAGCAACATATACACTGTGCAACAATGCAACATGCACTGAGCAACATATACACTGTGCAACAATTTGCCTGATTGGAAACATTAATTTATTATGAAATAAAACACTGCTAATGCATAAAAGAAAAGCCATGTCTGCAAAAGAAGGGAAAAAAAGCATAATTATCTAATTTGCATGAGATAAACAAGAACTTTTTATTGAAAATTATAATCTGTTAAATTACATGTAATTTTATGTTATCATGAAAGATAACAACAACAAGCAAATAAAAATCATAAAATGCAGTAACCAGGCCTGCCCAGTGTCTACGCATGCGCATAACGACCGCTGATTACATCATGTCTAACGTTAGTTACAGTTGGTTTTACGCTGCCTAGAGTATTCGCTCATGAAAACGAGGAGTGAGTATTTTTACATTAAATGATTTCGTTAAATAATCCTCCCTCTTAATCGCGAGTTCCATTTCAAATAAAACCATATGTTGATTCGCCGTTGCCAAACTGTGACCATAATTACCCAACACGTCACAAAATACAGGCAACTGGTTGCGTTTCTTTACTCTACTATTCACAAGATAGGAAATGAAACGATTATAACTCGCGTCTGCGCGCACGACACACACACACACACACACACACACACACACACACACACACACACACACACACACACACACACACCCTCTTTGGTCACCGACTGCGCAGACGTCGCATCCTGCACAACAGGCTGGAGCAGCCGCTTATGTCAGGAAAGAGAGAGAGCGAAAAAATCTCCTCAGCGTTACGTCAGGAAAGACAGATTTTACCAAAACAACATCCAACTACTTCAGTTAGACGGTGAAATAAAGTTGTTCAGCATTTCAACTCACCCTAGTTTGGTGGCTTTGAATGCCGCGGAGCTCCGACACTGGACTTTGTTTCAGAGTTGCGTTGAGCATGAAGCAGTCGTGATTCCATCCATCTTGTATTTGACGTCATCCCACTCTAGGGATGAGGTCATCGCTAAGAACGCTCGTCACGTGTGCTGCTCTCTGATTGGCTGCTGTAAAAGCTGTGGCCTGTGGGCGTTCATGGAGGAAATGAGCGGAGGATGACAGACTGATAAACAGTTGAGTTAAGTTCGCATGCATACGCTTATTAAAGAAACAGGAAGCATTTAGTCGTCAAGTGTATATAGAAATCAGCACTTCTAAAGAAACGTGTTGCATTCCCCTAGAAGTGATAATTGAAACAACGTGTATTTGTTAGGCCTACTTAATTCACTGTTTAGGTTTGCAAAAAGTGTTTGTATTCAAAATTCAAAATTATTTTTGCACAATGTGTTGTGTGCATTTTATTTAAAAGTGAGAGCTTTAATTGTATTGAATTGGAAAATAATTTCCATCTGATTAATAGAAATTAGCAAAAAATATTATTAAAATATAATATTAATCATATTAAGTTATCAAAATAATAGTTACAGCACTAATAATTCTATTTTGCCATTTTAATTTGCAGCATCTAACTAAACAAACTGCATTGCTCTGAAAGACTTTTTATTATTCTTAAAGTTGCTTATAGACATGATGTTGTATTTTTGTACTACAATATTCTGTATATGTTGCGCGCATTAACAGAGTGATTAACTCATTTCACGTTATTCTAGAAGATCTGGGTTCTGTTCCCTCTGCGACTAATTAAAATGATATGAATAATAAAGTCTGTCAAAGAATCACGGACATACTCATTATATCTTCCTTGGGGAGAGTTAAATTGTGTTTACCCACAAGCAAGTTAACTCATAATATGAAAGTGAAACTGCATGAGGAAAGTTCAACACTATCACACATAGTGATTTTTGATGTTTGTGTAGGAAAATGACATGCTCTATTTCCAGGGTTCCCATCGTTACGGAAAACCTGAAACTATCAAGGATTTTTAGAATTGTGCTGCATGCAGCACCGCAAAAATGTCCGCCCACTGCTCCGGGTCTGTGTGTCCACGGTTTGCATTGTGTGTGTTCACTTCTCACTGCAGAGGACAAATTCAGAGTATGGGTTACCATACTTGGCCTCCATGTGCCACTTTCACTTAAATCAGGATTTGAAATCAGTGTGTAGTTTGGACACCATATAATTTCTGACTCAACACAGCAGGAACAGCTCAAAACTGCAATACAGAAACACCACATATTTTGTACTGTAATTTGATATATATTTAAGCTCGATTTATTTTCCTCATTCTATTTGACAAATAACGTGTTGAATTATGATCCTCTCAGTAGTTTCTCAAGCACACGGTACATTGTGCTCTCTTGCTCTCTGCATGAGAACACATTAGTCACTCAGTGAGCGCATAACACTGACATTCTTTAATTAGGCAGTTTTTCACACCACAATTATTAGCTGCTAGATTTATCCAAATGCCAGCCTGGCTGCTGATAATCAGGGGTCCGTATGTGTGCGTGTCTGTGTATCTGTGTATTTATGACTTGTATGTTCTCATAGGCTAAGTATTATGTGCAATGCTAATTCTAACTAAGCTGGTTCAGACACAGCACAATTTTCACCAGGAAGAAAACATCTTCTAAGCAAAAAGCCTTTTGCAGTTCAACAAGTGTGAGCTTAGAGGTTTGCAAAAGTGTGTAAAAGGCATGGTGACACTTTAGGGAGCATCATTAGGGAATTTTCTCACCATTAACTCAAATAAAGGCTATTGCCATGGCTAAAATGTCTGATAAGACCAAAATCAAACCACATTTATTCATTCTTGTTTATAATAAGCAGCATTTTACTCTACTGTATATTTTATTCTCAAAACACTTTCAAAATTAATTTTAATTCCCACTACCAGGCCACCATGGCTTAAAGGTAAATTGTCAATATCACATATTGCATCATGCAGTAGGTGAAAGTGAAATGCTTTTAAAAATGTCACTGTTGTTACAGGAGTCACCTGTGCAGAGCAGTTAGAACAGACTCAAGGGAGTTGATGGGCGTCTGTGGAGAGAGCAGTGGGAGAGGGGCAAGAAGAAGGGTTTGCTTCCAACAGTGTATGTGGAGCTCATAGAGTAACATGTTCTGTTCACAATGACTGGTTTTTAAAAACGAGAAGCAAGAATTTGGCAAATCAAGATTCAAAATGCATTGGGTCGTTGCTACCTGGTTAATCGCATCTCTCCTTGGCCTTGGAATGGGGCATAATACTTTATTTGAAGGTAGGAAAAATCTGCTTATGTTATTCAAATATGTTTGATTTCAGTATCAAAACTGTGTCAGATGTTTTCCTAAAATATCAAATAGAAATAAAAATGTGACATACAGGAAAAGTATCTAAAATGAATGTGGATAAAAGTTTTGATGAGAAAGTTCATAATGAAATCTCGGACATTTGATTTCATACTTTGGTATCGTGGCAAACCAGAGCAATAGTTTCACCTCTGAACCTCTTAAGTAGATTTCTTTCTCCAAAAAAAAAACAGTGAAGAATGAGCAGGAAAGTTCTCCATTTATATAAACTCCCCGTTTCCACTACATTTAATCTCATTGATTTTTCTTTTCTGGTGGGATGTTGTCTATAAATATGAATCTCTTTTAAATGTTATATTTTTTTATATATGTAGCAAACAAGTAAGAAATATTACTACAATTGTGAAATATTATTACAATTTCAAATAAATGCAGTTCTTTTGAACTTTTTTTTATTAATCAAAGAATCCTGAAAAAATGTATGGTTTCAACAAAACTATCACGAAGCACAACACAATGTTTTCAACATTATTAATAAAAATAAATGTTTGTTGAGCACCAAATCAGAATATTAAGGTGATGATACACTGGGCAACTTTTTGAGCAATATTTAGATCGGTCGTGGGCTCTGTGTCTCATCTGGTTGCCCGTTGATGGCAACATTGCTCAAAAAGTTGCCCTGTGTATCATCACCTTTAGAGTGATTTCCGAATTATCATGTGACAATGACGACTGTAGTAATGGCTATAAGATTGTAAAATTAGTCTATTCCAAACAATTTTGAATTTCTTTAATTTTTCAGGATATGACCGGACTCTGTCAGGTTATCATCTGTGTAACGTGACTGAGCATGTTTCGGTGACCAATGTGATTTCCTATCCAACCTCATACACCCAGAGGAGACCTTGTGGTGGGTGGCTGCCATGGGCAATGTGTGATGTCATGGTTTATAAGACAGAATACAAAACACAGGTGTATAACATGTCCAAACAGGTCATGAAATGCTGTCATGGCTACGAACAAGTTGGGAGTTACTGTGCCTTGTGTGAGTATTTTCAAACAAATTCATTTGAAATAGATTGTAAAATTGTCCCAGGAAAGAGAAGCGATGCTGCGGATTGTCTTAATCAGCATTTAAAGTGACATTATTGTAGCCTTTTTTTTTTACCGTAAAAGTTTTTTTTAATTGATTGCTATTGTCATTATCTCAGCCTTGAACCGAAGTGCAGAATTCACATCTAAGCCAGGACTGTGTCCCTCAACAAGTGTGACAAGGTCTCTGTGGAATAATTCAAACTCTTCTGGCTCTATGTGCAAGTGGGACATAGATTGTTCTCAGTGGCAAAAATGCTGTCAGACAGAAAACATCTATCAGTGCTCATACCCAGTACCACCAGGTATACACAATCCCATACACTCCATCCAGAATTCTTATAGGCACATTGTTAAATAACATTCAATAAGTTTAAAATGTCTATTTGTCCTCAAGCCTACAGAACCTGCTTCAATGTGACAATAACAGTTAAGACAAGCTTTCAGCTAGTAACTATGGACGAAGGACTCTTCAACCACACCAGACTACTGCACTCCGTGGTTTGTAATCATCGGCCTATCATTCAATTACTTTACAGTATAGTTGAGCTCCCTACCTAGACAGCATACTTGGAGCAAACACTACATTTTGAAATAGCCCATAGGCTTTGTCTAGTGGCTATGCTGATCTGCAGAGATAACTGCTGTTTCTTTCCGTAGGTAACTGGCGCTCTGGGAACTGCTGAAATTTCTGTGCATCATGTCCGGTCATGGTCAGCAGGGCCCTTCACAACCTCTTCATCACTGCTGGTTTGTTCTTCTAATGTCTACTTTCTAGAAGATATCTCTACAAGACTGCGTCTGTTGGGAAACATTGAGGAGGTGACTAGTGTGGATGTCCAAGGTATGACAAGTAGGCATCGTGATTGGCATTGCATATGATTCATTTAGTCAAGAATGACAAAATGTGCTTTTAATGTGAAATATTGAACATATTTCAGTGTTTGATATTTTTGTATACATTTGTATTGTGTTGAGTCGCCACTTGATGTCTAATGTACAATCCAATAAACATAGCCATTATGTCTTTATGACTGTTTATAACTGTTTTAAGTCAGTTACATACGTAGATTGGCCTAATCTGATACCAAAAACTAAGATTGATTTCCCCTAACTAACTGCTAGTTGGTCATAGTTCTTAAAGTCCCCCTGTGGTCAATCATTTGTTCCCTTAAAACTCACCTTTGATCACCAAAATGACACATTAATCGTTTTCCTTGAAAAAAGTAATCAGGTCTTAAAATAGCTTGAATGTAAAACACTACACCCTTGCTTCATTTAGTATAAGCGTTCTATGAATATGCAAATTAGCCCCGCCCCCACCAATGGCGCCGCCAGGGGGTGGCCGCCACCCCTGGCCGACTCCTGGCCACCCCAACGGCCAGAAGAAATTTTAGTAGCATCAGCTATGCATTTCTTAAATAAGTCAAAAATATTCTTTAGTAAAAGAAGACGGGGCATTATGTGTCGTGACGTGCTTTTTCAGTGCCAAGTGGTTACAGTATAGCTACTGTTACAGCAGCTTTTTGATGTGTCTTTGCCACGTTTTGACAAGCAGGGATGCAAACAGCGCGCTTTTCGGCGCCTCTCGCTTTTTTTACGTCAGTTTGGGTGACAAAGTCATCTGAAGTCATTCCATAGCTTAATGTGAGGGACAGAAGTCTATTTACATCATTCAAGTATATACGGAAACTCGTTTTCCCTCCTCTGCGGCTGTCAATCATTCTCCAATCATATTCAAACAGCGCGCGCGCCTCTTGGATGCACGGTAAAACTCTCACAAAATTATATATTCACAGTATAATGCATGGTCTGTAGATAAAAGGCTGTAGATTTGCATAAAATTACTTTATTTTGTTGGAGTTTGTTGTTTTTAAACGACTCACTATACCGTGTGCTTGCTAGATCATCACACACACATCACAAGGACTATGAATCGGCATCAAACGCACAATAACTGGAATATAAAACTGAAACAAAGGAACAAATCGCACTAGGATTTGTGCACTCGACATTTCTTTGCTTTGTGACGTGAACTTTTAAATACGCACTTATGCAGCGCAGGCGCAGCACACACAGAGTCAGCATGTTGCTTTGAGCACATCATTCTGCACCCGCGATGCGCATACACGCTGTGTGCGCTCTGTTTTTCATGTTATCATCGGTTTGCGCACTGAAATATTATTAAAAGCCAATATATTTTGTTATACCTAGCCTGCTCAATACATTTAAAATAAGCATAATTTAATTGTATATTATTTCTTTGTAGTGTAGGCTATATATGCACTTCTGAATTCTTGACATTAATATATGTGAAATGTATGATTGCCTGATTGAATTTTATAAGAGGACTAATAGTAATTTGTTTTTATTAACATATTTAGATTTTATAAAATTACTGTGCAGATTTTTTCAAGAATTACTTTTTGCTGCTGATTTATACACTCATTAAGTTTATTAAAAAAATCATAGTACATTTATGTAATATTTAAAGGTGTTAACTGTAATCTTACACAGCAAAATAATAACTTTAAAAGGATTAAATTCATCACAATTATGTAAGTATCTGGAAATTTGCCACGGGGCTAGGGCCCTTATATATATATCATATATATATAATATATATCATTATATATAATATAATATATATTAGTAGGGCCCTACTAAAATCATTAGTAAGCTAACATTGAATATAACACAATAAACCAAAGTATATCAGTAGGAGTTTCCTTAAGTCTTTCTGATAGTTTTCTACAGGCCGGTTTACTACAACAGTAGAATAAAATTCTGAAATTATGGTTTATAGTTTTGGTGTGCCACCCCAAGATTTTAAGTGGCCCCATCTGGCCACCCCTATGAAAAATTTCTGGAGGCGCCACTGGCCCCCACTCACACCAGCTCAGAGATCCACTCGTTGACATGATTGGTTACAAGGTAGTTTGTGACGTCAGAAACACCAGCGATTTCAAACCGTGTTTTTGAAACTGTCTTTAGTTCACTGCAGTTTTAAGGAGAAAATACTCAGAAATGGTGTTGACTTATGAATTTGCACATGGTTTGTCTTAAAGCATATTAAAAACACCACATAGACATACAGCATGATTTTCACCACAGGGGGACTTTAAGACACAGTCATAACATAATGGCTAATAGGTTTTGAGAACCACTGATCTATATTAACTTTTATGTAATAATAACAACAGCTTGTCCATTATCTTGATGAATCCACATCTTACAAACACACTCATGGATACATTATCTTTTCCTACAAAGGTGTGGATGAATGTGCAGTTCCGGAATTGAACAGTTGTTCTCCACATGCACACTGCAGGAATACAGAAGGATCTTACTCATGTGCCTGTCATCATGGGTATCATGACCTCAATCCTTTACAGCCAGGAACAGATTGCATGGGTAAGAAAAGACAACCATTCAATCAACCACATGAAGCTACCAGACGAAGACTAAAAGGGTTGAAATTAAAATAGAGTTTGAGAGCTCTAGCCGTTTCCTTCTTTTGCTTTTCTGAAGGCCTTCTTGGATGTTTTTGGTCACACACCTGTTTTTTAAAGGTGCACACACCATTTTGTTTTGTTTATGAAGCCCCATAATAAGTCACCAAAAATCCAGTTAAGTGTTTTTTGTTTGTTTCTAATGCAGCCCCCAGTGTCACTGTGCGACCTTTCATGAACAACACTACTCCATCCTCGATTACTCGCCCCCCGCCAGGTACACTTGGAATAAGTTCTGCTTATCTCCAACTCTGTCAAAAATGATCAGTTATGATGCACATTTTCATCAGGAATCACTTTGAATCTAGTTTGCGCTGCTTTCCCTTCTTTTTTAAGGTAATAGAACTATCACTGATGGAGAACAAACGAGTCCCATCCCCTCTGGTCCATTCTGGACATCCACTGTTGATCCCTCTTCACGTTCAAACAATCCTTCCATCAGCCTACCACCTTCTACATGTGGTCTGTAATGCAAAAATGCCAAGTACACATACAGCCAGAGGACATTTTGTTAATACATTTTAAGTGGCACAGTATATGTGATTCTTGGATCAAATAAATAATGCTGAAAAAACAGACATACAGAAAACAAATGGCTTTTTGGTCGTCTCTAAACCTGTCTAGATCTAAATTAGTACAATGTTGGGAAATTTTAAGTCATGGTAAATTGTGTTTCGAATTGGTCTGAATCAGTTATTAATGGAAACTCAGTGTTCAAAAATCGCTTTTGTTAAAACAAATGTCTTTGAACCCCCCTTATTTTCATACACTGTGTTTGTAGCCTGTTGTGACTTGAATAGCCATATATATATATATATATATACAACTACTAACTTCTTTTTCGTTCTTTGTTAAGACTACATACCTGAGATCACCAGTCTGTTCGCTTATGACGTAAATGCATCAACCTTTCATGTGGCATGGACCACCAACAACCAAACTGGGATCACTTTCCACCTGCTTCTGCTACAAGGGAACATTGTGCTGGAAAACATATCGCATGTGGGGAACTTTTCCTGGATGTTCAATATCCTGAATCCTGCGGTTCTTTATACTGTACGTGTCACTCCATTTGTCTGTGGTAACCAGGGAAACTCCAAGGAGATCACAGTGAGAACAGGCAAGTATAGCATTGGGTTTATTAGTATTAAATGCTTAATGTATAATTTATGTATAATTTTAGACCTTCTTTATTACAAATTCAGTCTATAATAATACTACGGGTTATAGATTCCTGAAGTTTATGCTGTATATTACGGTGTCAGCATGATAAATTGTGCTCACATTAAGGTAACTAAATACTGTGTTTTCTTTAGATGGACAGTCGCTTCTAGCTACGGCTCGTTTGACAAACATGAACTATACAAAGGCCTTGAGTGACCCAAACAGTGATGCATATAAGGAGTTCTGTAGAAGTGTCATAGTTGAGGTTTGATGGATTCCATATTTGTCTAAACACATGATTCAAAATGTATTAACATGATACTTTAAGCTTGACATAAAATACACTCTTCAATCATCCAGTAAAAAAAAACCTTTGTTTACTAAAAGCTTGATGTTATTAGAGCAATTGCGCATCCTCTTAAGGTTTGAGATATATTATTATTAAACACTGTCCTGCACATTTAAACATGAATGGTAAAATAAAATGAAACCATAAATTATGCAACTAGTGAAGGAAAGGTGACTTACAGGTTTCACTTGAAGGCAGTAGGGCTACAGACTAAAGGTCCTTCACACTGAGTCTGAAATTTTCTAATGCGTTTTTTTTTTTGTATTCATCATTTGGTGGCTCTGAATTGTCAAAACACCTCTAAAAATGCTTGCTACGGATGCGATAAATGCAGAAAATGGAACTCGAACCCGAATTTTCTTTATGACGGACGAAAGTTTCGGAGGCATTGTGTAAATGTGATTGACACAACGTGAGGTCGTATTTATTTTTTAACGTGCAAAAATTTCGGATGAGAATTTGACTCAGTGTGCAAGGAACTAAAGTCTACAAATAATCGTGATAATGATTACAGCTGCCTCAATTCACTTTTGCCTTAAAGGTTTCTGTAGTAGAACTGTAGTAGTCAACTTCATTGCTTTAACCCTACCATAACCCTATAACTAAACATATCTCCACCCATTAGGTCCACAGAGGTGGAGCTGGACTACGTCAAGCTCCACCCATTATGTCCAGAGAGGGGGTGGTGGGCTCAGTCAGCAAACTTAGCAACACCCATTCAAACACCTTAGCAACTACATAGCAACACCCTGGCAACCACCCGCAACACCCTAGTGTTTTGCATTGGCAAGCACTCACATTTTCATCAGATAATGCAAAAATCTTTTTGAAAAAAATATTTTGTTTTAAGCTATATGATTCATAATAACCAAGATCATTTTCAAAAATGTGTTGATTCTCTTTCAAATGTGTCTGCAGATTCTTTTGTACTTGCCTCCAGAGACCCGTGCACTAGTCAACTCTAGTCAGGTCATCATCCAGATAACATCCCTCTCAGCTGGCAGTGTAATCGTGCACTTTTCCATCATTTTTCAACCCAGCAGCAACCTGACCATGTCTAGCATGTCCAGAGATTTTATTGCGTCTCTACAGAAAAGCACTACGTACACAGTAGACAGTATATACACAGAAGGTACGGGTTATTCTTTCATGTATTAAAGAATTAAAGAAGTTATTACTAAACATTAAATGAAGTTTGATGTTGGAACTGTTTCCACACTTGTTAATAATGTGACATGTTGACTTGAGATGTGATTGGTCTCTTGTTATTTATAGATTTAAATGAGTGTTTGGCAGCTGAGGCGGACTGCTCTCCGTGGGCTTCCTGTGAAAACACGAATGGCTCATACACCTGTGCCTGTTGGTCTGGATACACAGATTTGAGCCCCAGTAGACCAGGACGCAGCTGTGCAGGTACATGCTGTATAATGCTACTGTTGAGAGATTTCATTAGAATGTCACACACCTTTAATTGAGACAAAAAGAAGTCAATCAAGCACAGATACTTGTGACTAAAAATGACAGTATGGATGTGGGATACTGCAGCAATAGAGTGCCACAGTGATGAAGTATTTTTGTAGGCCAACTCAGAATATAGCATCACCCAGGTTGATCCCTTGACAAAAACCCAATAGGATTTTCCCATTGGCTTTTGAATTATAGCACAAAAAAGCTGCTTGACCAACAAGAGTTTATCATTAAAGTTCATCATGATAATCTTCACAAATGAAAGCAACTTTTATGAATTTTAAAGCATTATTCCATTACAATTTCTAGAGTTAAAAAGCTAAATGTAGGCTTTAAACAAACTATACCACAGTCACATGACTTCAATGTCACCACCATTAAGCTTTCAATAACTCTTTCAGTCTTTACTTAAAAAAACATTTTCTCTGAAATTGAGTTAGAATAGTTACAAAAGTGCAATTATAAACAGGAGGCTGTGAAAGTGGAGTAGTGAGTAGATGGGTTAACCTGTTCGATGTGATGACGTTTAATGTCCTTTGTAGTTCCATTAAGCCACTTGTTAGCAATTGCCTTTTCAAGACAAGTAACAGCTTTTTTTTAATGCTGTAGAACAAAAACTTGAAAATATCTTAAGCCTGTGTTAATCACAGACCTTATTTCAGGCATTTAACCCACTCAATAAAACCATCAACTTCAGGACAATAGAACTTGTTTCTGGATTTTGACCTACAAAATATGTCATCCCTGAAGCACTCTATAGCAAGCGAAAACAATCCAATCAATTCTAAGAGGATAAAATCAAGTCCTCCCTAAATTTTTTTCCATTTCAAAAAGCAGTTTCAATCGAAAAGCTACTCAGATATACTGTATCTGTTATTATATTCTCATCTGTGTTTCTTCCTGTTCATGACATAGCTTCACCTAACGCCACAACCATTAATCCCACCAAAAACTATCCTGGAGTATCTTCAAATTCCACTGGCACGGACACTACAACATCTATTACAAAAACTACGTTTGGAAACCCATCTATGTACAGTACAGTGAGCACAACTCATGTTCAGAACATCACCAAAACAACAGTGTCTTCGACTTCCACGACTACCAGACTCACAACAATGCCGGCAAACATTACTACAACAATACTCACACCCATGACATCACATACTACAGCAGGCCCTTTGATCGCATATGTAGCTGTTGAGTGCAGCCCAGGGTATATATCAGTCTTCATAAGGCGACACATCTTCATGGCCTACAGCATCCTAGAGACTGCCCTGTACCTTGGCAAACCAGAATGTGTTCTCAACGGAAGAAATGAATCCCATGTGTGGGTCACTACAGCTTGGGATAAGTGTGGTATTAAACTAGTGCATGTAAGTCCTCCAGTATCAACTTTATTATTAAGATAATATTGTAGTTTATGAATATCTTGGATTGTTTTTTATTTTTCCATATTCATTTTAGTTACATTTTTGTAATTTAGTTTTTTATTTTAATGTTTTTTATTTATATTTGTTTTTTATTTCAGTTTTAGGTTTTTTTAAAATATAAAGTTAAGCTAGTTTTATTATAGAATACGTTGACACAGTTACTTATAGGCAGAAGAATGTCTGTTAGGGGAACATCTTAGTAGAGTATTCATTTTAGTAGACTGTCTGATTAATATCTGCCAACACTTTATTTTGATGATCCCCCAACAGACATTCTTACTATAACTAACTTTGGCAACTGCATGTCAACTTATTCTGCTGCTAACCCTATCCATAACAGTCTATTAGTTAGTTGTGGAGCTCCACGATTAATCGTTAAAAGATCGCAATGTCGATTCAAACACCAACGCGATCTTATTCCTAAACGAAAACGATTCTCCCGTGTCTATTATAGCCTACCTTTGACAAAATCACAGCGGAACATTCAAATCAGCTATTAACGGCTATTAGCCTATATGAAACAGACAAATATTCATATTATAACCTAAGAAACTGGGTTAAACGTTTAGTTCGGATATAAACATTGATGTCTATGGAAGCGATAAAAATTGAGTAAATCACCTTTAACATAGCCATTTAAATAACGTCTGTATTACATTTGTTACGCCAGTAGGTGGCGACAAGTTGTCTCATGTAGCTAGACCTTCAGACTGACAGCAGAACGTCTGGACTATGGGAGTCCCTATAGCGAGACTGTGTCCTTCCTAGTCCAGTCCTTCTGAGGCTTGTAGGCTAGACTCCTCCTCAGCAATTAAACGCTAGAATGAGGTCTAGTAAGTGTTCATGGCTACTGTATATCCCCAACGGGGGTAATCCATCAGGCCGCCAAGGTAGCAGACCATCACCTGTTAGCATTCCATTGAATCCCATTCATTTTGGCGTCACTTTGACAGCGAATAACTTTACATCTGAGGCGTCCAAAGACTCCATTTGTCCATTATTTATTTCTAAAGAAACACGACAATGTATAAAAGGCTCCCTTACTTTGTATCTTACGTTATGGCCCCGTTGAAGGCGTTTTTGTAAAAATAGGCTAACGATTGCGTCATAACCACGCGACTCTCTGTCGCGCAGTAGAGAAATTACCGTATAGACACTAGGAGAAGCTCGCGGGCAATCGGGGGGACGTGGAGGCATAAAGTCAAGGGAGAAGCCCATAGACAGTCATAAAGTTGATCCTGCTGCTAGCTCATAGACAGCTCCTACTCACGCTCTCCGTCTCTGCAAGATTCGGAAGGGAATGATTCAGATTCCTCTTGGCACAGATACTAGAAGACTTACAACTGTCAGACAGGTTGCTCACGTCACATCTACGTCGTCAAGCTCAGTTTGAGCCTGTGCGGTTCGCTCAGCCATCAGGAAGTGAGTGCTTCAATTGGCTTCACTTTTCTCCATTTTGTCCATTTTTTTTACTTTCTATGTATGTCCCACCCCCACAGTCACTGCACGAAAATACTAAAGGGGTGGTATAATGCCCTTTTCACAAATGTCTGATGTCCCCAGAGTGTGTATGTGAAGTTTTAGCTCAAAATACCCCACAGATATTTTTATATAGCCTAGCATGTTAAAATTGTCACTTTTTGAGGGTGAGCAAAAACGCACCGTTTTTGTGTCTGTTTCTTTAAATGCAAATGAGCTGCTGCTCCCGGCACAGAGGGCGGAGCTTCAACAGCTCCTTCTTAGCTGCTTCGATTACCTGCAGTGCAGACATGCACTGAAAATTTCAAAAACTTTTAGCCTTTTGTTCAAACCGGAGTCAGACAAAATGGAGAGACTCAAGAAGAAAACATACAGAAAACATTTCTGAATGGTTACACTCTAAAAAAACTGGGTTGTTTTAGCCCAACTTTGGGTCAAATAAGGACAAAGCCGTTGGGTTAAATTTTTACATTACATTTTTAACCCAAACATTTGGGTTTGTCCATATTTGACCCAAAATTGGGTTAAACAACCCAGCATTTTTTAGAGTGTAGTTGATGAATTAATGTAGCTTATGTAGTTATCTTCTAGTCATTGATTAGCATATTCTGTCTTGATAATCCCTAATTCGTCTTCCAGGGGCGGGGTTTATTTACATTTTGTGTTGGAATGTCGTGTAGTCCCTACCAGCTGTTTGTTGTATAGTCCTTAAAAAGCGATTTCTTTAAAAGAAAATATCTCCCTTTGCTTTGAACTTTGAGCATTGTAATTTTGCAGATGTTGTTTATGATCAAACAGCAACATGACACACTAACTAAAGTTAGAGAAGTGAACTCATAATCAACCACCCCTTTAAAACTTAATTTTGGACAAATACTTTGTAATACAAATCTTTATATTATTATCCTTATATTAACTGCGTTTCTATTAATACAATTCAGTGAATGACAGCCGTCTGCGGTCTCCCAGTGGCTTACATTATTGTCAGTTTAGTGTTAGTGATTAATTTACAGCAAAACAAAAGATAACATCTATGCTTTCATGTCTGAAAACATTATTTTTGTCCTACATTTCATAATAAAATTAAAAGCTCAGTAATGACTCATTTTCCGTCCATTTATTTTCGTGAATTTAAAAGGATTGTGGGGGATTTAAGGCCACGAAGGATACATCAGATGTATCCTTCAAAAGAGGCCGAATGAAGAATGCAAAACGAAGGCTTCCAGTAAAGTGTGACATGCATCACGTGGTTGAGACTAGGCACCAAGTGACTTTCTTTGTCATTCCTTCAAGAGATTAGTTAAAAAAAACGCTGATTCATCCAGTAATGAAACAAGTTAAGTATTTATGAGTGATTCATTGAATCATTCATTCAATCCGATTAAAACAAATAAAGAAATCATTCAGATTAACTGCAGCAATTAACATGTTGTCAGAACTTCTAGTAAATTACATGTTATTATGTTTAGTTGTCTGGTCAGAATCGTGTTTGAAAAAAAAAAAAAAAATCGTGATTCTCAATTTATCCAGAATCGTGCGGCTCGGTGACATGTATAGGTGCAATGTTACTTATAGTCAACACAATGTTTGAAGTGCACCATCAAAATAAAGTATTAACAAGTTGTGTAATGGTTTTAGTTTTTGTTAACTATAAAAACTGGTTTATGTAGAATATAATAAGATAACATAACCAATGTTTTTGTTTTTGTCTTTCAGAACAGCACCCATAATTCATTCAATGTGACTCTATACAACAATGTGTCTGTGGCTTCTAATGTGCATCTAGAAGTTCCCATCATCTGCACTTACCCCAGTCGCATCACCATCTCCACGGGATACGACCCTCCAGGGTACAGTGCTTCCATAGCAACTGTCTTTATGGAACTTGTTTTTCTCGCTTTTCAGGCTCAGTACCTCATCTCTTGTCACGTCAAGTACATCTAGACTCAATTTAAGGTGTTAATTATGTCAGCGTATATTAAACAACATACATTTTTCCTAAACTCAGATACCAAACTGAGACCAGATACCTGGGTGGAAACTCCTAGAAAAAAAGGAAGGCATATTTTCAAAAAGAAAATGAAGACTGTTTTAAGAACCATTATAAAAATATAATTCATGAAAATGCAAAAAATAGCATTTGGTCGCAAAAGCAAAGCAGGCTTAATTGTCTTTAAGAATTTTGATTTCTGAGTGAAACCCATTTTGTCGCTACTAACAAACCTTGTCTTTTAAAGGTATTTTAATATGATCAATGACCCAGTGGCAGGATTGGGTAGCTTCCAGGTTACAGTGCGTCTGCTGAATGGGACGTCTCCATTACCTGAGAATTCCGCCTTATACCCTGATGATGAGGTCATCGTTGAGGTTGCGATCAACACTAGTATCTCCCAAATCAAAGTTGTCATCAGCAAGTGCTGGGCCACTTCAAGCAACAACTCATCAGAGTCACCCAGCCATCTGTTTCTGCTGGATGGGTGGGTGCAGCTTAATAATGTCTTTCAATATGGGATGGGAATGTAAATTTTGCAATGGCTATTTTCATTTGACAAGAACTTGTAGCTTTTAAAGGTACACAATGTAACTTTTGGCCCTCTAGCGGTAAAAGACAAAACTGCAAGAATTTTGCGGGAGAACTTCGGCTCCGCCTATGAAAATGGTTATCCTACTGCTCATAAAACATTCACTACTAGGCTTTAGAGATATAAGCAGTTTAGATGGATTTCAAGCTGATTAGCTGAAGACGTTACCGTTGCTATATCCAGTAATAGTCCCACTCGCCATCTTCGAAAAGCCAAGTCAATGTTGATTCTTGTTTTATTGTAGAGATCTGTACCGTTCTTTTTTTGCCAGCAGACCCTGTTAGGGATTTTTTTTAGTGATTCCCCAGAGGTAAGATATTTAGGGCCAGATTTACTAACAGCTTGCGTCAGTGCAAACCCTCTTTTGGCATTAAAAAACTACTGTCAGAATTTTACTAAAGACACGCAGTGAAAAATGAGTGCTGAAAAGGCGTGGACAGGGTGATTTTTGTGGCTGACCTTAAGAGTATAAATGAATCATGCAAGGTGATTAGTCAATTTACTGGTATTTGCGCCATTATTTACAGCCCCCGAAAAACCTGTCTTAAACCAGACGCTAATAAGTTTGAGTTTGTGTTGGTCATTATGGAAATGATTTGGCTGCATCTGTGTTCTTTAATCTGTGCGTCGTCACGTCAGTAGATAAGATCACACGCAGAACTTTCCACTCCCATCAGCGCTTCTTTTGGAAATTGTGCTCTTACACTAATTTGCCCTGTTTAGTAAATCTGGCTTTTAGTGCCATGTCAACCTTTCTCGCTCGTTGTGACAACTAAACTATGCCACTCGGAGCAACTTTTCTCTATTTACGGATATAACAAGAAACGCAATGGCGAGTGACGTATAGGCTATGCAATTTCCCACGAAAACCATCCCGCTAGGTTTAACGGCACCGTTTTTAACTAAAATCGTTCACTAAAACTTTTTATGTGTTTTGGCCACTCATTTACACGACAGCTGCGTTTTGAGTTTCAAAGTGCAAGTTTTTGAAAACGATACCGTTATCGTCTCCGTGTCAACTACAAAAACACAAATTGTGCATGAAAAATGCAAAGGAATAACTGATTTTAGTACATCATTGTAAACGTACCCTAAAATGATGTATTAACTCATAATTTAAATTTTGTTAATTCAAAAGTAGGTTTTACCATGATATACATAATCACAGGTGTGTTCTGTTATTAGAAACACGCTGTGTAATGCCAGTGTTCACACATCTCTCACTGCTCCTCAGATGTGCAGTGGCAGACTACACAACTGTTCTTCAGAACGGAAACAGCACCGTGTCTTTGCTGTCAGTGCAGATCTTCTCATTGGTGAATCTGGACGTCATCTACCTGCACTGCCAGATCCAGATCTGTGTTGAAATTCAGGAAAACACCTGCAGACCTGTGGGTTGAGAGCTTACATTTCATGTAATTCATTCATATAGAGTGGCCTTACAAAGCATTTGGACACTTAGGCCTCACAAACCAAGAATTAAGTGGCACCTGCAATTATTATTTTATTTTATACTATACAGATTTTATGTATTTTAAGTGTCCAAATACATATTGGGACCACTATAATTTATGCTAAATAGATAAATAAATAAATAATTGCTGTGGTTGTATTACAATTTATTTTACAATTTATTTATTTTTATTTCTTTCACATTTTGTTGTTTATTTTTTTTTTAAACTTTTTTGCATGAATTAAAAGTACAGCATGAGAACGGCGATGTAAGAAAGTTTAATATATATAGGCCAATAATCTTTTTGCAATTAATTAGGACTGTATGGGGAGGGCATACAGGGCTTCCAACTTAATTGGATTGACAAAGGCTTCCGTTGGACCCTTAAACAGATTACATAAAGGTAAATACTTGAGTACTAAGGAATATGAATGCTCATATAATATCTTTATTCGTTGTATATAAGGACATCATTTCAGTTGACAAAATCACTACTAAATCTTTTTTTTTTCTTAAAGCATCGCCCCAAACGGATACATCAGATACTCTGCAGACTATTGGATTTGTTCTACTTGGCGTTGGTGTGTTTCTATTTTCCCTGGCTGCCATCGCAGGATTGGTGTATCACAAAAGGAAAATCGGGGTCTACAACTTTAATTTCAAACCACAGCAGGAGAACTTCAGCTATAATGTTTTTAGCACGTAACTGCTCTGTAACCGTAAACTGAGGTATAATGTTATTATTGGATATTAGGCCTATTACTAAATACACATTACTACTAATATTACTGCACTGTAAAAAATATATTTTCATGGTTTGTTATCACATATTTTTTCTTTTGTCAAATCAACTCAGATAATTGATGTTGTTCAGATAACATATTTGGAATTTCTGTTGATAAAACCAATCTCCTTCGTAGTATTAACTCAAATAAACTCAAAATTAAGGCAATCAGGTTACTTACTTTTTTAAGTTAAACCAACAATATTTTTTAGTGTAAAATTGGATATTACGAATAATTTTGCATAGAACATTAAAATTAAGGGTTTAATTTAACTATATTTTTGTACTAAAAACATACAAACAATCTACTATGAAAGTCATTCGGGTTTTTCAGCACTTTAAAACTTAAAACAAACTACCAAATGCACAGCTTTGTCAGTGAGGCACTCTCTTAAATATGCCACTAGAGGACGCTGTTGTATTAGCGGTTCAATTTGATACCAGCTTTGGTCTGTTGTCTGTATGTGCTGTAGCTACATTTAGTGGCAAATGGAAATTTGAATTTTGTTTTATTAGTCATATTTTAAATAAATGTATACTTTACCTGTCTATTAAATGTTCTATCAAATTAGTGTTTCAGACTGTTCATTTCTTTATAAAAAAAAAAAAAAAAGGTTTAAGGAGTGCATGTTTTACCAAATCCTATCGTATAACCCTACAACTCTTGGAATATATAACATATGGACCATTTTGTGATACTTTTGCGTATTTTTTTATTTATTTAAAAAAAAAAACCTTGATGCTGGCCGTGGTCGTTATTCACTCACTGCCATTATATGGACGAGTGCGAGCGGGACTTTTATTTTTTTTTATTCTCCTTTTGTGGTCCGAAAAATAAAGTAGGGCTAGGGCATAGGCCTACACAATTAGAATAACACCAGCCTGAGTAAACGATTAATTCATTTTTACTTTAAGGTGACCTAAACCTCTAACATTCCTAAAAAATAATGCGAGTATCCGAGACTTTGGATGCATGGAGCCTGTGGGAGAGAACAAAACCTCCTCGCATTTATTGTTGGCTGAATGGGTTTGTGAATTCTCCAGAGACCTGGGGCCTCATTTATAAACGTTGCGTACGCACAAAAGGCGGCGTACGCCGCTCTCTACGCAATAATTGGTATTTATAAAAAGCAAACTTGACGGTAAAATGTGCGGTCCTTCACGCAAGCTCTGACCCAGGCGTACGCACAAAAACGGGTGAAATGAGAAATGGCGACACCGTCGGCAGATGGAAGAAACACGTGAAAGTGTGTGAAACTGTAGACCGTTGTGTAATGGCAATACTGCCTCTCATAAATAACACGAAGACTTCACAAAGCAAGTCTTACAATTAACAGCCTACACGAACACCCGTTTGATCGATCTGCAACAGAAATGCAAATTAACACATATTTGCAAAAAGAAAAGTGAAATATGTTCTGCAATAATATTGGCATGTTATACAATTCATCCTCATAAATAAGACAGAATGTTATACAATTGTTATACAATTCATCCTCGTAAACAGAACGAAATAATGTACAAAACTGATATTCTCGCCAATGTGTCTAGATAGATAGATAGATAGATAGATAGATAGATAGATAGATAGATAGATAGATAGATAGATAGATAGATTATTTGTCCACTGGGGAAAGTTGTTTTCATAGTAAAAATGTCTTTATCAGCTACGGAATCATGGTAGCCTATTCATGCATATGCCTTTAGTTTGTTTTATTTTTGATAAAATAACGTATGACGTAGACCTATGTCTCAATCATTCAGAAAGCTGCAAGAAATTACATTTGCGCTGAACTATTTCCCATTTCCAAGTAGATTATAACCGACATCTGTAGCTTGTCATTTCTTTTTTATTTCGGCCACAGTCCGAGGTTGTGAGGCTACAGCACTTACGGCGTCTGCAACCTTTTGCCACTCAAGTGCCTTTTTGGCATTAGTAATGCCCACACTGTGCCCTCCAAACAACATTTTTCTCCTCTTTTCCACCTCGCCAACGATAACTTCTACTTCACATTGAGTGAAGTTACGTTTTTTTGATTTCCTCTATGTTTGCCATGATTTCGCAATCGATGAATATTAACTTATGGGCGTTTCACGGACTATTTATGGGCAACTATGGGCGTGACATGAAGCCGCAAAAGCTGCGCTACATTTAGAATTGATTGTGATTTATTAAGGGAAAAATGCGTAGGATGTGCGTGCGCACGGTTTTATAAATCCGAATATTTCTGTGCGTACGCACGTCCTATGTTTCATCCGTACGCCACTTCTGACGCAAATCCTACGCAAAGTTTTATAAATGAGGCCCCTGGAGAGTAATGTAAGTGTATTTCGGAGAGAGGGAAGTCACACACATCTTCAACTCACCAATACGTATTATTCCCTACATCTAGACTATACATACATGCTAAAAGTAAAGTATGGCATCTCTGTGGCAACGTGCCTCCTGGAGCTGTATAATTGTGTGTAGGCCTATGTTTTCATGGATTTACTGTCCGAGTGTGGGTGGATCTGTGAGTATGTTTATGTTTGCTGTAAATTCATACCTGTTGCAGGAAATAAGCATGTCATATTTTGCACACAAACATATTTAAGTTACAAACATTTCAGTTCTTCAAAGTCTGGATTTGTAAATTGCGTCAGGATAAAGATGTACATCAACAGATTTGAAATGTACAAATATATATCTGTTATTTTAATTACTGGTTCCCTCTGCTTCTGTTAATTAGCACTAAAAGCCCTCCAGCAATTGATCTACTGTCACAAGAGCATAATAAGATCTTGTGGAAAAAATTAGCTTGTTTGGGCCAATTAAAAATGGTTAAATAGTACTTGAATACACCTTGTGGTGCAACCTGGACACATCGTCAGTGATACTCCCGGGGTCATAGGGTGTTTCGGGTCTTACATCAGACACCCTCACCCGGGCGACCCAGCCGGGGGTGATCAAGCCCCGACTTGTGTCCAGGTAGCGCTCTACGCCACGCGTCCCCCCTCCTTAACCAGAGCCACCGTGCTGCCTTCTCAGCGGCTTCCAGGATGTTCTTGATGGCTCTTTGCCTGTGCAGTCCGCAAATCCCTAAGAGTCCCAGGACCCGGTGTAGAGACTGGCCTGCGAAGCCCCTACAGCCCACTTCAACAGGCTCACAGCGGGCCTTCCACCCATTCCTCCGACACTCCGCTACCAGATCAGCGTACTTGGCCCTCTTTCTTTCCTGGGCTTCCTCCATTCTATCTTCCCAGGGGACCGTTAGTTCCAGTAACACCACCTGCTTACTTGCTGCGGACATCAAGACCATGTCCGGTCGTAGTGATGTAACTGCAATGGTGTCTGGGAACCTCAATTGAGTCCCCAGGTCCACCAGGAGGTGCCAGTCTCTTGCTGTTGCAAGGACGCCCCCTTGGGTCTTTCTAGGGGGCTGAGGCTTCTCTCCTGCTCGAACAAATGCAATTGCAGACTTGGTTGGATGATGCTGCTTGCTAATGTTAATGCCAGTGCTGATGGCGTCTGCTACTGCCTTCAGGATCTGGTCATGGCGCCAACGATAACGCCCATCTCCCAAGGCTTTTGAGCAGCAGCTGAGGATATGCTCTAATGATCCCCTTTTCTGGCAGAGTTGGCAAGCAGGTGAGTCCACCAGGCCCCAGGTGAACAGGTTAGCAGGGCTAGGAAGGACATCATACACTGACTGGACCAAGAACTTGAAATGGTGTGGTTCCGCCTTCCAGAGTTCTGCCCAAGTGATCTTGCGGCCAGCTGTTTGCTCCCACTTTGTCCAGGCCCCCTGCTTGGACATGCCCACCACTCTGCTGAAGCGAGCTTCCTCCACCTCGGCTCGTACCTCCTCCTGGATAAGCTTCCGCTTCTCCTTTCCTCTGGCTTTGCTGTAGCATGGCTTGGGATTGCTACCAAGCCCGGCCCGCCCAGTAGCCACCGTACCCACCAGGGTGCTATGCCGCAGCCTTGCCTCCGCCCGTTCCACTGCATCCTGGGCGCGCCACTTCCTTCCTGTTCTGACCTCTACCCCTGCTGAAGAGACCTTGGTGTCAACTGAGTCTCGGTAGAGCAGGACTTCTCTGGCTCGGGTGACCTTGAACTCCTCTGCCAGACTGCTAAAGGGAAGCTGTAGCTTGGTGTTATGGCCAAAGAAAGCAACGCTGCTTAGGCTCCGTGGCAGGCCCAGCCACCTGCGCAGAAATCGGCTGACCTTCCGCTCAAAGCCCTCCACGGTGGTAATTGGGACTTCGTATATCAGCAGTGGCCAGAGGAGACGAGGGAGGATGCCATGTTGATAGATCCAGGCCTTAAACCTACCAGGAAGCCCTGACTTATCCACTGCCGAGAGCCATGTGTCGAAGTCATCGCTGGTTCCCTTCCGTGCAGCGGTGTCCTTCAGGTTGTGAGTGAAGAGCTTGCCCAGGCTCTTCACTGGCTTTTCTGACACTGATGGAATTATGGTGTCTCCCAACATGAAGCGGAACTGATCAGCTACTTTTCCTTTCCTCAAGACCAAGGACCTGGATTTTGCGGGCTTGAAGCTCATTCTTGCCCAAGTGATGAGCTGTTCGAGGCCTCGCAGAAGCCACCTGCATCCGGGCACTGTGGTTGTGGTGACCGTGAGATCGTCCATGAATGCTCTAATCGGGGGTTGTCGGGTGCCAGATCTGGACAGTGGACCTCTACATTCCACTTCTGCAGACTTCACGAGCATATTCATGGCCAGTGCAAACAGAGTCACAGAGATTGTGCAGCCTGTAATGATGCCCTTCTCCAGACGATGCCACTCTGATATTGAAGTCCCAGAGGACACCCTAAGACTGAAGTTGTTATAATAGTCAAGGATGAGATTTCGAATCTTCTCTGGGACGTGGTATCTGCTCAGGGCCAATTCCACCAATCGATGTGGTATCGATCCATAAGCATTGGCAAGGTCCAGCCACAGCACTGCCAAGTCCCCTTTGCCCTCTCGTGCCTCCCTGATCAGCTGTGTCACCACCCCTGTGTGTTCAATACACCCTGGGACCCCTGGGATTCCTCCTTTCTGCACCGAGGTGTCTATGTAGGTGTTCTTAAGGAGAAACCCCATCAGACGATTGGAAACAATCTTGAAGTAGATTTTGCATTCAACACTGAGGAGGGAGATTGTCCTAAACTGCTCGATGTTACTTGCATTCTCCTCCTTGGGAATCCACACGCCTTCTGCATATCTCCACTGCTGAGGTACTTTCCCTCTTCTCCAGATGGTTCTTAGAATCTTCCAAAGACGTTCCAGAAGCCTGGGGCAATGTTTGAAGACCTTGTATGGAACTCCACTTGGGCCCGGTGCTGATGATGTTCTGGCCGATTTGATAACCTCTTTGACTTCCTTTAGGGTGGGTTCGTTGATGTTAAATAGGGTGCTAGGTTCAGGTGGACATATAAGGGCTGCACAGTGACCAAGATCGTACTCCCTCATGCCATCGCTGTAGGTGTTACGGATATAGCGGTTGATATCCTCCTCAGGACATGAGAGTTGACCACTGCGTTTCTCTCCCAGCAGCTTCCTTGTAAAACCGAATGGATCTGCAATGAAGGCACTGCGCCTACGGGCCCTCTCCTTGCCCCTCTTTCTGTGCCACTCAGCCCGCCGAAGGGTGATTAGCCTTTTCCTTACCACACCCCTAAGTTCTGCCAGGGCTACCTTCTCCTCCTCGCTTGCCTTCCGGTACTGTCTCCTGAGTGTCCTCAGCTCTTGTCTGTGTTGGGTAATCTTGACCTCTCGTCGGTTCGGAATTGGTGCCGCAGTAGACGTCTTGGTGGCGCGCTGTTCCTTGGCGCCAAACCTTTCTGAAGCGATGCTGATTATGAATGTGCTCATGGTTCGGAGCCTCTGGTCCACACCACCCTTGGCTGTTGCTTCAAGGGCTGCATCAACATCTTCATCAAACTGTCGCCACACTGACTCTTTGTTGGCAGCAGGCCACAAAAACCGACGCCGCTCTGATGGTCTGCTTTGGGGTGTAGCTTGTGGTGCTTGGAGGCTCTGGGCACTGTGGTATGTGTCCGGGCCTGGTTCCTCCTCCGTCTCACCAGGTGCTATACTGAGTACTGGCACTGTGCGTTGCGTCACAAGCTTCCTTAGGCAGCCCATCTTGGTCTGGTGTATTTTTAGACCAGTCGTGTTTTTGCAGACCTTGCCACATTTGCAGACTGCACTCGTAGTCGATTGTCCATTTGCATTAGTCGTTGCCAGAAAAACAGTCCGTTCGGGGCGCTCATTCTCCCCCCCTCTCGGGCGCCCCTGGGGGTATTTCTCCTTAGGGTTTTTCGTAGCGTGTTTTGGGTGCTCCCTCTCGGGAGCTGCAGTTTGGGGTGCTAACCCGCCCTGCCCCGGTTGCCGTCTCTCCGCGCTGTCCACTGTCTCTCCAGCTGTCACCACACTTTCGAGGTCGTCATCCAGCCTTTTCCTGGAAGTCAATGGCGATGCCATGCTGGCTTAGTACTTGAATACACCTTGTGGTGCAACCTGGACACATCGTCAGTGATACTCCCGGGGTCATAGGGTGTTTCGGGTCTTACATCAGACACCCTCACCCGGGCGACCCAGCCGGGGGTGATCAAGCCCCGACTTGTGTCCAGGTAGCGCTCTACGCCACGCGTCCCCCCTCCTTAACCAGAGCCACCGTGCTGCCTTCTCAGCGGCTTCCAGGATGTTCTTGATGGCTCTTTGCCTGTGCAGTCCGCAAATCCCTAAGAGTCCCAGGACCCGGTGTAGAGACTGGCCTGCGAAGCCCCTACAGCCCACTTCAACAGGCTCACAGCGGGCCTTCCACCCATTCCTCCGACACTCCGCTACCAGATCAGCGTACTTGGCCCTCTTTCTTTCCTGGGCTTCCTCCATTCTATCTTCCCAGGGGACCGTTAGTTCCAGTAACACCACCTGCTTACTTGCTGCGGACATCAAGACCATGTCCGGTCGTAGTGATGTAACTGCAATGGTGTCTGGGAACCTCAATTGAGTCCCCAGGTCCACCAGGAGGTGCCAGTCTCTTGCTGTTGCAAGGACGCCCCCTTGGGTCTTTCTAGGGGGCTGAGGCTTCTCTCCTGCTCGAACAAATGCAATTGCAGACAGTAAGAAATCAAATAAAGCAATATTACAAATCTATATAAAATGTGATTTCATGGAAAATATTTTAAAACTATATATTTTTGTTTGTTTATTCTTTATTTTCTTCATTATTGTTCTATTTATCATCTATAAAAGAGGATGTGTAATGTAATAAGCTCAGGTCTTGATATACTCATCAGATTTTATTAGAAAGAGCGATGGGCTGTAGAAAGGAAGGAAAAAAAGTTAATGTCTTTTATTCCAGTAAATGCAATTATAAGGATGCAGCTGAGCTGACGCATTAGTGTTGTAATTTAAGTAAAAGTCCATGTTCAATTCCATCTATTCTGCATCCTTGGGTCTCTGAAGATGAGATTAAGTCTTCATCTCATCTAGAATGTCAAGAGTCTTCTTAATAACGCACGCAAGGGTTGTGGTTTTTAAACGCATCCCTGTGGAAATGGTCAGCTTAGATTAGTTGGTTTGGTTCTGGTTAGCTGATGGTGGATTCCAGTTAAACCGAGATAGGTCCGACTGCAGAACCGCAGAACCATACGTCATAGCAGTGTGAGGATGACAGCGCCAGCCTGACAGTCTGATGCCGGAAGTGGGCGTGGCCAGGCATTGCGCTACTTCTGTGTTTTAGAACGTTTCAAAGTTTAAAACAATGCTATTATAAATATTTGTTTAAACGATTTAATTAAAGATATGTTTAAGATGTGTATATATATATATATATATATATATATATATATATATATATAGTTGTGTGTATATATACAGGTGAAAC
The DNA here is from genome assembly GCF_029890125.1 of Rhinichthys klamathensis goyatoka. Taxonomy (NCBI): domain Eukaryota; kingdom Metazoa; phylum Chordata; class Actinopteri; order Cypriniformes; family Leuciscidae; genus Rhinichthys; species Rhinichthys klamathensis. The sequence continues at coordinate 821,806 of NW_026606837.1, forward strand.
TCGAAAAATTAGAATATTGTGCAAAAGTTCATGTAATTCAGTAATTCAAATTAAAAGGTGAAACTAATATATTTAGTATATATAACTATATACATATGCATGATTATACTTTTCAGAGGGCCGACATTTCTGTATTTAAAATCCTTTTTTGTATTAATTTCATGTAATATTCTAATTTTCTGAGATTTTAAATTTGGGGTTTTCATAATCTGTAAGCCATAATTATCAAAATGATAACTTTAGCACGATATTCGAATTTTTCGAGTTTCACCTGTATGTATGTATATATATATATATATATATCAAATATTATAAAATATAATAATTATTTGTCCTATTAACAAAAGACAATATATTACTACTATTAAAAATGCTTTTCAATTCAATCAAATGTTCAAGCTTTGTTTTAATTTTATTATTATTTTTGTTTAAAGCTTTATTCAATTTATATTGTTAATCATTTGACACAACAAATGGATAAAGTATAATTTTAACTTTTAAAAAACAATTTTGTTAATACTCAACCATTTCACAACTAACAATTTTTTTTCATAGACCAAACAACATAATTCTATGGTGGACTGAAACAAAAATGATTAATTAAATACAATTATTTTTTTCCTCTGAAATGGCAAAAGCATCACACACAGATGTACCTGCTCTAAATAGCTAAATAATAGTAATTAAATAAAAATAAAAAATCGAACTAAATAAAATAAATTATAAAAAACAAAATCAAACCAAAGAAAATAAAAGCGAGTGTCATGACGAAAGGCGCCTCATGAAATCATCAGGATTAACTCCATGTGTATGGAGTTTTGATCTATTTAGTTTATTTGTCACTTGAAAATTATTGTTAAATGTGTGCCTGCATAACTTTAATAAGATTTATTTTCTTTGGTTTGATTTTGTTTTATATAATTTATTTATTTTATTTATTTTGATTTAATTACTATTATTTATTTGGAGCAGGTACAGCTAGTGTGTGATGCTTTTGCTATTTCAGAGGGGGGAAAAAACACATTTTATTTAAAAAATGCTTTTCAATTAAATCAAATGTTCAAATACTCAAGCTTTGATATTGTTAATCATTTGACACAAAACAGATGCATAAAGTATCATTTTAACTTAAAAAACACTATTAACATTTGTTAATAGGCTACATTGCCTGTCTTTTGTTAATAGGACAAAACATAGTTATTATACTTTATAATTTTATAAATATCATATTTTATAATATTTGATATATATATATATATATATATATATATATATATATATATAGGCCTATCTCTTAAATATATATTTTGAATGAAATCGTTAAAAAATATATTCATAATAGCATTGTTTTAAACTTTCTAAAACACAGAAGTAGCGCAATGCCTGGCCACGCCCACTTCCGGCATCAGACTGTCAGGCTGGCGCTGTCGTCCTCACACTGCTATGACGTATGGTTCTGCGGTTCTGCAGTCGGCTACTATTGGTTAAACCAGCTATATCTGTCTTGTCAAACCAGAAAAATACCATCAGCGTACATGCGCAACCCATTATTATATAAGTGATGCTGTTGTAATGACGGCCAGCTAGTAAAGAGCTGTGCAAGTAAACCTCACTCCCCTATAACCTCAATAGGGTTATAGGCCTCACGCTAGAAGCTGCAGTTTTTAGGGTGTAACGGAGGCCAGCTAGTAAAAAGCGGTGCAAATAAACCTCACTCCCCTGGCCTCAAGAGGCGCGTCTTTAGCATCCTTGTTAGCACGTCCACCTCCCATGCCGGTGACGCTGGTTTGAATCCTGCTCAGAGCGCATGTGAGTAGGACCAGTTATGGCTGGTTCACACAGATACGGGCAGTGGAATGGGGAAAAAACGCAAGATCTCAAGACGCGTCCTTTTAAAGTTTAACTTATTTGAACTTGAACGCCACCTTTTTAGAATGCAAGACGTGAGCACAACGGTGAAACACGTCTGTCTAGTGTGTGTTTACATACACATTTCTGATATGAAGGACAAATGGATTTGCAATGGACACTTTGTCCCATCCAGTGTAGACAGCTTCTAGCTTTTGCGGCACAGCGGGACAACGGTCGCGTCCAGTGTAGACACAGTTTTAGGTTCAACAGACAATCCCACAATTCAAACCAGACAGGAGTACCTATGGATCCTTGTGCGAATGCCTCTTAAGTTAATCTCTGTCCAAAGTTCATGGATATTGCAATGAATATAAAGTAGAAGAAGGCAAGAAAAAAATCAGATAAACTCATCACATTTATTAGACTCTCAAACAGTATGTTACTATAAGGAAGCACTTAATGACAGTTGATATTTGCTACTCTAAATGATCATAATGGCAACACTGTATATGTTTTGAGAAAGAGCATGAAACAAAATACATTTATAGCACCATTTCAGTTGTTGCAAACAGTCTGGGAGCGCAGGTACTATATGTTCATGTGTTTCTCATTGGGAAGCTCATAATTTAGTCTTAATCTATAACATACAATATATACATACAGTACTTTAATTCCACATGTCTCTCTATCTGCAAAAATACTTCCTAAAATATTTCTCATTATTTCATTGTTCTGTCCATAGCTGCCTGCCTTCCTCTCACTCGTGTGCTTTGTATCAGTACTTGACATCCGGAGCGAACCGGACTACTCCCCGACTCCGTGGTTCTGATCGTTCCACCAGTGGTTCTCCTCCAGAGGTACCCTCGGAATAATAATCGCTGACTCGTCCGAGGCCAGACTCAGATTCTCTAGGAAGCAGCACAGTGTTATTGCCAAAGGAGGAGCGGAAGGGCGACAGAGGGAGAGAAAGAAAGAGAGACACAGAGACACAACATGAGGTGTTTTATCTGGTAGATAGCATTGTGCACTAGAAGAAACAAGTCTTTGAGCATCCTGAGACCACTTTTTACTCGTTTCTATTTATAGAGATTCTATTTGTAGCGAGACCAATGTAAGTGAAAATAGATCAAGCATATGTTCGAATGAAATCTAATATCCAATAACAAATGCTAAAGAAATAATTTACAGCCTTGAGTGCCTTCCGTTCTGTATAGTGAATATAGTCGCGGCTAAAGGATCTTGTTTGGCATAACGCGCAACAGTCTTTAACTCATTTAGCTGGGACTAGATTCACAGTATGGCACAACTTCGCAGCAAAAGCACATTGTAAGTAGTAAACTTTGATGCAAAGGGAGAAAATATGAATACTTTTTATGATAAGGTTGTCTGTTGTTGTTCTAATACTTTGATTAATGATAAAGGATGGAGCAAGATTTGTTTTACAAACTTTAATGTTACATCAGCCATTCACGTTAGTGCTCGGCTAACATGCACTGTTATTGAGACCGTTAATGATACAGTTCCCACATGTGCACCACAATAAATAAGAAATATACACATAGGTTTTGGACATAGGCCTACACTTGTTAATGCTGTTGGTGAGGAATTACAGTTGCAACATATCATAATTGTACCTTAAACTGAGTAGCTTATCACTGAGAAACGTCCTGCTCTAGCCATCCTTGCTATGGAGGGTCGGTTTGAATAACTATTGTTCCAATGTTTCGTGCTCGGATTGATATGGTAAAATCAGTGTCATCGTTACTGTCTTTACAGTGTGTAAAATCGCTGAACTTTAGGAAGCTTCCGGACGGAGCTGAAATTCAGTTACAGTATGTTAATGGACGTTATAAAATAGTGTAAAAAGAACAGCAATCCAAGACTTTGAAAGTCATGCTATTATTAAATAAGTAAACATATGTATTTCTAATATTTCTTAGTTAAAAATTGTACTGTATTTCTAGGTTACTAATTAAAGGCAAATTTGTCCCACTTTTTTTTTCTTTTAAACAAAACCATTTTCACTACTGGTCTCAGATGTTTGGACCCCACTGTATATAAATAAATAAATTGATTAATTATGACTGTAATCTCAGGTTGTTCAAAGGAAAAGTGCAGAAATAAAAACCAGCATGAAAACAACAAGACAGACACCACTAAACAAGAATACAATGTGCTGTGTTTCTAAAACTAAAGCAGTTTAAATAGCAAGTTCAATTTCATTAATCTTTTGAATAAAAAAGAGAAAAGAAATTAATCTATGAGTGACATTTAAAGTTCACTGTAAATGGATTGTTCCAGCGTTAAAGGGTTAGTTCACCCAAAAATGAAAATTCTGTCAGTAATTACTCACCCTCATGCATGGGCGTCGGAACCATTGTATATGGGTGGGACAAGACCCACCCACTTTTTAAGACCAATGATCTGGAGCCACTCACTTTTACCGTCTCTAATTCAGCGCATATGTCTGTTCGCATTCCGGAGTGCGTCATTCAAATCCATTCCACTTGAGGAATGCCCTGATAAACTGAATCGCTGCATTATATTATTTCTTAACGAGCCGCAACTGACGAAAATAACCGCCCGCTGTACCCTTTCAGTCAAAATATTGCGTTGCAAACATCAATAACAGCTTTAAGTTGTCAATGCTGGCAAATGACCATGGTATCAGCAGTGGGATAATCCACGGATATCTGTGCATTTAATGCACGACGTAAAGCGGAGTTTAGTTTACTTGTTTAATTAAAAGGTACCAGAATACATGAAATGGCATTTACTCCAGTAACATTTTTCTGGGGGAGGACCCACCCACTTTTTTTTTATCTTCCGACGGCCATGCCCTCATTTGTTCCAACTTCCTTCTCTGTGGGCCTCGAGTAAGTTCACGTAGTGTAACAGCGCAACGCTTCTGTGTTGTACGTGACACGCATCACACACATGACCAGCGTTGGCCAATAGTGAGCCTACGTGTGACGTACAAGCGCTGCGCAGTTACACTACGTGAACTATCTCAAGGCCCACAGAGAAGGAAATAAATATTTGAATAAAGTCGTTATTTTTGGTGTTTTTTTGCGCACAAAAAGTATTCTCGGCGCTTGATAAACTTAAGATTGAGCCACTGTAGTCACCTGGACTATTTTAATGATGTCTTTAATAACTTTTCTGTGTCAGCAAGTTTCAATTACAATAGAAGCCTATGGAGGAGTGATCCAGCTTTCAGATTTAATAAAAATATCTTAATTTGTGTTCCGAAGATGAACAAAGGTCTTACGGGGTTGGAACAACATGAGGGTGAGTAATTACTGACAGAATTTTCATTTGTGGGTGAACTATCCCTTTGAGGAGAAGAGATTGATGGTATATCAATTTACAAGTACCACAAAAAGATGTTAGACATAAAACTCTTCTATAGGTAGCAATGCCTAAGATGAATACATTAAGAAAATGCCTTTTCCTATAGACCTTTTTTCTACAAGAACACAAGCTTGTATGTGATGTTAGTCCACACTGAAACGAAACACACATGTATAAAAAAAACCCACTGTAACAAAGTTTTCAACATCCTCCAACAACAACAAACAACAGGAAAACAACATACAGTACATGAGCAGTCAAGCTGTCAACCTTTGGCCCAACACTTTCCATATGGAAGAGAATACGCATGGGAGCAAATCAAAAGATGAAGAACATTGAGCAGTTATGGTGTACTCAATTCTCAATGGAAACACGAGCGCAACACTACAGTTTCCCACAGTGAGTAATAATTGTGCTGCTGAAGTACGGATGGAGACGGAAGAAGCTTTTATTCTCAGGCGAGTATTACCTTGGGTCGGGCAGTGCACAGCGCCACAGGTGTTGCTTTAGTGTCTGCACCCAACCAATATCTCGGATGGGCTGAAAGAGCTGAATGTAGTGGTACTGTTTTAGCATAACCCTTCAAACGAACGACAAGATCACTCGTTAGCTGAACATTAAAGTAATTAAAGGGATGGTTCACCCCAAAATGAAAATTCTGTCGTTATAATTCTGCCATAACTATAATGATAAAGTTCTAAAAATCTTTCTAAATATTAAAGAATAGCAGAGACCACACCATAACTATAACAATAACGGCACAGAGAAACAATATCGTTGAAGTCACTTTTTTTCCCCAGCTGATGTACGATAAAACATAGACAGCCAATCAGAATACATCCTGGTTTCGAGCTCGAGCATTTAAAGCAAAAGACGACAAAGTGCGCGCTTAGAATGAACAGAGCGATATATTGTCCATAATAGTTATTGTTATAGTTGTCTTATCGGTCTTTGTGTGAACGGGCCTTTACTCGCCCTCATGTCGTTCCAAACCTGTATGACTTTCTTTTTTTCCATGCAACACAAAAGGAAATGCTGCAGCAGAATGCTCTTTTCCATTCAACTCACTATGTGTCAAACTTTTGTATTCAATGGAAGAAAGAAAGTCATACAGGCTTGGAACGACACAAGGATGAGTAAATGATAACTTAATTTTTGTTTTAGGGTGATCTATTCCTTTAACTCCCAAAGCACAAAATCATTATATAGAATCAACCAAATTTCAATCAATCAATAAATCACATCATTAAAGCCAATCATTATAGAATGACACATTGATCTTTCAAGGATCATTCTATTCAGGATGGGATAACAATAGTTTCTCATTTGTACGTACATCTATGATACTTGGTCCTGGAATAGGAGACTGCATCTTTTATTACTTTGCACATATGAGACACTGAAAGCTGCAATATATCAGATTTACTCAAGATGCAAACATATATTTCTCAACTTTCAGCTGGCAGCAATATGCACAACCATAAAGATGCCAGAACCTATTCCAGAGCCTGTCACACACAAAATATGAGAGTCGCAAAACCAAACGTAAACCATAAACATCGGAATAGTTCTCTTCCATGTGGATTCGACATCTATGACAGCGACAGAGAGACAGACAGAAGGACAGGGCAGAAACGATACAGATGCACCTACCATAGAGTCCCCAAACCCTCCCACATGAACCACCACAAAATGAACCACGACACCTCTGTTTCTGCGTTTGCATTTATTAATTTCAATAAATATGAGCAAGCAAGAGAGAAATCACAATGCACATCATCAAAGTTAAATCTGAGGCCCTTTCATATAACATTTTTTTTTCTCTCTCCTTTTTCAGTATGCATGGACTATATATAGCACCTGTGCTAAGCACACACACACATACACACGCACGCAAGCACACTGGACATGTACATTCCCGCTAGCTTGTCCTCTTCTGTCTCCCCAGGACACCTCCCCTTAATTCCCAGATTATATTAGCACAGTAATTGAGTCACCAAAGGCTGCAAAATACAAGAAAAGGCCCTCACCCTGTGGCGTAGTCATTCAGAGCACAGCACTGAAGAGAATGGGCTCCATGCTGTTCTAGAGCCAGACTGAAGAAATTAATACTCACAAATTCTGAAACTTTGTGTTAATTTCCACAAGGGACTCTGGATTTGAAGCCTGTATATAATATATTTATATATGGTATTCATAATGCCTTACAATATGTAATGGTTTATATATTTTCATAAACGGTAAACACAGTTATAATAAATTTCAACTGCTTTTAAATGGCATTTTACATGGCATGTGGCAACTGTTAGTTCACAGCTCATTATCAACGGGAGAGACGTTACAGATGCACTTTTCAAGCTCATTTAATAAAGTCGGCATGAAACAAAATTTGCTATAGTCTTTTCTTCCCTATTGTGATGTATATATCCAAGTAAAACGGCATCTCGAACAAGAACAAATGTAGGGCGGGACTTGATTTTGTCCATCAGGAATTGATTGGATAGTTGTTTGCTATTGCCGTGATCACATGCGAGTGACAGGTTGTCCTGCCTTCGTGCCAGTAAACACGTCATCAGAGAAGAGAAGAGATGAGATGACGCTGCAGAAGGGAGGGGAAGTTTTGATTAAAGATTATAAGGTCACATGAATTAAAAAATGTATTATAATAAATACTGCAATATTCCATAATTTTTTTTAGATTTGTCCCTTTTGGTTTCATGGTGACTTTAAGAAGAAACCAACCACTTTGTTGTGCACGACAGCGGTTCCTGGCTGAATTTGGAGTAGCACACTACTCTTATTATTCCTGTCAAGATAATTACTCTTAGAAAAATAGTATTAGTGGACTATTCTGAGTTCAGCCTCTATCTTTTGTGGTTGCCCCCGTCATTGACCAATCTAAGATGACTGTATTTGCAAGTCAAACAGCATTTTTAAAAGGCGTTTTGCATTATTCACATTCCACAAATGGAAACATGTGCAATTTATGGAGGAATAAATGCAATTACCCCTAAACTTAATAAATGCATGTCAATTTATTTCATACATTTATTTAGATGTTTATTTATACCTTTTAAACGCTTTTTTTTTATACAGGCTTCAAGTAGAATTCTTCAATCTGGCAATAGATCACTGACTTACTGTGCACTGGTAGGGCAAACAGGACAATGAGATCACATATTTGACATACTGACAATGGAGAAGACCTCAAAGGATGAAACCAGAGACAGAGAGAGGATTTGCAGAGGGGAGGTCCATGGTAAAAAACAAAAAAAAAAAAACAAAAAAAAAAACATGATCTTACACAATGCACTTCCATAATGCCAGGAAATTACGACATTAGGTTGCCAAAATGAATGTCATTCAGTCCCATGATCTACCAACATCTTTAGTTCTTCCATCACAAACAGACATGAATCTGCGTCAGTCATGTCACATGCAAGGAAAATGAAAGCCATGATTATGTGCTGTTACATCAGGCCTGATCAGATTATATATAAAAAGGTTTCACTGGCAACACAAAATCATCTCTGTGAATGGATCAGCATTGAAATTTAAAGGGATAGTTCACTAAAAAATGAATATTCTGTCATCATTTACTCAGCCTCATGTCCATGTTCCAATCTCATATACCGTTCTTTCTTCTGTGATGTAAATGTTTTTGTTCAGGTGAGTAAATGATAACAGAATATTTTTCCTTTAAGTCTGCATAAAATGTCCTCTTGTACATGTGCGTCATGGGAAAGGCCTTTTTGGGGCCTTACGTTTGAATATAACAAACAAACATAAAGAAATATGACAATGATCATGCAGCTGAGAGTAAACGAACAGCATTCCAGACAGACTGCATTCGACTTACCAATACATCAGGGGACACGTGATAATAAACAGAACAATTAGTCGAGAATACAGGTCATGTCAGTCATTGAACAACAGGGGGGATGCAGGAGCAAACAAAGCAGGAGACACTCTGGGAAAAGTCATTAATCATTAATACGCTGAATCTGCATTCACATAAAAAGGGGCTTTGATTTTGAAGCTGGCTAATCTATTGACCTTTTGAGTTCCCTCTACTTTTGGGATCCCCCATCTGTCTACCTCGGGGGCTCCCTTAGGGGGGATGGGAAGTGTTTGTGCATGTGAAACAGCTGAGCAGAGCGGAGGATAGTGTTAAGGGTTGTGTTTTGGTCCTTACATATTTCATGGAATAGAAGCCCACTAACACCTCAAAACCAAACAATACAAAAACATGTTTTAGTTTATCTTAGATTTTCTACAGGTTTGTTTTGCACATAAAAATCACAGTGAACATCCTATTCTATCCAAAGACAAATTGACATCCCATACATCCCATAATGCAATATTATGTTACAGTAATCCAGTTGGCTGTCCAGGCAACCAAGTGGGCCGAAACAAGGCCTAATTTTTATATGATATTGACAGATGGCTTTTTGGAGATACGGATGTTCCCATAAAGCTATTTGGAGATATTCTGATCCTGTAATGATTCAACAACATTTTCATGATGGAAAAAATTAGCAAGAAAACAAATAAAATAATTAAAATAATCACAGCACCAAAGTTATCTGAGATCATAACATATCACTTGGGAGCCTGGGGTGTTTAATCAATAAAATGATTACATAAAACAGGCAAAGCAAGCAGGTAATAGATCGATATAATTGTAAAACCATAGATGCACATTTATCAAAGATTTTGGACTAAGAAATTGGCCTTTGTGGCTTTTACATGTTGGCTAATTTACATAAACATGATTTAAAAATGGCTTATCATACACAAATCAGCTTGATTGTAAAACCCTTGATAAATGAAAACCACCAGTCGGAGCATCTGATGGGAAGTAAAACATACAGAGCTTCTAGCCAATGGCTCCATGCAAGATAAGAGCATCCACTAGCCAACCAGTAGAGTGGTTGCCATGGAAACCTTGTTGTGGAGATGAGGAGAGTGGGTGGAGCTATAGTAAATGCAAACGCTTTGATATTACTGGCGAGATTGTGAGGCAAAACTGGAGAAAAACCCTGAAAATGTTCTAAAAACAGCCCACTGACCTCTCAAAGAGAAAGAGAAAGAGAGAGAGAGAGAGAGAGAGAGAGAGAGAGAGAGAGAGAGAGAGAGAGAGAGAGAGAGAGAGAGGCGGCGTGTATTGGAAATATACAGTGAGGTATAAAACGAGAGGTAGCAGTTCCGCATCACAATCCGTACAGCGGCGCTTCCGTAACATGAATCCGTACAGTGACCCTTTGAATCAAATGTACAATGAATCACTTCCAGGTCAAATAAAGTTATATATACCTTTGGAAACTGTGTTTTGTCATCTTTGATCTTCTTCACGCATTGTCGAAGTCCACGCCCTTTGAAGACGACATTTCAGCGGAAAGTACAATGACACCCGAGTGATATTTAAAAATGGAGGTGGGCAGGGATCTCGCGTAGACTCCGGTGAAGGAGGAAAAAGAGCCAGCAAATGAAATGAATGAAGTTTTGGTCTCGTGTTCTATAGTATTGAAGTTACAGTTTTTCTCAATTGCTAAAACACTAAAACCCATTGGCTGAACAAAGTTCTCAGTTGCCTGAACTCATTTAGCTAATTGTGCAGTCTGTTGTCAATACCTTAAACTATTTCACATGGCAAAACACAATTTGCAGATCTTAGACTTTTCAGCAAAACGCTAAACACATTCTCATTCTGAAAACATATTCTGCACTGTAATGCACACGTCATCCATACTGGTAAACACAAGTGGCAATGATCAAATACAAATAGAGAACAAATGTCATTGATTGAACACAACCACTCAAAATTGATTTAACCTGTTTCAAATGATGCGCAAAGACAAGAAGAAGCACACTGATCACGTTTACTCCTTTGATTTTTGTCCCTTTTAGTATTGTATACTGTAGTACAGTGCATTGTAGGCTGTATACTGTACAATGAACAAATTATATGGCCCCGAACATCGTTACTGTAACAGTACCATTTGTTACAGTACTGAATGCTCAATAGATTTTACTGGTTGCACTTGCAGGTTCATATCAACAAAGAACAAGAATTACAGTATCAAACAATAGAACTGACAAATGAGACGTTTGTGAGATGCAGGGCACTGTACTGTAAAAATAGGGGTACAAGGAGGAAGAACAAATAAAATTGCAAAGAGCAAAGCAGAGTAGTAATTTCTGATCAATTTTGCGCTACTATGATGTTTTCATTCATCAAAAGACAATGACGGACAAATATGAAATTTGTTTTAAGATTAAAAATGTACTTCTCCCTGAAATTTTGATGGTACAGTAATGTGTCACGGGTAAGTCTACAAACAGAATAGCCGTCCATAGATATCTTTCGAGAACTGTATGTTTTGAACAATGTGTTTTCTATTTTTTGGTGTATTGTTTACTGACTGCTTGATAGTGTATATCATTTTGATCACTTTGTCTATGATTTGAGAGCAGTGTTTGATTTTGAACACAAGTAAAACTGTTTTGAGGCGAAAGTTTCATTTTGCAAGAAGAGTCAGAGGTTTTGTAAATAGTGCTTGAAGATGAGGTTTTGTGTTTAATGTTTTCAGAAAAAGGAGCAAGGATTCAGAAATTGTGTTTTAGCAATTGAGAAAAACTGTAAACGTAATGGTTATTGGTGTTGAACATTTTTAACCTAAAATGTGTGTTATAAGGTTAATAAAACCCCATTTTAAACGGCGGTTTAAAAACTATGTTCACGAGGTCTTGGAAACGACCTGCGGTGACTGAACGCGCCATTTTTCGTAATGAACAATATTTTGCAGATCAGCGATGTAAGGACTTTAAAGTCAACCAAAGAGTCAAATGTGAAGTAAATTGTGTCATAATGAAATCTAACTACTATAAGACACCCTGCACGATGAGGCAATCATGATGCCCCGTTGTACGGTTTCATGTTACGCTCCCAGCAATGACTGTACGGAATCTTGTGACGCGTAACATAGTTCCCCACCCAGCACAGCCTCAAGCAAATCACCATTTATGAGCATTTCATAGGCCAAAAAGAAACCAATCAAAGCTAAGAAACGAAGATAAGACCCTCCCCCAGTAAATGACACATCAAAAGTTCATTGGTCTAATCCGGTAAGGATCGCACTGACGTTTTACGTGCCCGGAAGCGAGTTTTTGTGTACGGATTGTGATGCGGAACTGCTAGGCCTAAATCAGATAGATAAAGAGAGAGAGAGAGAGAGGGAGGGGGAAGCAATGGACAGAATAGTAAAGGAATGAGAACCTCTTGTTAAATAATTTTGCAGCCTTCGTTCTGCTTTCACCCTTTCAGGAAGAGATTAAATGAGAGAAGAAGTGCAATGGTTTTTACTCTTTCGCCTCAGCCAGTTTGTTGTTGATCTCTTTACTTTTCTCCTTGTCGCCCTGCGCCGCTCTGCTCCCCGGCTGGTTCTCGGAGCTCTTCTTCTTCGAACCGCGCACCGACGTCGCCTGCTTCTCCTTGGACTTCTTCAGAGGTTTGCCAGGTGTGGCAGATGTGGAGGTGCTCTTTTTCGGTTTGGAGCGAGTGGTTTTCTCTACCTGTACAAGACATGAAATAGCACACAAACGGTATTTTAATAATAATATATTTTATTTATAATGCACTTTTCATTTGCGAACAAAGTGCTACAGCAAACATATTTCAAAAGTAAAAACAGGAGCAAGAAGAAGAAAACGTAAAAACAGTTAAATTCTGCATTAGTTGTAGCTATTTTTAAATAGAAAAGTCTTTAAGCCTTTTTTAAAGTGGTCAACTGACTGTGGAACCCTCAGGTGGTCTGGCAATGAGTTCCACAGTCGCGGGGCAACAGAGGAGAAAGCACGGTCTCCCATGGTCCGGAGCTTGGTTCTGAGTGGACGGAGAAGATTGCCATTTTGTGAGCGGAGGTTTCTGGTTGATGTTTGCTGGGTGAGAAGTTCCTTGAGGTAGGGTGGTGCATTGCCATGGATGCAATGGTGGGTGAGGAGAGTGATTTTGTAGTGAATCCTGGCGGAGATGGGAAGCCAGTGAAGTGCTTGAAGGATGAGTGTTATGTGTTCATTTTTACACACTCTCATCAGGATCCTAGCAGCACTGTTCTGTATGTGTCGGAGTTTCTGCAGACTCTTGCTAGAGATCCCATAGAGAAGTGCATTACAATAGTCCAGCCTGGAGGAGACAAAGGCATGGACAAGTTTTGTGGCGTTGGAAAGGGTGAGTGTGGGACGGAGTTTGGCAATATTCCTGAGGTGGAAAAAGGATGATTTGCACAGATGTTTGATATGGTTGTCAAATGTAAGATGCGGGTCAAGTCTTACACTGAGGTTGGTTACTGTTGATGAGAGAGGGAAGTCTTTTCCAGAAAAGGTGATAGAGGTAATCAGGGACAACTGGACCTGATAAGGGAGTGCCGACAAAAATTGCCTCAGTTTTGGAAAAGTTTAACTGAAGGAAGTTCTGACTCATCCAGGCCTTAATCTCCTCCAGGCAGGAGGTCAGTAGGAGTGGTGTGGATGAAGATGAAGGCAGAGCAGTGAGGGGGTGGGAGGTTGAGTTTGTTTTGAGGTAAAGTTGTGTCATCAGCGTAGCAATGGAAGGAGATACCATGCTGGCTAATGATGCGGCCAAGGGGGAGCATGTAAAGAATGAAAAGAGTTGGACCAAGTACCGACCCTTGAGGAACACCACATGTGACAGCATGTGGGTGAGATTTAGCTCCACCCAAACTGACATACTCGGTCCTTCCAGAGAGGTAGGATGTGAACCAGTCCAAGGCAGAATTTGATAGTCCTATATCACTGTGGAGGCGGTTGAGAAGGATGTTGTGGTCGATAGTGTCAAAAGCTGCAGTGAGGTCAAGAAGGATGAGAAGTGAAGGAGAGCCAGCATCGGCTGCCATCAGAAGTTCATTCCAACCTTCTGCTTATCGGTATTTTACTACCGATAAGCAGCGTATTCCATTATCTAATGGGAAAAGTAGGATAGGACTTGGAATGAATGGAAAAGTTAGACTACGTTATTACTGGCTAACATTAATTGTTCCACCCAGTCAGCAGCAAAGATATTTTAGAGGCAGAGAAACTTAATACGCTTGAACTTTGAATTTACGTCAATTTTTTTCTTCTGAATTGTAACGCACATCTGAGTGAAACGGATTATTGAAAAAGAAAAAGAAAATTGTAGGGCAGGCACTTGGTTTTATCCATTGATTTTTGATTGGATGGAGGCAGATCTGAATGCTCAATAAATAAAGGTCAATAAAAAGAAAGGGGTGGGTTTAAGTAGACTAATTGATTGAAGAAGTTCATCATATGTTAGCAGAGAGAAGTCTTCATTTTCAAGATCGAGTTATGACATTCTAGGAGTTATGAGGTCACAATTGTTTTTAAATGAAACATATGCATGGATGAATTCTTCACAAAAAAGATCAATAACATGCATTTAGAAAATAGACATGGTGAATTTTCATTTCATGCTGACTTTAAAAAGTTTTGCTCACACAAAAGCCACACAGTATACGGATCTCAAAACACACACTGTTAACAAATATATTAATTAGCCAGAAGTCCAGAACTGACTCTGATGCTAATGTAAAGCAAGTCAGAACAATTCAACATAATGAAACAAAGAGCTGATGCTGATTTGATGCTAAGAAAAGACACTCAACCCCTGAAGCCAAAGTTACGTCAAACTACTTTGAAAAAGTACTGCTGAGAAAAAAAAACAGTTGTTCAGTTATTTTCCAGTCACTGAGCACATAAATTGCTGACATCATAAAGTTACTAAACACAATAATTGATTTCCAACCTTATGCAACAAGCACAAGAGCGTAACCCATAGTGCTAAACCTCTAATCCGAGAACTGTGTAGTTTTTCTTAACTTCTACACATAGGCTCTTACCTTGCTGCTCTCTCTGTAAGGTTCATGGTACAGTGTGCGAATCCTCCTCCTATCCAGACCCTTGTTGTCATCTGGCTGCTGACTGCCCTGGCAGCCCCTGTAGGTGGCGCTGTAGCTGGTCTCCAGATTAGCCCTCTCATCGGGAGGCTTATACTGAGACTGGGCCCTGAAGACCTTCACAGATTTCACATCTGCGTAGGCTTTGAACTCGTTCCTGACATTAGGAAACAGATAGCATCACAATTATTGTAAAATCAAGTGTAGTGGGGGATTCATCCCACACATATTGAATTTTAAGACCACATTGTGAATACAAAAAGGTATAAAACTGAAAGTGCACAGTTAAAACTGAGACGTGTAGTTATACTGTAGGCAAAAAAAAATGGCTAGGGTTTTACAGCCGTGAACTATGATTTTCAACTTGCTATAGTCTGCAGCAGTTGGGGGAGGGACGTTCTCATTCTAGAGAGCATTTAATCGGATAAACAAGTCCAAGATGAGTCATCAATATTTTAGATCCATTTTTTCCTGTAAAGAAATGCATATTTTAAATTCATATATCTGCTAAAAGTCACATAGTCAATGTTTAAAAGTATAGCATATACTATATCTAATATACAAATACTAGTAACAAAACTTCAATTTTAATAGGGTCAACAATTGCTATTCTTCAACCACATTTATTGCCTATTAAGTTTTGACAGATCACACAAATCAAGAGAGCAATCTTTCAGATTACAATAAGGTGCTACACTATAAGACACAACAATGAGTGTATATAGAATTATTATTTGATATGGCTATATATAGACACTGCAGTATAGATCTAGATATTATGCACCCTCCATAATGCAGAGATTTCTCTCCATCTGGATCTCGACTCAACAGAAGAGAGTTTTTCCTGAGGCAGTGGCCACTTCTTTTGGATGAGTAATGAGTCTTTATTCACTGAGATGACACAGACAAATGGTATATACTTCACGGCTGTGTGCATTGCAGATTACCCAACAACATCCAACTTATCCGCAGTACATCTAACACACATGCACACATACAGACAGAAATCACTGAGAACAGCACAAAACAAGTCTTATACAAACTCTGTTCACCTAAAGAAGTATTCAAAAATCATTTAAAAACAACAGACTAATGAATCAATTCAAAACGGTTTGTGAACTGGTTTTAATGATTCAGTCAAAAAATTCACTGTCAAATCAGAATCACTCTCTTGCGAGATGGAACATTGGATATCCACTATTACATGATTTTTAAATATTTATATTACATTTTCATGACTTTTCTAGGCCTGGAAAACATAATATCAAAATTCCCCAATTTTTAATAATGGGAACTCTCTCTTTCTTTTTGGTTCTGTAACATTACAACCTCAGACTGGGCAGACTATATTGATTAGGATTGATACAGGAAAGCGACGGCAATGTCAGGCAGGGTGAACCATTATCATACTATTACATCAATTAGTTGCTTAGCTTCCATGAATAAGAATCAAATCAATACCTCTTTGTATGAAACAGAATCAACCATTCTGACATATTAAGATTAGGTTTAAAAAAAGAACTGAGAACATTTGATATCACACACTGTTCTACTGGAGATGAGATTAGATAAGATTACTGGATCTGAAACTCCTTTACAGTTAGAAATAGGAAAGATTCTAAACAGAAAAGGCCTGTTAGTATGTGATCGCCAAGCTGATGAACAAAGTCATGGGACAGCATGTGGGAGAACATTAACCCCCACAGAGAAAATAGGGGATGTGAAAACCACACGTCCCATGCCATGCATTATAGAGGAATATTACAGGTTAAAAACAAGTGACTCTTTATCAACAGCAAAAATAGCAGAAAAAACAGCAGAAAATAATTTTGACTCCCAGTTTCTATAACGTTAAAAAAAAACTTTTATGGGTGTTTTTCAATTTTGAGCTTGTAAATGATCCGGAGGTTGATGAACATATATGAATGTCAAATAAAACATTCTTGGAAACTATTTACTTTTCAAATGCTTTTTGTGTATGTTGTTCCAGACCCAAACTTTCAATTTTAAACAATGAAAAATCATTATAAAAATATAATTATTTAATCAAACTTTTTTTACATTTCTACCACACAATGCTATTAATGGTGTTATTTTTAGTATTATGTATATACTATTATAGTATTTAATGAATGTACTTGTTAATTTCAATTGACAAATCAATAAACAACACTTGCTAATATTAAAAATACATAATTTGAGATTATGTTGGAAATTACATTGTTGTTTTGATCTATTAGATGCATGCATTTTGAGTTTGACTATAATATTGTGGCTAGTGTTTTGATTTAATGTGAGGCCTCCCTTCTCTCCCTGTTGAGAGCACAGGGGAGCGAAAAAAGAAAGAACTGAAAGTTGTTACATAAGACAAATGAAGTCCAGTCAGAGTGCTTGAAATGACAGTACAAAGGCAGCTTATAGAAGTCAAGGCCACAGGCAGCAAACACTCACAGGACAAACATGAAAGAAGAAGGGGGAGGAGTCAGAGTTTATACAGCACAAGATAAAGCAACACACACACACACACACACACACACACACACACACACACACACACACACACACACACACACACACACACACACACACACACACACACACACACACACACATAGACAGAGAATGAGAAAGACATAAAGACAGACAGAGAAGGATTTACACACATACAATTGCTAACAATGAGCTTAGTGTGCTTATTGTAAATCAGTGCTTGGTACCAGCTGTCAAATCATTCATTTGATAAAGGACATCAACACTGTTTAACAATGTTGTTTTATACCAACTTATTTTCTTACTAATCTAACAGATTTAATGGAAAATCACAATATGTATTCAAATCAGCTCACACATTTAATTAACTGTTGTCATCAAAAGTCATCTGTATATTTGAGCATACAGTGAGGTTGATACCTCTTCTTCTCCCCAGGCATTGAGCTTTTGTGAACAGCCGTCACTATGGTGATATGCTGGCACTAGAGAATTGTGTGGTGGGGTGCCAGAGCAGTGCATCATGGGTAGGCTTGGCACACTGAAGTAACGTGGTGTTTAACAGAAGCATGTAAAGCTGTTTTGCTTTTTACTTGGATCCAAAAACAACATCCTGATTATTTTTATGTAGTCTAGACCTGTCAGATGACAACACACAGCACCTGACGCTACCAATAATAAACAGTGTATTTGAATGAATCATAAGTGATTCCTTCTATTAATCCACCAGGATTGAAAACAATTATTTGATTAGAAAAGTCACTTCTTATTCTAGTAACGGACTTGCTCTCAAATGGGTCCAGATCAATAGGTTTCCTCCAGCATGTGCATCGTGTTTCAGTTTCTGCTGTACCTACAGTATGACATATTCCTTCTGACATTGACTTTGGACTCCAAGTGAATCCCAATGAGATCAGCCATGGTGTAATACTGCCTTGTAAGGCAAAACTCTCTCTTATTTCTCTCTCTCGCTCTGCTGCTTCTTCTGTTATTGATTCCAGTGTTTGAATGGTTACAGTGCCTTCAGTTACTGCACAAGTAAAGAGAGGGAAGGCATAAAAAGTATGGTCATTTACTGCATTATTATGTACAATGTTCCGATTTTGTCATTTTTTATTATTTCTATTTAGCTTTAGATTAAATTTCAACTTATTTTATTTCAGTTAGTTGCCAAGGCAGTTGCCAAGGTTATTTTTTAGAAAATTTTATCTAATAGTAATAAAAGTTTTTTCATCTAATATTTATATTTTATTCTATTTCAGTTTTATTTAAATTGATACAAATATTTTTTAATAGTTTCAGGGTACGTTTACATGACAATGATGCACTAAAAACGGAAATGTTTTTCCTTTGTGATTTTGAAAAGTTTTGTACACACAGACAACAACGAATGTACACACAGATCTGCTAAAGTGGGCGATATACCGGTAGACACGAAACGAGAGAAAATCTCTCTTGACTGAATCACTTTTATAACTTTAGACTATGTATTCATTTTTTTAAATACATTTGATTACTTTATACATTTTATGTAGCCTAGTGCTTGACGTTATTCAGTCTATTTAATTTGTTTATTTGTTCTATTGTAGTTTGTTTTCTTTGCTCTTTCGTTATCACTGTTTAGTATTGTCAAAAGTACGGATTTCGATACCAAGTCGGTACTGAAATTTAGAAAATGTGACGATACCAGCATTTCCCTCTAGGATTTTGAGCGCTGTAGAACAGATTCTTAAACACCTCTGATATATATGCTCACGCTCAACATATATTTTGAAAGCAGGCGTCTATCAGCGGATCTGTCTATCAGTGGATATATTATATAATGGATCCGGTGAGGAGCGTCAAAGACGCTTTTTTAAAAAAAGCGTTGATCATTGTCGCAAGCGGTGAACACAATGGCCAATCAGAGACATATATGTTGAGCGCGTGAACACAGTGGCCAATCAGAGGTGTTTAAGAATCCGTTTAACAGCGCTCAAAATGCTAGAGGGAAATACTGGTATCGTCACATTTTTTAAATTCCAGTAACGACTTGGTACCGAAGACGGTACTTTTGACAACAACTACTGTTTACTTGTCTTCAGTAAGCTTGAGAGTTTTTTAGGCAAGTTTTTTAAATGATATTGAAAATGGTGATAAGAATTCTGAAATTTAAATGGTACCAAAAAAAATTATATTATAAAAACATTTTTGAAAGCAAAAATAACTACATTGTGATATATATCATTATTGTAAAATAAAATGACTCATATCGTGATTTTTGCCCACCCCTATCCCAAAACAACTAAAATGCTGTATTATGCATGCCAGTCCAGTAGTTGGCAATGTCACTTTGTAAAGAAACACTACGCACCAATAGACTGAACAATCATATAATATGCTTGTGCATATCACGTAATATGCATGCGCATGACGTCACTGTTTTCCCAAATTCACATTTTTGTAGTTTACATGGAGATGATAGCTTGCACTTTAAAAACCTGTTTTCAAAAGTTTCCAGGCCCCCAAAATGCTGTTGTCGTGTAAATTAACAGCCATAAAGAATAAAAAGTTTTCCATTTTTAGTTGAAAACGGTGTTTAGTTATCAATAACAACATTGAATCAGAGATATGGTGTGCTATTTTAAAGTCAACAATAAAACAATAAGAAACAAATAAACAACCCTAAATAAAAAATAACAGCTAAACACTTGCACTGCATTTCCAAGATTTTGTGCACGTATAATATATCGTACAGACATAAATTGCAGACCAAAGCATATTGATCTGCAGGGGGAGAGAGAGAGGGACACTAGAGAGATAAATGAAAAGATTGATGAAAAGATAAATGAAGGAAGCAACTTTCTCTCCACCACATCCTGTCAAGGCACACCTGTGTTTTCTCTGGCTCAAAATAAAACACTTCTTACAGTAAGTGAGGATAATTTTTTGATATTCAGTTTCATCAGCTTGTGTCAAATCTTAAGCCATGTCACTGCTTTGTAGCATGACAAGGCAAAACAAATCTAAACTCAAGACTAAACATAAGATTAAGTCAAATTAATCCTGAGCTTTTCAGTTTAAAGGAACACTCCGACTTTTTGGGACTTTAGCCTATTCACCTTATCCCCCAGAGTTAGATAAGTCCATACATACCTTTTTCATCTCCGTGCGTGCTATAAGTCTGTTTGACGCACCCACCGCTAGCCTAGCTTAGCACAAAGACTGGATGTAAATGGTTGCAGCTAGCATACTAATCCAAATAAGTGACAAAATAACGCAAACATTTTCCTATTTACATGTTGTGATTTGTATAGTCACAGAGTGTACAAAAAACAAAGTCACATGAGACAGAGACATATTTTAACCGTATAAATACTGGGAACTATATTCTCTGAAGGCGAAGCACTGCTACTTGGGCGGAGTGATAACCGCAGCACCTGAGACGCGCCGTGGTGAGGAGCAGAGAGCGAGTCTCAGGTGCTGCGGTTATCACTCCGCCCAAGTAGCAGTGCTTCGCCTTCAGAGAATATAGTTCCCAGTATATATACGGTTAAAATATGTCTGTCTCATGTGACTTTGTTTTTTGTACACTCTGTGACTATACAAATCACAACATGTAAATAGGAAAATGTTTGCGTTATTTTGTCACTTATTTGGATTAGTATGCTAGCTGCAACCATTTACATCCAGTCTTTGTGCTAAGCTAGGCTAGCGGTGGGTGCGTCAAACAGACTTATAGCACGCACGGAGATGAAAAAGGTATGTATGGACTTATCTAACTCTGGGGGATAAGGTGAATAGGCTAAAGTCCCAAAAAGTCGGAGTGTTCCTTTAAGGAATCACTATAACAACTCATCCATGTCACACAAACTGAACTGATGACTCAGTGTTTTTTTCCTCTTGTGTATTTTCTGCCCTGATGCAGTTCTTCTCACCCAACAAATAACCAGCCTAATATATGCAACTCTAAAGGCTACATCCTAATGCAATGCATTTTAATGCAGAGTAAATTCAATACCATAAACATTGTTTCCATTTACATTTAGTCATTAAACAAATTTATCCAAAGCAACCTAGGAACATCACAAGCAATTTACCATAATTGTACAGTATAAAAAAGCTCAATCTTGTTTAGATGCACAAATTAGTGATTTGCAAGCACACATGAATGAGTGAGAGAATAATGGACAAATTGCCACCTGTCAATTAAACACAACTACTCAACAATGACAATGACAGACTTTTGAATTGAGATCCAGAACCCAAATCTGAGAACTTTCTTTCTTTACACATTTATTGTTCACTGTTTGTAATACAAAAGTGATTGAAAGGAAACAGAATACCACGCAGGACCAGGAACAGCACAGCACTATACAAACGTCAGCTCCATCTGTTTTAGGCTAAGATTGGCAAATAAAAGCAAATGAAAAAGCACTGTTTTATATGCTAGCTAGCTGGAAAACAAAAGCTTATTGTAGGGGTTTGCAAAGTGTGGTCTCTGAATTCCACAAACAAGACAATTTTACACGACCACTTTCATAACAAATTGATTATTAACAACTGGAAATTCCACAATTCACTTACTGCCCTCACTTAGCCCTAAAGCTAACCCTGAAGAAAATGAAAGTCATTCCAAAAAACAGCATCTGTTCCTGCGCTCTTCTGCCCCCTGCATGTCCTGCCATCTGTAGGTGTTGTTAGTACAGCAGTATCAGATTCAACCCACAGCTGACCTCCATTGAATTACCTTTTTTACTCCACAACACTTTTTTATTGATTTCTATTGCTTTAGTTTTATACTGAGCTAATGATATTTTATAACCCCTAAACTTAATGGTAATTGTTTCATTTTTCCCTACTTTTCAATAAGACATCATTTAGTATTATTTAGCTAGCCTAGCACAATGTATCATGATATTTAGTATCATTGTGAGGACATTTGGTCCTTTCTATACACATATATTAATGCATAGATTCAATACCAGGTATAACACTAGTACATGTGCCAATTGTTGGTATGCTGTTTCTCCCTTTTGCTGGAAGTTTCCTCCCAAAATCTGCCTCTGAAAGCCTGCAGTTCTCAACATTGCACATCAATGTGACAGATTGGTATTTCTGCAGTAAGTTGCTAGTTTTTAAAACATTTTAAAACATTTCTTTTTTTTATTGACAAATAGCAATTTTTACCTGATAAAATATTTTGGAGCTTGGCATAATTAGAAAATTACATTCATTATAAAAAGGTCCATGCCTTTTTAAGATTTTATTAATTTACATGACCATTCCAGGTTTAGGGATCACTTTTTTTTTATTTTTATTAGGCTACATCATATCCAGGTTTTCAAAGAGTTGGGAATAAGTTGTTTTAGCTTATTTTAATACTTGTTTGGTCTTATTTTAAATAATTTTATGTCATTCTAAGGGGGGCCTCTTTGGAAGTTTGCCGAGGGCCCCTAGTGGGTGCCAGACCCCTCGTTGAAAACCACTGCTGTACAATAATAATCAGCCATACCTGTAGGAGCTGCCAGAGGTGACTTCTTGTTTGATCTGCCGGTTGAGGGCATCCACATCTGCCCTCCCTTTTCCCTCTGTAGTGGTAGCATCCCCCATGCCTTGCCCTTCCAACTTCATGTCAGCTTTGATTTCAGAAACCATGGTCACTTTCTTGGCTTGCTTCTTTTTCCTTCCACTAGACAGTATCTCCTTCTCTTGCACCTTGTCTGCAATCTGACTCTTTTCCACCCCACTGTCGATCATATCTGTCTTGGTGTGCTTGGATCTGTCAGGGATGCGGTCAGGGCCCACTGAGATGGTCGGAGAGGGTTTGGGGATCCAAGGATGATCTCCCTTCTTTGGGATAGGCCAGGGTTTGTAGTCCTTCTGATACTGGGTCTCGTTGTTAAAAGGGACCTCAGGGCCATGATAGTCGTTCTTGGGCTTGCAGCTGGGCTCCGGACGAACTTTCCAGTGTTTAAAGTCCTGGCGCATCACAGATCCGCTGATGTTCTCTTCATGGGCTGGAGGTCCTTTGGTCACCGCGTCGTGGTCGTTGTGAAGCGGTTGCGTTTCTATGGCGACCTTCTGCTGCAGGTGAAGATGCTGCATTTCGGACACGTCCGAGTACTTGGTGAAAACCAACGGCACCGCAATGTCGGCCTTGTCCAGTTGGTTCCAGAACCGAGCCATACAGCAGGCTCTGGAGATACAGGGCCATGCCATGATGGTTTGCCAACGTCTTACCTTCTGTTATACCAATCTCTTCCTTTCCCCGAAGCTGTTTTGTATTCAGTTTGTGGAATTAAACGCGCTCGCGAGCCTCTCAGGAAATACTCAAAATGTCCGATTCGCAATGTTTTCCCCCCCTTAAAACGATGTTGTCAAAGATGACAGGACACAAATCCACTTTAAAAGATGCATTACGGGTTCTTGAGGGGTTTAATTTGTGGAATATTCTGGTTTAGCTCCGTCCTGATCCCCTAGCGCTCTTTACAATACGAGAATTTGTGAAGACACAGCAGCCCCTCCCGCGCGCGCGCCCTGCTCCGCTCAGCATCAATCGAGAGGAGCTGAATCACCTGCCACTCTCATCATCACGCAACGTCTGCAATGCGCTCAAAGCCCCGCCCACTAAACTAGAGTCCTGAAGACATCGCTGTTGGAAATGATGGGAGAGATGCTCAACAATAGTTTAAACATGGTTTACTCATTTATAATGATGCAGATAATCATTATAATGATATTCTGCAGATACACAATTAACCGTTTTAAAATGTTTTTGAAAGAAGTCTTTTATGCTCACCAAGGCTGCATTTATTTGAGCAAATATAGCCTAACAATAAAAACAGTAACATTGTAAATATTATTACAGTTTAAAATAACTGTTTTCTCTTTTAGTTTATTCCTGTGATGGCAAATTTCAGCATCACACTCTCGTCTTCAGTGTCACATGATCCTTCAGAAATCATTCTAATTGCTCAACATTTCTTATTATTATCAATGTTGAATGATTTCAAAAAATGTGTTTTTTTTTAACATTTATTTGAAATAGAAATCTTTTGTGGCATTACATGTCTTTTCTATCATTGTAATGCATCTTTGCTTGAATATTGCTTGACTCATGCTTAACAATAGGTGAGTAATCAATAGGTGAGTAAAGGTTTTAGCATTCCATATTTATAGCATTCCATATCCAAGTATTTGAATGCAGATTATTTGAATGAAGATTATTACTTAATATAAAACTACATCATGAGCATATCAGGACTCAGTGACTCACTCAAAAGCTCCTTTTTGCATTAATCCCTTCTTTTCATGCACAAGTTGTAAGGCATAATTTTGCACAGCTCTTTGCCTCTGGGGTCAAAAGTCTTATTGGTGTAATATCAAGGTATTCTTGGGTGATAATCCTATCACTTGCCATGAATGATCAGATAAGGTGGTAGATGGAAGGAGGAGGGGTGCAGACCAAGACATGGTGTCAGACTTTGACCCCAGAGTGGAAATCCTAGCGCTGTGCTGATCTCTCGGCCTCTCGTCGGCTCTTGTCGTCTCTAGTTTAGACATGAAGATTCATTTTGCTCCGGCTGATGTGCCTTTGGTTAGGAGGATCCAGACTGCTGTCGTATTGCAGTGGGTCTTCTCTTTCCTGGCCCTCGGTAAGTGCACATGCTTTCACTACTTTTATTTTTAAGTGTCTTTGCAAAGCCATCAAGCATTGGCAATGAATGAGATCTAATCACAGTCTGTGTTCTGTAATCGGACATATAGGTCAATTATTTTACTAAAGTAAATTTTATACTTAAGTTATCAATAATTATGAGATATTTGTGATTTGTACAATGTCTCTCATGCCTTAAAAGGAATAAAAGCTGATAGCAGGTACATAACCTCTTACAAAAGACTCTTTCTTGAAAACACATCACTAAAAGCAAGGGAAATGTGTTTTAGCAAATGTGTTTTGTTTGTGGGTGCTGTATGTGATTTTGCAGGCCTTGATCAACATAGTTCAAAACCTCCAGGTCAAAGTCTTCAGATGGAAAGATCCCGATTGTAAATGTATTTGTGCATCCTGTGTGTTTATTTTATGTGTCATTTTTGCAGCCCCCTGCTGTATTTTACTGTTCCTCTTCCTGCTCTTCACTCGCTTCTGGCTGATCAGTGTGCTCTATGCCACCTGGTGGTTCATCGATTGGGACACGCCTTCAAAAGGAGGAAGAAAAGTGCCCTTTCTGTGCCGAATGCCCATGTGGGAGCACATGAGAGATTATTTCCCCGTAAAAGTGAGTGGGCGGACTTACTGAAGCATGCATAGCAAAATTATATCTCTTGTTTGTTTTGACCTTTTAAATACGATCTGAAACAGATTTTGTCACTTTTATAAACCATGTCATATTAACTACCTTAACTTGACCAGTCGATTCTGAGATTTAGGGTTTAAACTGTAGCCTATTTGCATAGTTTACCGAATGGCATTATATGTAAAGTGTCTTCTTTGTTGTTAATCTTTTTGCAGTCCATCATATGCATAAATGAACATCAGGATAATAGTGCTTTGACCAAATGAAATCAACACATTGTTATTGCTTTAGGGAGAAAAACAAGGCCAAACCATTTAAATGTACAGATAAATTGTGATTTGCAGGCCCACAGACTGAGATATCAATCTAGTACTGCCATCTAGTGTCTATTCATTGTCTGAAAAAAGCAGCCCCCATGCATTTCCATAGAATGTTAACTATGATTTAATATACCCTCGGGTTCAAAGACAAGGCTTATGCCTAGTTCCAGACTAAATTGCATTATTTGAGCTCTTATATCTTAAAATATGTCTGCCATTGTTGTCTCAAGATGCACACCAGTAATGTGTTTTTTTATAAGGCACGTTTAAAAAAAAAGCTACTTAAATGTCCTAATTGAACTAAGACCTTATCCTGGCTTAATCTAATTGTTGATTAAAATATGTCCTTTAAAGGAATACATCTTAAATATCTTAAAATCATCTTTTGCATTGATTATCATTTAGATATGGTATTAGTAAAAACACTTCATCTATTGTCTACTGTAAAATGTTTGTACAGGGTATGTGGCATCACCATACATTAATTGTTTTGTTTTCATTGTGATTTTATATCTTCTCAAAATACGATCAGTGACATTATCAGATTGTATAATGATTTTAAAAGGACACATTATTTGAGTACTTACAAATTGCCATTGGCTTACAGAACGTTACGTTTCATTGTAATCCTAAATGCATGGTGTGTTCATAGTACATGGTGTATACACACACACACACACACACACACACACACACACACACACACACACACACACACACACACACACACACACACACACACACACACACACACACACACACACACACACACACACACACACACACACACACACACACATATAGACAGAGAATGAGAAAGACATAAAGACAGAAGGATTTACACACATACAATTGGACTGCTAACAATGAGCTTAGTATAAAATAAAGTGTGTGTGTGTGTGTAAACACACCATGCATTTAGGATTACAATGAAACGTAATGTTCTTTAAGCCAATGGCAATTTGTAAGTACTCAAATAATGTGCCCTTTTAAAATCATATACACATACTTACTGACTTACTTACTGACCTGAACTTTATATATTGTATTTTTTAAAGACATTTATACTTTTATTCTGCAAGGATGCATTAAACTGATCATATAATAATAAGAAATGTTTCTTGAGCACAAAATCAGCATATTAGAATGTTTTCTGAAGGATCATGTGACACTGAAGACTGGAGTAATGGCTGCTGAAAATTCAGTGTTGCCATCACAGGAATAAATTACATTTTAAAATATATTACAATGGAAAACAGTTGTTTTAAATGGTAATAATATTTCACAATATTACTGTTTTTACTGTATTTTTGATTAAATAAACGCAGCCTTGGTGAGCATAAAAGTCTTTGTCCCACCCCAAACTTTTCAATAGTGTGTTTCATGTTTCTGAGGTTATGTAGAGAAAATGTACAGTATACTGAGGATTTTGTCTATAAAAATAACTTGCAAACTTTTTGGAACAAAGTTTAAAACTAAACTGATAAGTGCTATTTTAGTGCCAATCTCGCTATACTTTGTACTCTCGTCTTTATGTGAAAAAAACCCTTTGTTTTTCTCAACAGTGAGTGCATCGGGTACACCAAACACCACTGAATTGATTAGTGTGTCAGAGAAATGTTATCACTCTGGTTATTAAACCTTTGATACACTAATGTCTCTTATCTATGTATCTGTCCATAGTGACACTCTTTTACATTTTGAACAACAGAGAAGGCATTGGCCTCAGAAGACACCATGTGTTCAGAGTAAATGAGTAACTGTAAACAATGTGAGGGGCTTTAAACCCCATTCAATAAAAGTGTCATGGCCATGATCTTGAAAGGACACAATAATACCCATTTATACCCATCAAAACAACTTCAAAGGTTAATGAATGAATGTGATTGAAATTATTTAGATTTTGCTTAAAATGCTACCCATTTCCTTT